>NW_026057581.1:18910233-19282181 GCF_023721935.1 Panthera uncia
AATATAAATATAAATATAAATATAAATATAAATATAAATATAAATATCTATAAATATAAACAGAACCTCCCCCTTCCCTTCCCACTTATATTATTTTCTATCTTCCTTCCCAGCTCTTTTGTCATAGCACTTGTCTAATACCTGAATTATTATGGATTCATTTGTTCATCCATTTGTTGTGTGACTCTCTCAACTTAAGTGTAACTCTGTGAACTCAGGATGTATTTTGTTCACCAGCACCTAGAACCACACCTGGCACCTGTATTTACTAAAGAAATATTTACTAAAGAAATATTCATTGAATGATCATTTTCCCTAGCTCTTCAGCCCCAAGGCTAAAGTCATTGAATTCTTCTGGGTTTTAGGTTCTCCCCAGTTTTATGAATGAGGGAATTGGGCTAAGTAATCTCTCCGATATTTCAGATTAAAATACTTCAATTTCAGGGGCACCTGGGTGGCTCAGTTGCTTAAGCATCCAACTTCGGCTCAGGTTGTGATCTTACAGCTCAGGTCATGATCTCACAGTTCATGAGTTCAAGCCCCACATCAGGCTCTATTCTGACAGGGAGCCTGGAGCCTGCTTCAGTCAGATTCTGTGTCTCCCTCTCTCTCTCTGCCCCTCCCATGCTTGTGCTCTCTCTCTCAAAAATAAACACTAATTATACGTATATGTGTGTGTGTATATATTGTTATGTGTATATATATATATTTGTTATATTGTTATATATTTGTTATATTGTAATATATATATATATTTGTTATATATATATGTTATATATATATATATATTTGTTATATATATATGTAATATATATATATATATGTATTTGTTATATTGTTAAATGCTTCAATTTGATTTAAATGCTTTAATTTGACCCTATAGACCACCCTTTCTGAATTACAATATGTTTTGGGTCACCTGGGTAGCTCAGTCAGTTAAGTCTCCGACTCTTGGTTTTGGCTCACGTCATGACCTCACAGTTCATGGGCTCGAGCCCCACGTCAGGTTCTATGCTGACAGCATAGAGACTGCTTGGGATTCTCTCTCTCTCCCTCTCTCTCTACCCCTCCTCTGCTTGTGCTCACTCTCTCTCTCAAATCAAATAAACTTAATAAAATAATATAAATAAATAAATTATGGTATGTTTCCATGAATTTGCTTAGAGGAATATTATTTCCCTACATCACTGGTTATGGATAATTTTCAGATCATAGTGGCAAAAGATGGCCTATTTTTCCATTTTTTACAATTCATATTTGTGTTCAGTGACTAAAATATAAAAAAGAAAAGAAAAGAAGAGAAAAGAAAAGAAAGGAAAAGAAAGGAAAAGAAAGGGAAAGAAAAAAGAAAAGAAAAGAAAAAAGAAAAGAAAAAAATGGAGTGATTGTGCCAGTTGTCAATTTATTACTTTTCCAGTCCAAGTTCACCCTTCATTACTCTGCCTTGTGACTCTGAAGATGGGCCCTCCAAACATTTCTTCGTCTACTGGTCTTCATGCTAAGCTTTGTCAGTAGAGGGTGACAGAGGGATGCTGGGGGAGAAAAGAGTCTCTTCCTCCATTCACAGTATGCTCTCCTCTCTTCTGCCCCTGCAGTGTAGGCCAGCACCTGGGGGCACCCAGGGGCACTCAGTTATCTGGCAAGTTTCAGCAGCACACCTCAGCAGCCTCCTAGCAAATTTGGCTGGTTCCCCAGTCAGGATCCCAGATAGTCTGGAAGATGTCTAGTGGACAACTTCCCAGAATGTGCCCCTTGTGCTCTGGCTGATTCCCAGTGAGTGTCACTGGGATCACAGCGGCAGCTTTCTCGCTTGCCAGTCTGAAGCACCAAAGCGAGCTTCTCCACCTGCCCAGTGGGCTGTGGCACGCCTTCTCCAAATACGTCCCTTTCTTGTGGACCCTCCTTAGCCATAGAGTCAGTAACTACTCTATCTTCCTTGAGTCCTCTTTACCTCTTACTAGCTAATCCCTAGTTACCAATTAACAATTGTTTATAGTAAACTTTACCTGCTTGAGTTACTGTGTGTTGTGTTTTTGTTTTTTGGTTTTGTCTCCTGGCTGAACCCTGAATGATATAGAGACTTTTTTATTTTGTATTTTATACATATTTTTTAAGTCTATTTATTTATTTTGAGAGAGACAGCATGAGTGGGGGAGGGGCAGAGAGCGGGGGAGAGAGAGAATCCCAAGCAGGCTTCCCACTGTTAGCACAGAGCCCGACACAGGGCTCGAACTCATGAAACCATGAGATCGTGACCTAAACCAAAACCAAGAGTCAGAGGCTTAACCGACTGAGCCACCCAGGTGTCCCTAGAGACTTTTTAAAAAGGACTCACTTTATAAAAATTAAAAGCATATATGATATTACTTCAAGTTATAGTAATAGCTATATCTCAATTTTGTAATGTTTTGAGAGTTCTTGTAATGTTGAGATTTTTTTCTTTTTTAAAATGCCAACATAAAAAAAAACAGAAAATCTAAACTCTAAAAAATAGGGTTTCTTAGTCTCTAGTTTTATACAAGGGGATTGTTTTAAAAAGAAGGACGAATTTATTTTTTATAAGCAAGTGAGGGAAGCTGAATTTAATAAATACACAAGTCCCTGGAGTCTAATTTGCTTTATAACAAAGGATAAAAATTGATTCATAAAATGCCCTCATGTAGATTATTACATACTCCCTGCACAAAGTTGCACATATGTATAACCCATCAGAGACATACACACTCAGTGATAGTAGCTTAAGCAGTATTAGGTATGGGTGCTTTCTAGTTAGAATATGGTATTTCATAAACCACATGAATCTTATGGAATTTTATATGGTTTAATGCAAAACATACAATACATCTTCATAGGCCTGTGATTTTTTCTATTCTTAAAAGAGCTCTTTAAATTGTACAACACATATATTCTTACGAAACCCCCTTTAAGTTTCCAAAGTTAAATGTGATCTTCAGTACGTGTCAACTTTTTTCTTCTACTTTACCAGAAGAGATAATGCCATCGGACAAAAAAAACATATGCACACTGCTATATTCCTCCAAAGCTGTGCACATATGACCTTCATTCTTTCTGAGGAAAATATTAAAGTTGGGATTGGAAACAAGGGCCCTACTTTAAACATCAGCAATAACTTCTAAGTAAATAGCATTTTATTTCAAATTTTAGATGTTACTCTTTCACGACTACCTAGTAAAGCCTGCGAGAGTGCTATCCCTGTGGAGGAAGGGACAGAGGGGAATAATGGGGTGTCATTCCCACAGTTAACCACATGGCACGTTGAGGGCGGGCTGGATGGAAGAATACGAGAGGGCTATATTACAAAAGAGCAAGCTCTACCTGAGTGTATGTGGAAGTAGATGTTACTCTGGCCTGCCAAACAGGCCAGTGAGTTCATCCAGTATGTTTTCACCACAGGTGGCAGTTCCACTTAACCCCTCCTTCTAGGACATTCCTGCTATTTCAGTCACCTGGTCCCCGCCTCTCATTTTACAGGCAAAAAACCCCCTAAGATCTGTATAGGTTAAGTTGTAGGTGACGTAGCTAATTGATGGGCTGAGCTTTAATGCACTGAGAAATGCAACTCCTCCAATCAAAATCAGTACAGTGATACTGTAGCGGGAACTGCTAGCTGCTTCCCAAACCCAGCTTCCCCTGTCTTAACCCAGAATCCCATTTTCGACAGGCACCTTCCTGCCCAGACTCCCTTGCACCTGAGCGGGACCATGAGACCGTTTGGCCTATGTAAACGAAGTTTCTACTATGTAAATGGAAAAATTTCATGTGAATGCCAAGAAATACTATTAGAGGCATAAGGCATAGCCTTTTCTAGGATCTTGCTATTTCTGGCTGATTCCAACCTAAACAGTTGCAACTCGTGTAGCCACCTTGGACCCTGAAGTGATGTACTAAAGACGGCTGAGCAACGAGATGGAAGGAACGTGGGTCTTTGACACAGTGGAGCCACAATACCAGCCTTAGACAGCTTACCTCAGGACTTCTACATGAAAAAGAAATTATCTTGTGTAAGCCACTGTTAGGCACGTGTACTCAATCCTAATCCTAACTGGTTCGGAAAATTTGAGGTCCACGAATTTTCTACCAGCTATTCTGAGATAGAATAGCAAATCGTCACACCCCAGTCACAGGCCCAATGAGAGTCTAAGACCTTGTCACCAACGCGTGACTCACTGACCACGAGCAATGGCAGCAACCAATCAAAACCCCAAATCTCAGGGCTCTCCCTACCAAACCTGATTCTGCATATAATCAGGATTCCTGAATGATGATTCCTGAAATGTGCACATGGAAGTTTTGAGAAGCAGCGCTCTAAGATAACACCACTGCTGTCATACTCACCCACGGCAGTTGATAGGAGCCTCGTGGGTGTAGGCAGTTTTACTGCAGGACCTTTCTGCTGAGACCAACCAACAGCGTGGTCTCCGGCAAGTTCCTCACATTCAGGTGTTATAGTGGCGACAGCTATCAGCTGAGGCTCTACATTTTAAATTTAATAATCATTACAAAGCAATTGTGAATCTGATTTTTCCCTCATCTCAGGAAATCCTGGGAACAAGACAGCCCCATGCTCAGTTTTAACGTAAGAACATGTTTGGTCCCTTTTTTTAATTTTTTTTTTTTTAATTTTTGCCATTGTGTAATAGTCCTTTGCAAAAATGGATTCAGTAGATCCAGAAGCACATTTCTCAATCACAGTCTGCAGTTTTTCCATCCACCATGGTTAATTTGTTCAGGATGGAGGCAATACAAGGGCTTAGTGTGTTTTGCAGAGATCAAACAAACTTGCCCATGGTCATACATCAAGTCAGAGGGAGAAGCTGAGCTACCATGAGTACCAGAAGCAAAATTTGTCCTCTCTGACAGAAGAAAAAAAAAATCATCTTACAATTCTTATCCTCCCTGAGAAGATTCTTTAAAAAAAATTTTTTATAGAATGAGAGCTCAAATTTGTATCATGTCCATAGTGAGTAACTAGGCTTGTAAAACATAGGGTACTTCCTGAAGTGTTATTTAAAAGATATCTCAGGGGTGCCTGGGTGGCTCAGTCGGTTAAGCGTCCGACTTCAGCTCAGGTCATGATCTCACAGTTGACGAGTTCAAGCCCCATGTCGGGCTCTGTGCTGACAGCTCAGAGCCTGGAGCCTGCTTCGGATTCTGTGTCTCCCTCTCTCTCTGCCTCTCCCCCGCTCATGCTCTGTCTCTCTGTGTCTCAAAATTAAAGATAAACATTAAAAAAAAAAAGATATCTTAGGTTCCTTAATTATTAATAAATGATAATTATGATCCAAAGCATAATTTTGCATAAGGACAGGCACTAATAACTTTAATAAACTAAAAAAACAGCTACCTAAACAACTGAATATGTTCTTATACATCCTTACCTTTGTACTGATAGTCGTGAGGGTTATTGTTAGCTGATTGGTCAGTCTAGTGTTTTTTAATAACATTTCAAACAGTGGTGGTTAATGACACAAGAGAAGTCAAGTAAAACAGACCAAGGTTATAATTCGAGATTCTCAAATTAGAATAACACATATTTGTTTCTTACACATTGATTGGTAGATTTATTTGATATAATTAATGTACAATAAACATCACAAATTTGAAGAGTGTAATTTATACTTCAATTTAATACTATAATTTAATACTTTAATACTTGTACACGCACCATATCAAGGCAGTGAACATGGCCACCACCCCAGAGTTTCCTGGTGGCCCACTGCATTGCCTATAGAGAGGCACCCGTTGAACTGCTTTCTGTCAGTAGACTGTGTGGAATTTTCTACAATGTTATATAACACACGGAATCATCCTGTGTGTACTACTTTTATCAGCCTATCTTCTCCCACTTAACGTAACGATTCTGATATTTATCCATACTGTTGCTGCTGAGTAGTATTTCATTATAAGGATATGCCACGAATTGGTTAGCCATTTACCTGGAGATGAATACGTGTGTTGTTTCCAGTTTTTACCTGTTCCAAATAAAGTTGCTCCAAATATTCATGTAAAACTCCTTGTGCAGAGACCTTTACTTCTCTCAGTGGAATATCTGAAACTTATTGTAAGTGAATGTTTAAACTTGCAGGAAACTGCCAAACTGTTTTCCCACTTCCAATCCCACGAGCAGTATACCAGGATACCAGTATACCGTACACTTACCAACTCTGTTGTCAGTCTTTTTGATTAGAGGCATTCCAGTAGGAAGGTAGTAGTTTCTCATTGTGGGTTTCCATGTACACTTCCCTAATGATTAAAGACATCGAGCATCTTTCTGTATGCTTATTTGCCATCCGTATATCTTTTTGGTGAACGATTTTGTTCAAATCTTTTGCCCATTTGTAATTGAGTCATGTGTTGTGTTATTATATTTTGAGAGTTCTTTCCATATTCTGGATATAAATGTTTTAATTTTTTTTCTTTTTAGAGAATACATTTTCCCAATCTATGGCTTGATTTCGCTTTATTTTCATAGTGTCTTTCAAATAAATGAATTTCTTTTTTTTTGTTAACATTTATTTATTATTGAGAGACAGAGAGACACAGAGCGTGAGCAGGAGAGGGGTAGAGACAGGGGGAGACACAGAATCCGAAGTAGGCTCCAGGCTCAGAGCTATCAGCACAGAGCCTGACGCATGGCTCAAACTCACAAACTGCGAGATCATGACCTGGGTCGAAGTCGGTCGCCTAACCAACTGAGCCACCCAGATGCCCCAAAATAAATGAATTTCTTAATTTCAGTAAAGACCAGTATATTTTTTCTTCTTCTTTTTTTTTTTTTTTTTTGGAGGGGGGTATTATATTGTTGATGCTGTGTTTAAGAAATCATTTCTTAACCCAAGATCACAAAGATTCTAAATTTGCTTCCAGTCATTTTATAGGTTTTATATGTGGGTCTATGGACCATTTTCAGTTAATTTTTATATGTCGCAGCGTATGGGTCAAGTTTCACTACTTTGGGTAGAACTAATTGTTCCAGTGCCATTTTTTTTTTTTTTTTTTTTTTTGGAATGACGATTCTCTCTCCATTGAATTGTCCTTGTTGAAAATCATTTAGTTGTGTATGTTTGTGTATGTTTGAGCTTATTTCTGGTTTCTTTATTCTTTTCCCTTGATTTATTTCTCTATCTTTGTGCCAATGCCACATTGTTTGACTCATGTAATGAGTAATACAACAACAAAACAACCATCTAAAAACAGATACTGTAAATCCTCCAAGTTCGTTCTCTCTTTTCTCAGTTACTTGTGACTATTCTAGGTCATTTTTGTTTCTACATAAATTTAAAAGTCAGTTATTTAATTCTATCAAAATACTTGCTGGGATTTTCATTGAGACTTAATTGAAACTATAGATCAATTTAAAGTGTCATCTTAAGAATATTGAATTTTCCTAACCAAGAAAAGGATGTTTAACTTTCCCAAACCTTTTACGTTTTTAAAGTTTATATCAACAATGTATGATGGCTTTTTATGTACATCTTACACATTTGTCGTGAAATTTGCTCTAAATATTTCATTTCTGATGCTTTTTAAAATGGTATTATTTTCATCTCAACTTCGATTTGCTCACTGCTAGTGTATGAAAATAAAGCTGATTTTTAATTTTTTTTTATTTCCAAGTTAATTAACATAGTCTTGGGCTCAGGAGTAGAACCCAGTGATTTGTCCCCTCTGTATGACACCCAGTGCTAAAGCTGAACGTTGATTATTGGCTTGTATCCTACCACACTGTTAACCTCACTTTTTGTTTCTAGAAAATTTTCTGTAGATTCTGGAGGATGTCCCACATAGACAGTCCTGTTATCTGTGAATACTAATAGCATTTACTTACTTCCGTTCCAACTCTGATGTCTTTTATTTTGCCTCGCCTTATAGCAGTGCTGCAATTCCAGCACTATGCTGAATAAAAGTACTAAAAGGCTATTTTTATCTTCGTCTTTTGGACTTCCATCATTAAGGATGATGTTAGCTGTAGGGCATTTTCTTTCATTCCTTCCTTCCTTCCTTCATTCATTCATTCCAGTTTTTATTTGAACTCCACTTAGTTAGCATACAGTGTGTTATTAGTTGTGGGTGTGCAATATAGTGATTCCACACTTCCATACACCAACGCACCCTCATCACAGCAAATGCCCTCCTTAATCTCCACTACCTGTTTCACTCATTCCCCACACCCACCTTCCCTCTGGCAATTATCCGTTTGTTGTCTAAAGTTAAGAGTCTATTTCTCTTTTTCCCTTGGAGCATTTGTTTTGTTTCTTGAATTCCACATATGACTGAAATCATATTGTATTTGTCTTTCTCTGACTTATTTTGCCTGGCATTATCCTCTCTAGCTCCATTTGTGTCGTTGCAAACGGCAAAATTCCATTCTTTTTTATGGCTGAATAATATTCCATTGTGTTTAACTACCCCACCTTCTTTATCCATTCACCAATTAATGGACACAGGCTGCTTTTATAGCTTGGCCATTGTAAATAATGAACCCTATGAACATAGGGGTGCATATATCCCTTTGAATTAGTATTGTTGTATTCTTTGGGGAAATACCCAGTAGTGCCATTGCTGGATCATAAGGTAGTTCTATTTTTGACTTTTTGAAGAACATTCATACTGTTTTCCATAATAGCTACACCAGTTTGCATTTGCACCAACAGTGCACAAGAATTCCTTTTTCTTCACATCCTCACCAACACTTGTTGTTTCTTTTGTTGTTGATTTTAGCCATTCTGACAGATATGAGGTGGTATCTCATTGTACTTTTGATCTGCATTTCTCTGATGATAAATGATGAACATCTGTTCATGTGACTGACAGTCATCTATATGTCTTTTTTGGAAAAATGTTTGTGCCTCTCTTCTGACCATTTTTGAATTGGATTATTTGGTTTTGGATGTTGAGTTGTATCAGTTCTTTAAATCTGTTGGATACTTTTCCTTTATTGGATATGTCATTTGCAAATATCTTCTCCCATTCCATAGGTTGCCTTTTAGTCTTGTTATTGTTTCCTTTGCTGTGCAGAAACGTTCTTTTTGATGATGTGCCAATAGTTTATTTTTGCTTTTATTTCCCTTGCCTGAAAAGGTATATCGAGAAAGAAGTTGCTATGGCCAATGTCAAAGAAGTTGCTGCCTGTGTTCTCTTTTAGGATTTTTCTGGTTTCAGGTCTCATATTTAGGTCTTTAATCCATTTTGAATTTATTTTTGTGTCTGGTGTATGAACGTGGTCTAGTTTCATTCTTTTGCATGTTGCTGTCCTATTTTCCTAATACGATTTGTTCAGAGACTATCTTTTTCCCATTGGATATTCTTTCCTGCTTTGCTGAAGATTAATTGACCATATAATTTACTTCTGGATTTTCTATTCTATTCCACTGATCTGTGTGTTAACTGCAGGTTTTTAACAGATTTTTTTTAATCAGATTGAGGAATTTCCCTTTTATTCATAGTTTGCTGAGAAATGGTATCAGGAATAAATATTTAATTTGGGCAATGGCTTTTCCAGCATCTACCCAGATGATCATGTTCTTTTGTTTTGTTTTGGTATGTGAATATGATGAATTACATCAATTGATTTTCAATTGTCAAACCAATCTTGAATTCCCAGAATTGACTCCACTTGGTCATGTCATATTATCATTTTTTAAATACTAATGGATTCTATAAGAATTTTTTTTTATTATTTTTGCATCTGTGTTTATGAAGATTAATGGTCTATACTTTTTTTCTTCTAATATCTTTTTCCGGCTTTGATATTTGGTTAACACTGTTCTCATAGAATGAATTTTTGAGTGTTTTATCCTGTTCAATTTTCTGGAAGTGTTTGTGTAGACTTGGTATTTTTTCTTCTTCAAAAATTTGGAAAATACTCTAGTGAAGTTAACTCAACCTGAAGCTTTGTGAAAAGATTTTATTTTATTTTTTTTAATGTTTATTTATTTTTGACGGAGAGACAGAGACAGAGCATGAGCGGGGGAGGGGCAGAGAGAGAGGGAGACACAGAATCCGAAGCAGGCTCCAGGCTCTGAGCTGTCAGCACAGAGCCCGACGCAGGGCTCGAACTCACAGACCATGAGATCATGACCTGAGCTGAAGTTGGACGCTCAACTGACTGAGCCACCCAGGGCCCCCGGAAAGATTTTATTTTTTCTAAAGTTTATTATTTTATTTTATTTTATTTTATTTTATTTTATTTTATTTTCACAGAGAAAAGAACATGAGCAGCAGAGGGGCAGAGGGATAGAAAGAGGGGGAGAGAGAGAGGAAGACAGAGAGAATCCCAATTAGACTCCACACTCCATGCTGATCTCTCAACCATGAGACCATGACCTGAGCCAAAAGCAAGCATTGGACGCTTAACTGACTGAGCCATTCAGTTGTCCCAGCTTGGTAGAAAGATTTTAAACTACTAAGTCAATTTCTTTTATAGATATAACGCTATTCTAGTTATCTATTCTGGAGTGACTTTTGGTGGTTTATGGTTTTTACAAAATTTGTCAATTTACTCTGTCAAATTTTTGGCAAACAGTTGTTCATAATATTCATTCTTTTTAAAAACATAGGTAGAATCTATACCTGTCAGTCGTATAACTCCTAATATTGATAATTGGTGTTATATCTTTTTTTTAATCAATCATTTTTTTTAAACCTACTCAGAGAAACAGCTTTTGGTCATATTAATTTGTTCTTTGGGTTTTTTATTTTATTTTATTGATTTCTGTCCCTATATTTGTTACTTCCTTACATCTGCAAATACTGGTTTTAGTTTGCACTTCTTTTAGTCTCTGAAAACAGAAGCAGAGGTCAAGGATTTTGACTTTTTTTTTAATTTTTTTTTATGTTTATTTATTTTTGAGAGAGGAGAGAAGCAGAGCATGATTAGGGGAGGAGCACAAAGAGAAGGAAACACAGAATCCGAAGCAGGTTCCAGGCTCTGAACTTTCAGCACAGAGCTGGACATAGGGCTCGAACCTACAAACCATGAGATCATGACCCAAGCTGAAGCCAGACGCTTAACAGACTGAGCCACTCAGATGCCCCTAGGATTTTGACTTTTCTTATTTTTAATGGGCATTTATGGCTATAATTTTTTCCCTCAGAACTACTTTAGCTATGTCACACAAAATTTAATATATAGTATTTTTATTTTCATCCTAATTTTACTTTTGATTTTTTTCTTTAACCCATGGAATATGTAGAATTATATTATTTAGTTTTCAAATTTTGGTAATTTTCTAAAATTCTTTGGTTATTGATTTCCAATTTAATTCTATTCTCATAAAACATACTTTATAAGAGTTAATTCTTTCAAACTTAATGAAACTTGTTTTACAGTCTAAAATATGGTCTGTGTCGATCAATGTGCTAAGTACATTGTATATCTTGCACTTGTTGGGTGTAGTGTTTTATAAATGTAAGATCAAATTGGTTGATATTATTGTTCAAATATTCTATGCCCTATGAATTTTTCTTCTAATTGTTTCTCCATCTCTATAATTATTGAGAAGGGGTGTTAAAATCTCTGAATCTAATTGTGGATTTTCTATTTCTTCTTGCTTTTCTGTAAGTTTTTCCTTCATTTTCTTTATTTACTCTGTTATGCAGTGCATAAATATTTTGGATTGTTATGCATTCTGAAATCTACTTTGTATGAGATTAATATAGCTACTTCATCCTTCTGATTAGTGCTACCTTGATATATCTTTTCCATTATTTTCCCTTTAATTTATTTATTTCTTATAAACAGCATATAGTTGGGTCTTGCCCTTTTTTAAAATACCAATTGCCAATCTCATCTTTTATTTTATTTTTTTAATTTTTATTTATTTTGAAAGAGACAGAGTAAGTGGGGGAGGGGCAGAGAGGGAGAGAGACAGAATCCCATGCAGGCTCCACACTGTCAGCGCAGAGCCCCACACGGGGCTGGAGCCCACAAACCTCGAGATCATGACCTGAGTGAAGTCAAGAGATGGGCGCTTACCCGACTGAACACCCAGGCCCTTGGCACCCCACCCATCACATCTTTTAATATGGTGTTTAGACCACTTATATTTATTGTGATCATTTATATTCTTGAGTTTAAATCTATCATCTTGTTATTTGTTTTCTATTTGTCTCATCTGTTCTTTGTTCTTTTTTTTCTGGCTTTTTTAGGGATTGATTGCCTTTTTAATGATTTCCATTTTATCCCTTTTGTTAGTTTATTAATTATAAATCTTATTTGATATTTTTAGTGGTTGACTCAGGATTTATGTATACATCTTTAACTTATTTGTCCACTTTTGAGTAATATTATAATCCTTCAGGTACAATGTAAGGATCTTACAGTAGCTTGTTTCTGTTGCAGCCCCCTCCCAGCCCTTGTGCTATTTTTATCAAAATTTTACTTTACATGTTGTAAACCTTCTGATACACTATCATTTTGGCTTTAAACAGTCAAATACCTTTAAAATAAACAAAAAAAGGAAGAAGTATTTTGGATATATCTGTGTGTTTTGATCTAGTGTCATATTCCTTCTCCTGAACGACTAACATTCTCAGATGTGGGTCTATTGCTGATGAATTCTTTTAGCTTTATAATATCTGAAAAAAGAAAATATTTCATCTTATCTTTGGAATAATATTTTCTTTAGATAGAGAGCTCTGAAATAATCATTTATTTCAGTAGCTTCAATATGTTGCTATACTGTCTTCTGGCTTGCATTGTTTCTTAGAAGAAACACACCTTCCTCACCTTTATCCTCTGTCCGTCGATGGGTTTTTTTTCTCTGCTTGCTTTTAAGGTTTGTTTTCTGTTTGTTTTGTCTTTTTCTTTTCTTTTCTTTTTTTAAAAAATATTTTCCAGTGTTTAATTTATAGCAACAGAACTCTATGCCCAAACTGGACACAACGGAGCTGCTCAACAGAAATGGCCCCAGGTGACCCGCCTGAGAGCACCTTCCCCAGTACACAGAAACCTTACTACTCAGAGGACCCCAATGAAAATATTCATCCAGTTTGAATCTTATGGTTCCCCAAATAAAAGGGATTTGCACACAATCCCCACCCCCGAAATTCCTAAATTTATTTTCCTTTCTTTCTTTCCCCTCAGAGAGAGTTCCCCAAAATTTAATGGGCTGCATAGCAAAGACAACTCACTGAACAGGAAACTGATGATCAAGGCAGAGTGGAGGCTGGAGGTCTGAGAGAGGAGGAGTGAGAGGGAAGGAGGACTGGGTAGGTCCCAGATTAACTGGATCCAGATTAACTGGAAGACGGAAGTGTTTGGTCTATGGGCAGGTAGAAAAAGAGTTCAGGTGCAGAAGGCCCTGGTGATCACATAAAGTGGTGATGGCTGGACTCTTTCAGAGCAGGGGTGGGGGGTGGGGGATGGGGGGGATGTTGAGCTGGCAGAATTAGCAGGTCTCTAGCTTCCATGCAGGTTCATCCTTTTCTTTCTTCTTTATATGACACTACTAACACCATTCAGGAAGGATCCTCTAAGAACCCATCAGTTCCCCCAGACACTTCTCATAAGCCACCTGGGGCATATGTCCATTCCAGCTAAGCACTAGGGTAAGAATCCTGACTGTGCTTTCCTAGCAGTAACTGCTATAGGGGCACAGTGGGGAGTCACAGAATGCACACATATCTGTCTCTGGTCCAGCCATTCAGAACCAAGGCTAAGCAGCCTGTTTTTCCTCTGGCACATGAGATTTTCTTGCAGTGCCCACCCCTGGGGCAGCAGAATGCCCTTGCCTTGGAAATGTGGTGAAGATGGAAGGAGCAGCAGGGGCTGGTTTCCTGGGGACAGACTGGGTCCCAACTTCCCAATCAACCCATCCACCCAGCAGCTTGGGGGAAGGTTAGTACCAGCAGGATGGACCCACATGGAAATCAGAGACCTGCTAATTCTACCAGCTTGGCATCCCCTCCTGGGACAGTCCAGCCACCAGTTATTTTATGCCATGAGTGGTTTTAAAGCAATTTTAAAGCAATTTTCTTCCTAATTCTTGCGCTCTAAATTTCATGATCTTGGCTGTCTGGGTTTATGGTTTGTCATATTTGAACATTTTCAGGTATTAATTCTTCAATTTTTTTCTTCTCTTTCCCTTCCTTTTGCAATTTCAATTAGACATATATTAGGCGGCTTGAAGTTGCCTTAACAGTATACTTTTACTCTGTTTAAAAAAAATGTTTTCTCAGTCTTTGTTCTCTCTGTGTTTGATTTTGGATAGTTTCTATTGCTATGTTTTCAAGTTCACTAATCATTTCATTTGCAGTGTGTACATGTACCCTACTGTCTGTCCCATCTAGTGTATTTTTAATGTCAGACATTGTCGTCTTCATTTCTAGACGTTTGATTTTAGTCTTTCTCATGTATTTATGGCCCTGTTTAACAGGACACATCTTTTTTCTAACTTTTTTTTTTTTTTAAGTAGGCTTCATACCCAGCACAGAGACCAATGTGGGCTTGAATTCATGACCCTCACATCAAGACCTGAGATCAAGAGTCAGGTGCTTAACCTACTGAGCCACCCAGGCACCCCTCTCTAACTTCTTGAGCCTGTGAAGTGTGTTACAGCTTTGAATGTCCATGTCTACTAATTCTATCATCTGTGTGATTTCTTTTTCTATTTCTACTGATTGATTTTTCTTCTCATTATGAGTCACATTTTACTACTTGTTGGCATGCCTGCTAACCGACTGAATACCATTATTGTAAATGTTACTTTGTCGAGTGTTGGATATTTTATATTCCTTTAAATAACCTTGAGCTTTATTTGCAATGTGATTAGTTTACTTGTAAGCACTCTGATCCTTCTGAGGCACACTTTTAAGCTTTGTAAGACGAGACGGAAGCAGCATTTAGTCTAGGACTAACTTTTCCTATGGAAGAGGTAACGCCCTTCCAAGCACCCTATTTGATGTCCCATCTACTATACTTTTTGTTTTGTTTTGTTTTTGTGGCTTTTGTTGTTGTTGTTGTTTTCTTACCACTCTGGCTGGTGGGAACAGGTGCTATTACTGAACCTGTGTAAGTGCTGGAGATTGTTGCCTCTAATCTTTTCAGGTGGTTCTTTCACTGGCCTCAAAGAGGTTCTCCACCTGGATATAGCAGTTGTCCTCTAAAGAGGAAACCTGTGAAGATGTCTGTATCTCTTTCTCCTGGCAGCTGTCATCAGCCTGGTATATCTTCTCTGCTACCTGTTATAGCTTCTCCTTCCTCCCAACTTTGACCTTTCAAGGGAGACAGAGCCAAGTCTGACCACTGGGCCTGCTGCCTAACTGTGTTGTGGCCTAAACACTCTCCCCAAGTAGTACACCAGAGCAATTGTAGGACTTACTTTCTTTTTTTTCCCCCTTCTCTCAGGGATCGCAGTTCTGATTGGCCTTATGTCCAATGTTTTAGATTTTTCTTTCATATATTTTGTCTTTTTTTTTTCTTTTGATGGGTTAGCAAGATTTTTTTTTAGGTGAAAGGTCCTTGTTACTCCAAATTCATCAGAAGTAAATATCTGCTTTTAATATCCCTCTGATATAAAGAGTAAATAGAGTTAGGTTTGAACCTAACCTCTACCACTGAATAGCTATTATTTAATCTCTCTAAGCTTCATTTCCCAATCTCCGTGAAAGCATATATAAGATTTAAATAAATAACATACATAAAGTACTTATCATGGTGCCCAACAATAAATGCTAGAAATTAGTATTTCTAAAACTGGAAGACTCTTTCAAGGCCTCAGAAACAAAGTTCAATATCAAACAATAAATTAATGAAAATTATTTAGGATGTTTATGAACACAATCTTTTTTTTTAGTATATGTCTTATAAATTTATCTATCACTTCTTGTTGTGACCAAAAATCTTGTGATTCAGAAAGAATGATTTTTTTTGCATTGTTCTAGGTCCAGAACTTGTGGGATTTCATCAGCTATATGGAGAACAGATGCTTTAATGCTTGCTTGCCTGAGTTTTCTCACTCTTTCCTCTTTGGAAATGGTAATTACAATAATATATTAGAAATCCAGCATTATTTTTTAGACTGCTACTGGAAAGAAAGTCTATCCCCAACCCTAGACATCTATTTTCCATTCTAATTAAAATTCCCATCAGCTCTAACAGCGGCTTGCTTATGCTCTAGCTACCAACCACTTGAGGGCAAAGTTCACTTTATCAAATCTTGACAAATAGTTACAGCAAATGGAAAACACTCAGAATTCATATTTAGTAGTTTCAAAAATAATAAATTCTTCTGTCCTCAGAAGCTTTCATTTATCCAAACTAACCTGCCAGAATATTTGTCATATCTTTTAAGAAATTAATTATGGTGCTGTCTCTTTACATTTGAAAATATGCCAAGTCCTTTGTGATGAAGAAGTCTTTATTTTTGATTTAGGGAGTAATCTGTAACTCTGAGAAAGAGGAAGAATCGCTGTGCTGCTGGCAGCTAACAGCTAATTTAGAGCCTGAAAGTATTTTGGAAGAAAATCTCTTTACAGAAAAAAAAAAAATGCCGTCAAGATATTGACAACCAAAGCAACAAACTATTGGGGCTGGAATACCTTTGTGTCTTAGTAGATAATAGAGTACTTAGACGGGGAAATCTGTTCAAGATGTCATTCAATTGCAGAGTTCATGTTCTGAGTTTTTTAAAAGCCAGTCGATGTAGAGATGTGGATGGCAGTGGTTGATGATGGTGATGATGACGATGCCTTCTTTTTTCTCTATGTGGAAACATCTGTGTGTTATTAAAACAATGGTTTGTACTCTTCCTATTAAATGCAACAACACAAGGCTCTTTGTCAATGTATCCCTTTGTAAGCAATTTATCTGTAACTTTAGTCAAATCTTCTTAAATTTCTCAGCAGTTCACCTTCTGGAAACTTGTCATGGTTATGAAATTTAACTCAAAAGATCATTAGTTGATCATTATTAATCTGTTAGAAGAATTATGATACAATAGAGACTGAGGTATAATTATAACAGTGTCAGGGAAGGAGAATTTTTGGTAGAAGGTGAATCCTAAAGTAAAGTTTAAAGCCTTACATTTAACTTTACCATAATTTAAGTAATTTAAAGATTTAGATAATTCAGAAAAAAAATTTGTTAGTGGTGTCATTACTTAAAAACAATTTTATAAAATATCTCATACAATAAAATAAAAGAGAAGCTTAAGACTATTGTGACCCTGGAAAAGATTGATCAGTATGTTGTCTATTTCTATATTTTTCTAAGATGAACATAAAATTCAAATAATTAACTCAATTGGATCAATTATAAAGATAATACTAATATATTAAGTTGTATGAATTTTGTGTAAGAAGATAAGTATTTCCTATAAAATTTAGTGATACTGGTCACTATTTTTCCACTTGTATAATGTACAATGTTTTCAAGTAAAATTTAAAAATAAAGATACTCATAATTAGAAAAACATTAAAGATCTTACATTAAGAGAATATAATTTACTGGGCAATCTTAAAGATTGTGCAAACTAAATGTGTTCTTCTAAAAATTGTAAGACAAGGCTGAAATTTTTGTTATCAAAGATTAAATTAATAGTACTGTTTTCATTTGCTGAGGTTGTGTTTCATTTTAAGATACAAGCCCCTTCTAATCAGAACTGATCTAACACATATGCATATAAATAAATTCATATTCTTTCCTTCACTGAGCCACTGGGCAAGAGTCTTTGGGCAATAAAAAGAAACATACATGTCAATTAATATATAAAAATACAGTAAGGCTGTTGTAAAAATATAATTGGCCTTTTATAAAGTTTAGTAAAATTTTATAAAAATTTAGTAAATTTTATAATTAACTAAAATGGGCATATGTTAATAAATTATAAAATTATGTATATGTGTATATAATTTTTAACCAAAAGGCTTATAAGATTCCATTATTATTATGCACAAGTTTTGCTATGCACATGTTAGCAGGAAGAAATATATTTTGATAATTAAATAAGCAGTCAAGTAATGAATTTTAGATATTTATCCTCTTCTGCGATATATATATTTATTTATTATAAATTATATTAATAACATATATGGGTTTATATACATAACATATATATAATAGAATATTACTCACCTATGAAGAAGGATGAGATCTTGCCATTTGCAACATGAATGGAACTACAGGGTGGTACGTTAAGTGAAATAAGCCAGACAGAGAAAGATAAATACCATATGATTTCATTTATATGCAGAATCCAAAAAACAAAACAAATAAACAAACAAAAAGCAGAAGCACATCCATAAATACAGAGAACCAACTGATGGTTGCCAGAGCAGGGGGATGGGTAAAATGGGTGAAGGAGAGTGGGAGAGACAGGCTTTTGGTAATGGAATGAATATGTCACAGAGATAAAAGGGACAGTAGAGGGAACACAGCCAATGATATTTTAATAGTATAATAGTATTATAATAGTGTTGTATGGAAGCAGATCGTAGCTAACTGGTGATAGGCGCAGCATAATGTATAGATTTGTTGGCTCACTATGTCATACACCTGAAATTAATGTAACATTATGTGTCTATATTTCAATTAAAAATAAATTTTAAAAACATCTTGATCACTTTCTAACTTCAATTTAGAGTATGAATTCTTAATAGATGTTGTAGGAAAATTGCTGAGAAACAGGCAACAACACAAAGATCATGGGTGCCTGGACCTGGGCACAGAAAAGGACTCAATGGGCTAGCACAGAACCGCCAAGACTTCTCTCATACAGCTGCTCTCCCAGACACCCACTGTACTTCTTCCTTAAAAGTCACATCTGGGTTTGAGGAGCCCACGGAGAAAGGCCAGCTCACTCCAATTCAGTGGTTACTCTGTGTTATGCTGAATTAATGGTCATGTTGCTGATGATTCTCACGGCAGGCAACTCAATATGAATTTCAGGTGACCATAAAATAAGGCTACAACTTGGAGGCCAGTGGGCTGAGGTTGGATGACAGAGGAGTTCTGATTCACTAACACTATGTTCTTCAGAAACTCTAAACTGGCATGCTTCCAGGTGAGGGGCCCAGTTTTTAGCATCCATAGCTTTTCTCATCCTCTCTTGTCTTCCTCTGAGATAGTTTACATATCCATATGGGCTGCTCAGTCCTGAAGACATTGGTGCTTGGGACTCCTGCAGCAAAAACATGGCTCTAATGATTCTACCGCCATTTCATCCCTTTAGCAGGCTATCACATGGCTGTCACATTGGCCACTCTACTCTTTGGATTTCATAGCCTCTAGATTCAATCACAGTCTTGCACTTGAGACTATCTCAAAAGAAAGAAAGAAAGAAAGAAAGAAAGAAAGAAAGAAAGAAAAAACGAAAAAGGTTAACAGATAGAACCTGCTGGAGGTGAACACGACTAACATCATTAAAAATATAAAGAAGGCCTAAATAAAACGTTTCTGCACAGAAAGCTCATTAAAAAAAAAAAAACTCTATTGAGGTATAATTTAAGTACTGTAAAATTCACTCATGTTAAGTGTACAATTCAATAATTTTTAGTAAATTTACGGAGTTTGTTCACCATAACCCAAGTTCATTTTTAGGCTTAATACAATTAAATATATTAAAATCCCCCACAGGAATTTTTTTGTTGTGGGGGGCTGGGGGTGGGGAGAAGTAGGATAGAGGCTTGAGAAAATGATTTTAAGTCTCGTTTGGGAGAACGATGTGCAAAAGTGGGCAAAAACATTTTGGAAAAGAAAAGTATCCTAAAACAAATATCCTGAAAAGAGTATCCTAGAAAATTAACAAATGCATTATAAAAGCTGTAATAATCAAGGTAACATGGTACTGGTTTAAATATGATCAGTATAGTCGTGAAAGGAATCGCAAGATGTATAACAATTTTTAATTAATAAATGTAACTTGAAAAATGTAACTCACAATTGTACCAGTAAAGGAAATTTTACTTAATAAAATAGTGTTTGTGTGTTTGATTGATTGGGAGATAATTGTTTCCCTTCTCAACTTGTATCTTTGACTTACATGTATTCCCAGTGATTTAAAGAGTTAAAAATGAAATCATATAAGGATTTTTTAAAGCATGAAAGCTATAAAAGTAATAGACTTGATAATTTGAACACTAAAAACTTCTAGATATTAAAAAAGCACAGGGAAGCAAAATTAAGTAACATAAAGTAGTAGAAAAAGTGTTTATAATAAATAGGATATATGTCTATAAGCCTAATATAGAGAAAACTATAACAAGATATAGAAACAATAGAATATTGTTATATTCTATAACAATATATAGAAAACTATAACAAGTCAACAAGAGAAATACAGACCCCAAGAGAAAAATGGGTGTCAGAGTTTGGATTTCCCAGAAAGCAACAGGGAGACAAAGTTTAGTGTTTCCCTCTCCACCACCCCCCCCCCCACCAACCCCTGTAATTCCATAGATGCTTATTTGGACATAGATGATGTCCTTGTAATCAATATCTATGGAAGTAGGAGGGGGGCGAGGAGTTAGAAGCAGGATAAGGCAGGAGAAATGGACCTTCAATATAAGCCTGACAGCTAACCCCACATTGGGAGAGAGTTGGGGGGAAAGGGTAGGGCTCTACAGCTAGAATGGTCATTCAGAATTGTCCCAAGTTGGGCCAAGGTGTCCATTCCTTTACACCTCCACACCTATCATTCAGTGAATGTGGGCCATCCTAGGAAAGGGTATGGTCTTGGGGTAGGCAGCCTCTGCAGCTGGAGAAATCCCTGAGGGGACTGTTAGCTGAGGGGTCCACTGACAGATCTCAGCTCCTGGAGCTACAATTCTTTGCTTGACCTGGGTGCTTGAGCAGCACATCTCCATGGCTACCATGGTGGGTAAATGATATGGCCAGACAGATAATCATACAAAAAAAAAAAAAAAGAAAAGAAAAAAGAAAGGAACAAGAAACCTGTGAAACAACATTTATTATTTTTTATTTTTTTATGTTTTATTTTTGTGTGAAACAACATTTAAATTCACCAATCAAAATCATGGTGATGTATACCTTGCCTATCAAATTATTGATCATTTGCCATATTAATTAGCAAGCACTCATGATTATTATTTGCCAGGTGCTATATTTTAGGCTTTAAATCCGTTTTCTCATATAATTCTCCCAACACTACGCAATGGGTTATTATTTTAATCCCAATTTTACAGATGAGGAAAATGATGCACAGAAAGGTTAATAACTTGCTAAAGACTGTGTTACTGAGGGGCAGAACTGAGATCAGTGCTCTTCACCAATATCCTAATTGTCTCCCTAAAGTAATAGTTGGTAATCATCGCAGGGGCAGCAGGACTGGCTGTGGCTAGTCTACTGCTGGCAAAAGTGCACCTCAGCGCAAACTTTCCGAACAAGTTGGTAATATCGCCTTGAAAATGTTCATACCCATTTATGGCAGCATTAATTATAAGACTGAAAACAGTTTAAGCAGTCTTTATAAAAATCAACACAATATGGTTTATCCACATGATAAAATCATAAAAAAATGCAACTCTTAAAAATAATGTCTTAAAAATATTTGAGATTGGACAAATGCGTAACATATAATGCTTCATTTTTTTGAAAAAAAAAAAAAAGGCAGAAGGGCACCTGGGTGGTTCAGTCGGTTAAGCATCCTATTCTTGGTTTTGGCTCAGGTCATGATCTCATGGTTTGTGGGTTTGAGCCCTGCGTCAGGCTCTGTGCTGGTCGTATGAAGCCTGCTTGAGACTCTCTCTCTCTCTCTCTCTCTCTCCCTCTCTCCCCATCCCTCCCCCACTTGTGCTTTTTTCTTTGATCTTTGTCTCTCTCAAAAACAAATAAATAAACTTTAAAAAAATAAAAGATAAAAATTTTAAAAGGCAGGCAATAAGTTACTATATACAGTCTGGTCCTAAATGTGTACACATGTGCATATGCATACACACACGTGCACACACATGTATTTATAAGAAAATACGCTAAAAGTTTGCAGACAAGTCTCAACAGTAAAATTACAAGTCACTTTGACTTGTTTTTGTACTTTCCCAATTTCTACAATAAGCTTATATTGCCTTTAGAATAAGAAAAAAAATCCTTTATTTTAGCTTATAAGTAACTCTTGTGATAAAATAGCAGGAATACTCAAAGAAAAAAATTCAGAATATAATCGTTTTTTATTATTCAATGTTTGTTTATTTATTTATTTATTTATTTATTTTGAGAGAGAGAGAGAGAGAGTGAGAGAGAGAGAGAGCATGAGCAGGGGAGGGGGAGAGAGAAGGGGAGACACAGAATCTGAAGCAGGCTCTAGACTCTGAGCTGTCAACACAGAGCCAGATGCAGGGGCTCAAACTGGTGAACCTCAATATCATGACTTGAGCCAAAATCGGTCATCTACTTAAGTAGATGAAAACTAAAGCAAATCTTGACGGACCCATGTTAATCAGTAGACATCTTAACTCTGTCATTTTGAATAGCAAGAAACATGGGCCTTCTTTTGGTGAATCTCCTCCAACAAGTCATCTCAAGGAGTCTCTTTGGGCTGACCATCTGCTTGGTGACAGGTTCCATGAAACTAATGGCTGGCTTACTGATATTATCTTAGTGAGGTACCACAAATATCTTGTCCTTTGACCTCTGCTTCTCAACGATACAGAGTACTGGGTTAGCCGGGTAGAGATAATATTAATTAGAATTAGAACAAAACTGAGATTTTTTTTTTTTTATCTGACAGGTTTGAGGTAAACCTAGAAACACCAATATCGACTACTCATTAGATTGCCTTTGACAAGTTTAAAATAATAATTCAATTTAGGGTCCTCAGGGATAGTTAAAGTCAGTAATGTTAGAACACCAGATGAATCTCAAATATTCACTATGGCAATGACATCTAATATCGCTTAATATGTGCACTGATACACTCTATGGATGACACCCTCTATGTGCAAACAGCCTACCAGACGCATGTCCAAGGGCACTGTGTTTCGTGTTTCCATTCTCTCTTCTTCACTTATCTTCTAGAGCAAAAGGAATGCTTCAAGCTTTCAAAGGAGCTGGCACAGTGGCTGTAGCAGACAGCACGAGCTGCCTCATCAGGTATTGCAAAAGTCTGCAGGCTATGGGGAGCCCACCCTGACTCAGTGGAGAACCGGGCCATGGAGTCCTGGTAATTGCCTCCCATGTTGATTTCTCAGTGTTGCACACAAAGAGGGTCAAACTGCACATTCCTGCCAATGAGCTCTACACTGTGGGTCATAAGGATCTTGGAAACTATTCAGAATCCCAGCAACTGTTTCAATGAAGTTGTAAGGATATGTCATGGCAGATATATTTATTACTTTTTGATAAACTGTATCCAGGGATGACTTCTACTTTTTAGCTGTTTTTTTGCCCCCTCTGGCATGAACTACTACATTTTCCCAAGACCAAACATCAAAATTGTCCTCTTGTCAATAATAAAAATCACCTGGTTCTAGTCACTGAATTTCATGCTGATGGATTTCAAACATCACCCTGTCTCAAGTAGCACTTTCTTTGCCTTCTTTAAACTAGAAACCAATGATGCGTATCACCCTTCATAAACTAAACTGATTTTCAAGTGGTGTGGAACATTTGGTCAGGTTCAATGCCTTGATCCAAGGGAGCCCCCCTTCTCAGGTATTTCTGAGATACACTTGAATGCAGTATCCTAGATAGAACCTTTACCAAGATTATTAAAAATGTCAATCTTGGGGCGTCTAGATGGCTCGGTCAGTTGAGTGTCTGACTCTTGATTTCAGCTTAGGTCATGGTCCCAAGGTCATGAGATTGAGACCACCTTGGGCTCAGCGCTGGGTGTGAAGCCTGCTTAAGACTCTCTCTCTCTCTCTCTCTCTTTCTCTCTCCCCTCTCCCTCTCCCCCCTCAGTCTCTTCCTCTGTCTTAAAAATAAAAGTCAATATTGATTAAACCAAGGGACACCATTGAAAGGTTTCATAGTAAATTTTATACATCACAAAATCCTATAACACGCTCAGAAGAAAACAATTTCAGTGTTAACCCAATAATTCTGCAGTGTAAGCAGCAAAAAAAAAAAATCATGTCTAGACTTGCCCCTGTGTTCCTAGAAGAGGCCTCAGAGCTCCTTCCTGGTAGAGCTACTCTGAAAAAGATGAAGAGTCTGTCCTTGCCAATAAATAGCTCCGGGGAAGCTCTAATTCCAGGAATTACATTATAGCTCCCAAGGGGATAAGAAACAACTGGTTGAGGAGAGAATCTTAAAAATGCCCAGCAGCACCCTGGAGATCCGCTCATGGGTCCAGGACATTGGAAACTGAGGTCAGCAGGGAGTCCTTAGGAAGAATCGCCCACCACAAGGGCCTGGAGACATTGAGAAGCAACTCAACGGAGCATTTGGATGTTAAGGTCTTTTAATTGCAAGCTTCTGTTTCTTCCATCGTGAGAGGGTGAGGAAAAAAAATCAGGAGTAAGGAAAAGGGGAACAGATAAAAGGGAGGGAAGGAAAAACCAAAGGGAGGGCACCCATTATTTGCAGGTACTACATGGGGTGCTTTGCAGTGTTGCTGCATTTAAGTCACACATTGTCCCTCCGTGGGAATTAGTATAATCTCCATGTTATGCATGAGGAAACGGAGAGTAAAAGAAACAAAGAAAGAAAGAAACTTGTCATATGTCCAACAGCTGCTAAGGGTCCTCAGGGCTGTGAATTTCTTACCATACCACACTGCCTCCCACCCACCCTACTTGTTCCGTGTGACAAGATTTGTTTTTATGACAAGAATTTGTTTGCTCTTTGCCCCCACTATTTTTACTGCATGAGTAGAACACTAATTATCCTCTGCAAGTTCTACGTGGTGAGATTAGTGCTCTAGGGAAACTGAACTGTCAGCAGTTTTTAATATTTATTTATTTTTAAGAGAGAGAAAGAAAGAAGCAGAGAGATGGGGAGACACAGAAACCGAAGCAGGCTCCAGGCTGTGAGCTGTCAGCACAGAGCTTGATGCGGGGTTCGAACCCACGGACCATGAGATCATGACCTGAACCGAAGTCAGACCCTTAACCCACTGAGCTATCCAAGTGCCCCAGCAAAGGAGTTTTTGAAGTGCGGTA
This sequence comes from Panthera uncia, assembly GCF_023721935.1. Lineage (NCBI taxonomy): Eukaryota > Metazoa > Chordata > Mammalia > Carnivora > Felidae > Panthera > Panthera uncia. The sequence goes on from NW_026057581.1 coordinate 18,935,314, forward strand.
CAGGTTGGATTGGTCTGGGTGGCTCTAAATGTCTAAACATGATTTTCAATCCCCAATGCTTGCCAAGGCATCTCTGACCTCCATCCACACAGATCCTCAGAGCTCCCTATCTTACTTAGTCTTGTCGGTGCTACATTAAGTGGCTTTTCTCCATCTTCTCTTTTAAGCTTCTAGTATAACTTCCTCACGTTCTATGTTAATATCATTCATTCCCTTTTATTAAAGGCAGGATCCATAAGCTAAACAATAAAGGAAAAGAAATAAGGTAAGGAAGAAAGGGAGGGATAGAAGGAGGAAGAAAAGAGAAAAGAAAAAAAAAGAAGAAGTAAGAAAGAGAGATAGGGAGGGGGGAAGGAAAGAAGGGGGAGGGGAGGAGAAAGAACCTAAGAGAGAAAAGAGAAAAACAAGAAAAGAAGTTAGGGAGAAGGTGGGAGTGGGTAGAAGGAAACTCAAATGTCTCCTTAATTGTATTAGATTGTTTTCTCTACTATGGATCTGATTACTTTTTAATCATAGAACTTTTAGAAATTAAAATTTAAAGATCTAGTCCAATTCTTTACTATATATATGGAAACTTCAACAAAATCATACAATTAATGGCAGTTTGAAGACCGCTCTTTTCATTAGCATACTCCTGTATTTTCTCCCTATTATGGCTGTATTCTCAGAAACAGATCAGCTGAATTATACATATCCAAGGTTTGTGGCACAAACATTTTGCTTAGCTCTTTAAGAATCATAAAATATATAACTTAATAAGGTTACTTAAGAAACTATGTTGTTTTATTCAGTGATATCAGTAGAAATTCTGGTGATAATAACCTCAAAGATAAATATTTCAAGCTTAATCAACAAGAGTAGCTTTTCTGTGGAAGGAAAACATTTATCCCTGGTATTTTGAGTGAACGTATAGACACAGACACGCAGAGAAGACACAGAACGTATAGAAATTGATGGAAAGTCCATTTCTCAGGATATAGTTGTTTAATAGGACAACTGTAGAAGACCTCTAGGATTACATTTGCTTTCCTAAATTCCAAAATGGAACCAAAAATAAGAAATACAACATATCTATATTTAAGGCAAGCAAAGTGACTTAGTGTAATATTTGACACGTTTCATTGTATTTGAGAAATAGTTTTTACGGAAACTATTTCTAGAACTAAAATGAAGAGAAAATCGGATTTTTGCAAGATGCACGACCTTAAAATGAAAAGTAAAGGGTAGTTGTGAAGGGTGTTCCCCTGTTTCATGCTTACTTTATAATTAAGTAAGGTGAACCTCAAACAGAAGCTTTAGAACAACACACACACACACACACACACACACACACAAACACACCTGACATAAACTACTGCATTCCATTGTCATCAAAAATGCAAAGCTTAGCTGTCCCAAGGGCAAGTAGAATGAGCTTCAGGTACTCATCTGGGCTTCAGGTTGGCATCTTGACAAGTGGGTAACCTTAAGCACACAAAACAGCTCCACAAGTAAAAACCAGTTCAAAGACGCCCTTTGCAGAAAGCCAGTTCACTATTTTGACACAAGCATTATTTAAGCTCTGGATTAGAGTCTAAATTTGTGGAAAACGTTACAGAGAAATGTTTCTGCTCTCCTTTTCTGGGATTCCTTTCTTTAGGCGCCCTAATTAAATTAATTGCCTTTAAAAAAATTGTCATGATTTTGAAGCTCTACTGTTTGTCCTTCTCGCAGTGGTAAACAGCGTTACCATATTTTAAAGGATCAAGGATATTCCACCCATGTAAAGGTAATAAGGAATGTGTGAATGTTGCTTGAACCAAAAAGGTTTTACATATGTTGCTATTGTGCCCATGTTTTGCTATTTTTACCAAAAAGGTTATACATATGTTGCTATTTTTGGGAAAAGATTTGTATGTCTCCAGCTGAAGTCATAGAAACACATGAAGAGGGCATTTGTTGGGCTATTGAAACAGGAGACTGTCTTTCATCACTCTGAATTCCTTTTTTGTTCAATTTTCTTCCTGCTTAGTATGTACCTTTATATTCCGTTTGAAATATGAGTCTGTTTTATCATTTCTCCACCATTTTCTAACTTCCTGAATTTACCTTAAAAGTTATTGCAAGATTGGGATGCTTTTATTATTCAAGATACTTCATTTGCATGTACATATTTAGTTAAAATGTAGATAGATAGATAGATAGATACAGATATAGATAGAGAGATAGATAGATATAGATTAGATATAGATATGAAGTTTTTTTATTTTCTTTTGTTTTTAATTTTTTTTAATCTTTAGTTATTTTTGAGAGAGAGAGACAGAGTGAGAGCAGGGGAGGGGCGGAGAGAGAGGGAGACACAGAATCTGAAGCAGGTTCCAGGCTCTGAGCTGTCAGCAGCCCCAACATGGGGCTCGAACTCACAAACTGTGAGACCATGACCTGAGCTGAATTCGGACGTTTAACCGACTGAGCCGCCCAGGCGCCCCAAGTTTTTTAATTTTCTAATATGACAAGCTGATACATAATAAAGAGACCGATGTTAACTACAGCTGCCCATTTTTTGGTTTCAGGCATTTTTGTATTATTTGTTCATCTAGTAGCCATGCTTCTGTTTTGAGTTCCTGTTAATTTACCTATCATATTCTCTCTCAAGGGGGGACTGAGAGGTGGTTTTTCTGAAGAAAGCATTATATTTGGGGGATAGTGGTAACTTTGTGAGAGGCCATCCTTGATTGCCCACCAAGTAATTCTGGATTAGACAAAAACTTACTGATATTTGATATACTCAAGTTAGTTAATGTGATTTCACATTTCTTGATATCAAACATTTATTTTGAAACACCATTTCTGTTTTAGGCTACATATTCAGTTTAACATTGGTCCGGGTAAAAAGGCCCTCAGAAAACAGAGTAGAAAAGTAGTTACCAGGATCTAGGGGAGTGGGGGAAATAGGGAGAAGTTGGTCAAAGGGCTACAAATATTCAGTTATAGGATGAAATTGTGAGGCCCTAACGCCTAACATGGGAACTATAGTTGACACTATATAGCTGACACCATCAACATTGCCTGGGAACTTAGAAATGTAATTCTTCGGGGGCGCCTGGATGGCTCAGTCATCAAGCATCTGACTGGCTTAGGTCATGATCTCAAGGTTCATGAGTTTGAGTTCCACATTGGGTGAGAGTGAGCCCCGCTTCAGGTGAGCCCTGCTTTTCTCTCTCCCTTTCTCTCTCTCTTTCTTTCTCTGCCCCTTGCTCACTTGCACCCTCTCTCTTTCTCTCAAGAGAGAAAAAAAAGAAAAAAAATGTAACTTTTCAGGACCTACTTCACACCTAAGGAATCAAAGTCTGGGCTTAGTTCACTACAGGGTATGTTTTATAAACCTTCCAAATGCTTCTGGTGGCTGCTACTGTTTTAGGAATACTGCTCTACGTAGAAATGTGTATTTCTGTGCCTAAAAAGGATTGTTTTACAAATAAATCAGTGTGAAAACGAGAATGTGTGTTCTAAAAGAATTAGGAATGTCTGCGTGAGTCTCCTCATTTTCGTCTGCAGGCTTTTTTCAAACAGAAAAGAAAAAATGGGTATTATTTAACTTCTACTGTGCTTTGTTTTAGTTGTGGTATGCTAGTTCAAGTTTTGGGGGACAAACCTGGAACATGATTATACAATAAAAACACTTTATGTGAGTGTTTCCAAAATCCATTCCAACCTATTGTCCATGTATGGTGACATATGGTGACGAATGTTGACACGGCACAGTCACGTATTAGGTACCTTGTATAAACTCTAAATTTACCAGCATTGTCTGGAGCAATGAAAGATACTTCAGCCCAGAAGTGGTGTTGTAGAGTTTACGACTTAAAATTTAGCACTAGTTTTCTATTTTCCCTAATGTTAATTGCAAGCCCACATGCCTTGATTTTCCCCCTAACAATAGGAAAAGCTTTAGAAGACCAAACTGTTAACTTTATATCATTTATTATGAATGAACTTCTTTGAAAGAAGATTGTGTGTGAAAAATCATGGGTTGCCGCATAACATACCACCCTAAAACTTTTTGGTTTAAAGCAAAAACAAGCCTTCATTTTGCTCACAAACCAGCAACATGAGCAGTGTTCAGAAGGATGTCTTACCCCAGGGAGTGACAGCTGGGATAGCTGGACTGAGCTGGAGCGTGCGTTCCCAAGGTGGCTCACTCACATGGCTGGCAAACTGGTATTGGCTGTCAATCTGTCCAGCCAGGGACCTCAATTCCTTGTCACACAAGACGTTTCACAGAGCTGCTTGGGCTTCCACACAACATGGCAACTGATGTCCAAGAACAAGTATTCTAAGAGACGAGAAGTAAAACTACCAATCTACTAAAATCTTGACCAGAAAAACCATACAACTTCACTTCTGCTGGTAGATAGCACTGACTTACCTAGGTCCCAGTGGAAGGAACACAGAACCCCACTTCGTGATGAGACAAGCCTCAAAGAATTTGTGGCCATCTTGAATGTGTCACAAATGGTCTATTCACTTACACAGAGTATAGATTTTGAGATAATGATATTTTGAGTCTTCTTTGGGTACACGTTTTTCTTCCTAAGATCTTCCTAATTTGGGGCACCTGAGGAGGGTTCAGTCAGTTGAGTGTCCAATTCTTGATTTCCGCTCAGGTCATGATCTCGTAGGTTCATGAGTTCAAGCCCAACTTCAGGTTCTGCACTGACAGCGTGGAGCCTGCTTGGGATTCTCTCTCTGCCCCTCCCATGCTCATGCTCTCTTTCAAAAGTAAATAAATAAACATTAAAAAGTTAATAAAATTAAAAGTGTTCTTAATTTGGAAGTTAAATCAAAAACAAAAGAAAAAAAGAAAGAAAAACTAAATATACTCACAAATAAAAAAAAAATACAGTGAGGAATCTGAATACCAACATCATGCAACTAAAACTATGTCTGTAATTGAGCAAACAGCAACAAATTTTCAATGGGTCATGTGGTAAGCCTATTCCCATAAGGCCAAAATAAATACAACATATCATGAGGCAAAACAACCAAATTCTTAGCATTCTTTTGTCATGGTGGAAATGCATAGATGTCTAAATACAGCTAGAGTAAACTTAAAATATAAGATTAAATGTGTTCAACTATCAACACAGAAATACCTATATGCCTATGTTTCCTCAATAATAAGTTTCTTTTATTTGATTAATTTGTTTTAATTTGTTTTCATTTTTGTTTTTCATATTGAATTATCCAGAAAATTTTCCCTCAAGTCTCTATGCAAACTGGCCTTTAGGGTACAAACTAATTCAGGAAAACATTTTAGATGAACTTTGTGCCAGATATAAAGGAAGAAAAGGACAGTAAAAATTGTAATTTGAAGGAGTGATTCCTTCCTAACTTAGAAGAGATAAAAATGTATATTAATATTAGCAATATTTGAGGTAGAAATTAGAAGACATAAAAATGTATTAATATGGAAAATATTTGAGGTAAAAATATATCATCCTTTGTTGCCGTGTGCTTGCATTTAACTATGTAGACCAGCTAAGAAATAACATTCTTACATCACAGGCAAAAGTTTACATCCTAAACAATAAGGTGGGTGTTCTGGTTTGTTTTGTCACTGATTTTCAAATCCATTGGTAATGTTTTGACCTAAAGTTCAGCTTGACAGCCAGTTGGCAAAACATTTTTTAAATTTCACAAACACACAGAATCTAAGGGAAACCAATCACTTCAAGCAGTAAGTTAATGGTAAAGAATATTTTACAAGTGACATTTCAAAGATATACATTATTTTAACTATTATATTGTTGAAATAATTAATTTGTAGTAAAAAAGTTGGTCCGAATCACTGCACATATGTCTCAGATGCAATCAGCTACCTCCCTCTTCTGGCCAAAGGTGGAGAGAGGTTTAATTTTTACTGTTGAATCCGAGCAGGATTATCTTCACAATCAGCTCTAAAATCAGGTCTTACACAATGAAAATTTACTCTACTTCCCATCAGCAAGATAAAAATGTGATTTGCCTCAGAAATCATAGGTTAAAATATCGAGAAATTATTTGATAGAAGAGGCCACTGAGCTTTTCATTTGTAAGAATTTTTGTGGTGGGTAAGTGATTTAAGTGTGTTTGCCCAACAGCCTTTAGAATAAGAAACGATGGGTTTCAGTGCTTTGAGGTCACTTGGGGTTAATATATTTTGATTGTCAACTAAAATTATTCATAGATAGTGGAATGAGCATTGGTGGTTCTTACAGGGAAGAATGAGAAATTATAAAGATAAACTCCAGAGATTTCTACCATAGATTCAAGAATGAAACGCAATTTCTCTTCATGATCTTGCTAAGCCTTGCAAGTGTTATGAAGGGCAACTACAAGATTAAATTGTCAGATTTATAAATTCAAAACTACTTCCCTTAATTGGGATAATTTAAATAATTTAAATTTCCCTGTAGGTCCTTCGGTTTTGGGCACACACAAAACTATAAATTACAGAAAATTTTAAGAGACAATAAACTGTCACAAAAAGGCTTTGACTAATTTATGTCATTATAAATCTGTATGCATAAGAGCCATATTTATAGAAAAATATCACTCCATATTTCTTTCAAAGGAATAAAGCCTAGAATAATAAATTATATGAAAATTAAGATTCGTAGACATATATGTTTTGAAATATTGATGAGAAATATAAAGCAACACAAGGCACAGAACTTACCAATTAGAGAATATATGAATGCAAGTAGTAACTGATATTCAAGTCCTGCTATCTCGTCTTTAGGTTCTAAAAATTAAATTTAAAAGCTCTCAGTCAGCATGAATAAATGAATTATTAAAAACTAACAAAGATGAACTTGCACTGGTATTCAAGGAATAATGATAAGGATTTAAATACATCCAAGTTGCCTTCCTCACATTTTATAAATATAAACACTCAGTATTTTAAAATATTCCTAATTACAAGAGATTTCTCAGTTCCTCTGATGACCCAAAACAAAATAAGTTGTCAAGAGGATTCTATGCAATTAAAAAATAGGTAACCTTTTATTTTCCTTAATTGCACCAACTACAATTAAGAAAAGGCATCATGAAAAAAATCATCATTATCACTGCATAAGTCCATAGTGACTAGGAGATAAATGGTGTTCCGGAGTTATGGAAGGCACAACTTGCCTTACTGTATGCAGAAGCCCCGTTCCAACCACTCCCACATCCCAAAATGCATTAGTAGGTCCTTTATGCAGAACTCACAAAGTGGTAGTTGGAAAGCTAGACATAAAAGTCTAAAACACTCACTTCAAGAAGTTGGGCTCAATTTGAACTGAGACAGAGATTCTCTAGGAGAGAATTGCGCTGTGCCCTTGCCCAAAGGGGAGACATTAAGTGTGTTGTCCCTCATCCCCAGCCAGAAAAACAGCACATCCATCAGTAGGGCCATTTGGAGATTAGGAGGCACAGAGGGCTGGTGTCTAATTTAAGTTCAGGAAATCTAAAGAGTGAGACCCAATGACTGGTTACCTACCCTGATGGTGAACAATATATTGAAACATTTTTCCATTGGTAATAGCCTGGTCTCCCGGAACACATCTGGACAAAGAATGTATGAAGTTTTCCCCATGAACCATATGAGGTCTACTCAAGAAACAGAGCCAGGCTGAGGGTGTCTTAGATCTTGCCTATGTAAATCCTCCTGGAGCAGAGAGCATAGCAGAAAGAACTTGGAGGTTGACACTGCTAATAAAATGAAATCTTATCAGGTTCCCCAAAAACACCCAGAAAAAAAGGTAGCCAGTTTCTGTGGTTACTAGATCAGGAGATGACCTTGTGCAGACAGATGAATTTGTAGGGAAATATAGATACTCAGTCTTGTAGACTAGAGCTTTCCAGTGATTCAGGGGATGAAGGAGGGTCTCTCACACAAAAGTCCCATAAGAAAGAGGATTCCTTTAGGCCCAAGAGGTCACTAAAGAAACAGGGGGAAGAGCATTAACTTTGAATAAGCTAGAACATCTGGATTTTACCACCGAACATATTAAAAATTGAATCAAGACTTTTTACAAAACTAGACTCGTGTTATATTAAGGGAACATGTCTTGATTTTTTTTCTCCAGTGATTTAACAACAACAACAACAACAACAACAACAACAAAAATCCCATCTATTTCTAGCTCATAGTTGGATATAGTTCATGTGATAATGACCAGTTTGCCTTTAATGGTGACTGAAGGATCCAAACTCATTCCATCATGTAGCTCCATCACCTTTGGAGAACTTTGCTTCTAGCCATGCAGTTGAGGAACAAAATAGCATGGAGAGTGGGTTGGTTTATTACTCAGGGTTCTCCAGAGAAACAGAACCAATTGTATATACATATATATACATATACATAAATACAAAGAGAGAGAGAGAGATTTACTTTAAGGAACTGACCAACACAATAACTGGGGCTGACACGTTCAAAATCTGCAGGATAGGAAAGGAAACAACTTTAAAGGGTTCTTATTAGACTCAAAATATGGTTCGTGGGCCAGCAACATTAATAATCTATTAGAAATGCAGGGAAAAGTGGGCAGCAACATGAAAAAGAATGAAACTGGACCGCTTTCTTATACCATACCCAAAAATAAATTCAAAGTGGATTAAAGACCTAAATGTGAGACAGGAATCCATTAAAATCCTAGAGGAGAAATAGGCAGTAATCTCTGACATTGGCTGTAGCAACTTCTTTCTGAATATGTCTCCAGAGGCAAGGGAAACAAAAGCAAAAATAAACTATTAGGACTTCATCGAAATAGAAAGCTTTTCTGCACAGCAAAGGAAACAATCAAAAAAACTAAAAAGGCAACCTACAGAATAGGAGAAGATGTATGCAAATTACATATCTGGCCAACAGACTCATAAAAAGATGCACAACGTCACACATCATCAGGGGAATACAAATCAAAACCTACAGTGAGATATCACCCCACACCTTCCAGAAAGGCTAAAATCAACAACACAAAACAACAGGTTTTGGCAAGGATGTGGAGAAAGGGGAACCCTCTTGTACTGTTGGTGGGGATGCAAACTTGTGGAAACTTTGGAGAACAGTATGGGGGTTTCTCAAAAAGTTAAAAATAGAACTACCCTAAGATCCAGCAATTGCACTACGATTATGGAAAGAGTGTAAGCATCCATCAATTAATGATGAATGGATAAAGAAGAGGTGCCATATATATATACATATATATATACACACACACATATATATCTCCATACAAACACAATGAAATATTACTCAGCCATAAAAAAGAATGAGATCTTTCCATTTGCAATGAAATGGATGTAACTAGAGAGTACTATGCTAAGCAAAGTAAGTCTGTCAGAGAAAGACAAATACTGTATGATTTCACTCATATGTGGAATTTAAGAAACAACAAAAAAAAATGAGTCTAATGAAAAAAAAGAGAGAGAGGCGAACCAAAAAACAGACTTAACTATAGAGAACAAACTGGCGGCTACTAAAGAGGAGGTGGCTGAGTGGATGGATTAAATAGGTGGTGGGGATTAAGGAGCGCAGGTGTTGTGATGAGCATCAGGTGTCGTATGAACGTGTTGAATCACTAAATTGTACACCTGAAACCAATATTACACTGCATATTGACTAACTGGAATTTAAACAAAAACTTAAAAAATAAAAAAGGAAATGTAGACTACTCCAGATCTTACTACATCTCAATCTTCACTTTAACAAAATTCCCTTAAGTAATCTACATGCACATTAAAGTTTAAAAATGCCGTCATTCTAAAAATACTGATTCAAAGGGACACATGCTCCCCATTATCAACAATAACCAAATTATGGAAAGAGCCCAAATGTCCTTTGACTGATGAATGGATAAAGATGTGGCATATATAGAGAAACACATATATACATATAAATATACACACATATGTATATGTATATATACATACACACACACACACACACACATATGTGTGAGGAGAAGGCAGAGTCTGTGTCTCCCTCTTTCTCTCTGTCCCTCCCCTGCTTGCACTCTGTCTCTCTCTCTCAAAAATAAATAAACATTAAAAACAAATTAAAAGCAAGTTGCCCAGATGAAACATTTTGTAAGACTGGTATACAGAAAAAGGAAATTGAAAAACCATTATTCAAATGTCTATTCGTTTCTAGGCATTTTGCTGTAAAAAGGGAGAGAAGCTGGATACAAGTACTAACTTACTGGACCTCTTCATGATTAATAATGTTCCCCAACAATACGTGTTTCTCAGTGGGGATGCTTTTGGCATTTGGGGAAAGAACTGGAGCTTACTGTGAGGGAATGGCCTACACACTGCAGGATTTTAACATCCCTGGCACCCACTAACTAAATGTCAGCAGTAACCCCTTCTGTCACTATGACAATACCCCCACATACCTACAGATATAAGGCGTAACATCCTTATTGGAAATCCACTGAGTTCGTTTTTCCAGAGCAAAAGCAAGACAATTTCAAATTCAAAATTGGACAAACTTCTACAGATTTGATTTTAGTCATTTTACGTTTTCTTTTTTCACATTAAGTTTTTAATGCATTTTATTTTGGGGTAAGGTATTAAATAGAATTGGAAAATTGTATTTTCCTTATGGCGTCTTCCAGCACCATTTTGAAGAAATATCTTTTCTTCAGTGACCAAAAAATCCATTTCGTTCACAAGGTAAATTATTTGCCATGTTTAGATTTGTCTATGCATTTCTTTCCTATTTTACATGTCTTGTCTATCCCTGCACAATCTTACTGTTTAAACTATTAGAACCCTAGAATGCTTAATTTCTAGTAAGCCAATGACTGCCTTAACAACCCTAAATCACAATTATCTTTGCTATCCTTGCTTGTTGGTTCTTCCTGTGACTTTAAAAATAGCATTGCCAAGTCTGGGGGAAAAAATCTCATTAAAATTTGATTAAAATAGAGGTGTCTGGGTGGCTCAGTCGGTTGGGCATCCAACTTTGGCTCAGGTCATGATTTCACGGATCGCGGTTGTGGGTTCGGGCCCTGTGTCGGTCTCTGTGCTGACAGCTCAGAGCCTGGAGCCTGCTTTGGATTCTGTGTCTCCCTCTCTCTCTGCCCCTCCCCGTTGGCACTCTGTCTCTCTTTGTCTCTCTGTGTCTCAAAAATAAACATTAATATTTTTTAATTTTGATGAAAATACAGGGGTTATAAATAAACCCCTGTATAAATACAGGGGTTATAAATACCAAATTTATAAGCTAATTTGGAAAAAGTATAATCTTTACAATAATAGGTCTTTCCTATCAGCAATATGGTATATTTCCACATTGAAGACTCTCCTTTTAACTCCTTCAGTGAAGTTTAAAATGTTTCCCATACAGTTTCTATATATATTTGCTGGCTAACACCCAGTTTATTTTTTTTTTAATTTTTTTAACATTTTTATTTATTTTTGAGACAGAGAGAGACAGAGCATGAACGGGGGAGGGTCAGAGAGAGAGGGAGACACAGAATCTGAAACAGGCTCCAGGCTCTGAGCTGTCAGCACAGAGCCCGACACGGGGCTCGAACTCATGTACCGCGAGATCATGACCTGAGCCGAAGTCGGATGCTTAACTGACTGAGCCACCCAGGCGCCCCTAACACCCAGTTTATGTTTGGTATTGAATTAAGATTTTTTATCATGTTTTCAAACTAATGATTTCTAATTAGTTAGTGTTTACACATTTACACATAACGAATATATTATACCAGTATAATAGCTTATAGAAATTTTCAGATAACAATGCATATCATTGGTCAATGATAACTTTCTCTCCTTTCTTTTGATCATCATGTTTCTTTCTTTTTAAGATAAAAGAATATTTGTGGGAATGCAAGCTGGTGCAACCACTCTGGAAAACAGTATGGAGGTTCCTCAAAAAACTAAAAATAGAACTACCCTATGACCCAGCAAATGCACTACTAGGCATTTATCTAAAAGATACAGGTGTGCTGTTTCAAAGGGACACATGCACCCCCATGTTTATAGCAGCACTATCAACAATAGCCAAAGTATGGAAAGAGTCCAAATGTCCATCGATGGATGAACAGATAAAGAAGATGTGGTATATATATACAATGGAGTATTACTCAGCAATCAAAAAGAATGAAATCTTGCCATTTGCAGCTACGTGGATGGAACTGGAGGGTATTATGCTAAGCGAAATTAGTCAGAGAAAGACAAAAATCATATGACTTCACTCATATGAGGACTTTAAGAGACAAAACAGATGAACATAAGGGAAGGGAAACAAAAATAATATAAAAACAGGGAGGGGGACAAAACAGAAGAGACTCATAAATATGGAGAACAAACTGAGGGTTGCTGGAGGGGTTGTGGGAGGGGAGAGGGGCTAAGTGGGAAGGGGCTTTAAGGAATCTACTCCTGAAATCATTGCTTCACTATATGCTAACTAATTTGGATGTAAATTTAAAAAAATTAAAAATAAAATTAAAAAAATAAAGAAAGAATAAAAACAATGTAAAACAAGGGACCAGCAATAGAAGAAGGAATAAGGATGAGAAGGAACACAGATTGCTCTACTGGGTACCACCAAACCCAGTAATGAAGGGACTGTGCTCATCTTGGGAAATCTTCTTCCAGGGAGCTTCAGTAGTTCTATTATTTGGGGTAACTAATTTTCTATAAAATTTAGTGAGTATGACCTCACCAAGAAATACAAAACCAGAAATGAAAACTCAATCCACATCTTTTACTGCAAATAACTAAGTCAAAGAAGGAAGCATATTGAGATTTCAAAATGAGATTCCAAATTGGCAAAATTGTACTTTATCTCATAACCAGATGATATAGACTTGTAAAGGCATGTGCTGCATAATTTTTTACTTACTCCATTAAGACCAACATTTCATACAAATGATAATATTTATTCAACCATTCTGTCTTTATGCCAATATCATTTTTAAAAAGTCGATCTGAGGTTGAAGTAAAAAAAAATAGATATTAATGAAAAAATGGCAATTATATTCAGATACATTTGAAAAATTAATACATTAATTTATACTGTGCTTATAACTGAAATTATTTTGCTTTCATTATTTTATACAGTTTTCATAAACATGTTTGTGCAATTCACAGAAAAAAAATAAATAAATAAAATACTCAGAAGATTGTATACTACATGTTAAGTAACCAGAATCTAAATAAAAACTTGAAACGAAAAATAAACAAAAAAACAAAAAAAATTTTAAAATTTTGAAAGAAAAAATAAATAAAATAAAATAAAGTACTCAGAACACAGAGGTGGGAATGGAAGGAGGAAAAACTAAATAAAAGTGGTCAAAAGATACAAACTCCTAATTATAATATACGTAAATACTAGGGATGTAATGTACAATCTGATGACTGTAGTTAATACTGCTGTATGGTATATTTGAAAGTTTTTAAGAGAGTAGAACCTAAAAATTCTTGTCATCAGGAAAAAAAATCTTTTTAAATATTTTTCTTTCTTTTTCTATCTATATGATGAGTATTAATTAAACTTATTGTGGGAATCATTTCATAATATGTGTAAGTCAAATCATTATGCTATACATCTTAAACTCATATAGTGCTATGTCAATTATATCTCAATAAACTATATAAAAAGAAAAAAGAAAAGAATATTTGTAAATATAAGCATCATTTTCTTGTTTCTGACTGTAATAGAAATGCCATTAACTATAATGATGACTATTACTGGTTTGGGACATACTTTATAATATTAAGGAAGAATCTATATAATTTATTAGGAGTTTTTGTGAACAAATAGCTGTTCATGTTTTACCCATTGGTGGGATGAATTATATAAACAGACTACCAAATATTTAACCACCCATGAATTCCAGGAATAAATCCTCAGTCACAACATATTATTGTTAACTGTTATATTTTTATTGCATTTTTATCTCTATGCATAAATAAATTTGGCCTACATATTTTTTTCTTTGAGTAATTTTTGTCAGGTAACAAGATTGTGCCATCTTTGTAACACAAACAGAGATGTTTTCTATTTTTTATATCCTTAGGAACATTTTAAAAACTAATGGATTTAATGTGTCCTTAAGGAATTAAAAAATAGGTTGCTTATGCAATCACCTCGGCTTGATGTCTTTTTTAATGTACTTGTTTAAATTTAAAAAATCTTAAAATCTTATTAATCATTCAAAAGTTTCCTCTTTTTTCCTTGAATCAAGAAATTATATATTTACATTTGTATTTATTTCCTTGACAATCACCCAATTTATTAAAATATTGTACTAGTACACATTAAAGCTTTTACACCTCTCCATACGATAAACTGCTGGTTACCTATCAATATCCATTGCTTCCTCTCCTTTATTATATTTTGTTAGACGTAGCCTTGTACTCAGCTAAAAATGCTTAATCTCCCAGTCTCCTTTGCAATTAGGATTAGCCTTGCCACGCATTTCTGGTCAATGAAAAGCCAATGGAGAGTTCTCCCTTTCCAAATCAAAACATACAACCTCATAAAGATAAAGCTTTTAACTTTCTCCCTCCTTCCTGCCTGGACTGCAGATACAATGCCCAGATGTGCACCCACAAACTTGTGACCATGAGGGTGATAGCCACAGAGAAAGAATAGCAAAATAGGAAGTTATAAGAAGTCCCAGTGCTTTGTTCCTTTCAGTTTTATTAAGACATGATTGACATACAGCACTGTGTAAGTTTAGGGCATACAGCATAATGACTTTACTCACATATATAGGAAAAGAACCATCACAGTAAGTTTGGTTAACATCCATCATCTCCTATACATACAAAAAGGTAAAAAGCAAGAGAAAAACGTATTTTTCCTTGTGATGAGAACTTTTAGGATCTACTCTCTTAGTAACTTTTAATGTACCATACAGCAGTGTTAACTATAATTTTCTGTTGTACATGACATCCCCAGCGCTTATTTATCTTATAAAGCGAAGTTTGTACCTTATGACCACCTTCATCCAATTACCCTATGCCCCACCTTCTGCCTCTGGTAGCCATAAACTTGGTCTCTTTTTTTATAAGTGAGATCATGCAGTATTTGTCTTTCTCTGTCTCAGTTCACTTAGCATAATGCTCTCAAGGTCAATCCATGTTGTCACAAATGTTAGAATTTCCTTCTTTTTTATGCATGTGGTAGGCCACGCAGTTCTCGTGTTTGATGTAGTTGTGAGCTGACTTTACAGCTCTGGACTTCTTCTTTCTAGGGCTCTTGTTGCATGGGGAAAATATAATTCTTACTTATTCTATAGAAGACATGATTATTTGCATCAAATACAGTTCTAAATGATGTACTCTCTACCGGTAGCTCAGAACTGACTTTTATAAAGTGTATACAAAATGCCCCCTATTGCCCCCATATCCGCACTTTATATGTTTATCATGTAAAATCTCCACAACTGTCCTATGAAGTAGATGTTAATATTCTCCTAACTTTATGACAGAAGGAACAGATAGCTAATAGCTCACAGTGATAAAATTTAAAGACAGCAAATGTAACTTCAAATCCCAAACTCAACAATTCTGTATATAAAGCTGTCAGCACAATATCTGGTCCATATAAGTGTTCAATGAGTGGGTGAAGTTGTTGATATTAATATACTGTAATCATGTTATTAGATTTACAACAACAGAGATTTCAGTCTTTTGGTATCCCTATCAGTCTTGCTAGAGGTTCATCTATTAATTGGACATTTTCAGAAAATAGCTTTTGGAATATTTTTATCAGTTCAACTCTGTTTCTATTTTATAATTCATTAATATTTGCTCCCACATTTTTAATCCCTGCTATTCCTTTAAGTTATTTTTGTATTTTTATATGGTTTCAAATTTATTTACTCAATTTTAAGGATATTTTATAATGAAGCTAGTAAGGGCAATACACTTTCTTCTTTGCTTTTAATTTTTTTTTAATGTTTATTTATTTTTGAGAAAGAGACAGAGTGTGAGCGGGAGAGGGGAAAAGAGAGACTGAGGCATAGAATCTGAAGCAGGCTCCAGACTCTGAGCTGTCAGCACAGAGCCCAACATGGGGCCCAAACTCATGGACCATGAGATCATGACCTGAGCCAAAGTCAGAAGCTTAATCGACTGAGACACCCAGGAGACCCATTTTCTTCTAAAGTATGTTTTGGATATCATATATATCCAATGATGTATTCAATTATCTTTTTTTTTTGACTTAATAATGATTAGGAGAAACCAAGTAAAGCTGATCTTTTTGATGATCAAGTTGTAGTTTTCGTTGGAATTAAATCTTGGTTACTAATTTTCGTTTTAACTAGATTATGAAAAAAAATGTTTATTCTTTGGGGAATTTATTAAGATATTTCTTTCTGGCCTCACAAATTATCAATTTTTATGAAAGCCCAAATGATGTAGAGAGAGGCCCATTTCCTTTTGTCAGTTACAAAGTTCCACACACATCTATTAAATTAACCTTACCAATAGTATTCCCTTGATCCTCTATGTATTTACTTGATCACATAAAGTGGGAAAGACAGTCAAAATCTCTGACTAAAATGTTTCCATCATTTCTTCCTTGCATTTTGATAATTTTACTTTGTATGTTTTGAGAATAGATTATTCAGCACATAAAGATTAATGTTATAGTTATCATTGTGTATTGTGCGCTTTTGCAATATAAAGGGGTTCTCTTTATTCTGTGTGATTATTTTAGCCTTTGTCTGATTTTAATGGACCTTTTCATTGTCCCACAAATAAGCTCTGTACCCCTTAGGAATCACTCCCCACTTCCCGGTCTCCCCATCCCCTAGAAATCATAATATATCTTCTGTCCCTATGAGTTTGTTTATTCTGAACATTTCATACAAATAAAATCATACAATAGGTGGCCCTTGCTCCCGGCTTCTTTCACTAAGCATAATGCTCATTTTAATATTTCAAGCAGCCCTGATTTCTTTTTTGTTCATTTCTTTTCATTTGCCTGATTCGATTTGAGTCCTTTGTTTTTAATGCATTCATTTTTGTTCTTATAAATATTATGTTTCTTCTTACTTTGGTCCTCTTGTTCTGTGTTTTCTGTTTTTAAGCATCTTTTGCTATTTGTTTGCTTTTTTCTTTTCTACACAGACAGCGTTTGTCTTCTTTTTGGTCCACTTCTTTCCAAAGGTGTTTTTCTTATTTTTAATTCAATTAGTGATTGTTCAGAATATCTTAATTTCTATTTATCTAATTGTCAGAATGACCTATTTAAGTCTTCTTATTTGAGAAATCTTCCCTCCACCAGTTTCAGTCTTTATAAATATTATGTCAGATTTTAAGTCCGGGTTTTCATTACGTTATAGGCATACTTCAGAGATACTGCACCTTTGGTTCCAGACCATCACAATAAAGTTAATATCGCAATAAAGCAAGTCAAGTGAACTTTTTGGTTTCCCAGTGCATATAAATGTTTACACTCTACAGAAGTCTACTAAGTGTGCAAAGAGTGTTGCCTAAAAAAAAAAAAATACATAACTTATTTTAAAAATACTTTATTGTTACAAAACGCTAACCATCATCTGAGCTTTCAGTGCATAATAATTGATCACCAGATCACCATAACAGATATAATAATAATGAAAAGGTTGGAAATGTTGCAAGAATTACCAAAATGTGGCACAAAGACCTAACGTGGCACAAAGACAGAGAATTGTCAATGCGCGCAGGCTACAAGCTTTTAATTTGTTTTTAAAAACCCAGTCTCAGGGCGTCTGGATGGCTCAGTCGGTTGAGCAACCAACTTCAGCTCAGGTCTTGATCTCACGGTTTGTGAGTTCGGGCCCGCATCAGGCTCTGTGCTGACAGCTCCGGGCCTGGATCCTGCTTCCAATTCTGTGTCTCCCTCTCTCTCTGTCGCTCCCCCACATGCGCTCTGCCTCTCAAAAATAAAGAAAACTAATTTTTAAAAAATTAAGTAAATAAATAAATAAATAAAAACCCAGTCTCTGTGAAGTAAAATAAACGGAAGCACAACAAAATGAGATATGCCTGTATCACTGTTGAATTTTTCATCGATCTTTCAGGAGCAGGTTTTTACACCTTACGCTAGATTACATTTTTGGGTTTTTTTACAATCTTACATTATCCAAAATTGCTCCGAGATATGGTGTGTGTTCACATCGTGATCACTCTCCTGATGAATTTTCACCAACTGCACTTGGTAAGAATACATCTTCAAAGTCATAAATTACCTTGCCATTTGAAAATATGTGTGGGCCTTTCTGCCTCAGCATTGGGTACGTTTTCTCCTAACTTTTTATAGCATGGCAGAGGAATTTGAGTCAGATTGGTATGAGCTGATTGTCTTAAAATATTCATTTTTTATTAAGATATAATTAACATACCACAAAATTGCACCATTTCAAGTAATAAGTCAGTAGTTTTTAGTGTAGTCACAAGGTTGTACAACCCTCACTACTATCTAATCCCAAAGCCTTTTCATTGTCCCAAAGATAAACGCTGTACCCATTAGGAATCTTTCCCTTCTTCCTCCTTCTCCTCATCCCCTGAAAATCATAATATATCTTCTGTCTCTATGAATTTGTTTTTTCTGAACACTTCATATAAATAAAATCATGCAATAGGTGGCCCTTGTGCCTGGCTTCTTTCTTTTCTTTCTTTCTTTTTTTTAATGTTTATTTTTGAGAGAGAGAGACAGAACTTGATGGGGGAGAAGCAGAGAGAGAGAGAGGGAGACACAGAATCTGAAGCAGGCTCCAGACTCCGAGCTGTCAACACTTAGCCTGATGCACAGCTCAATCCCACCAACCGCGAGATCATGACCTGAACCAAAGTCGGATGCTCAACCCACAGAGTCACCTGGGTGGCCCCCCTTTTTTTTATTTCTTTTACTGTGGCTTCTTTCACTAAGCATAATGCTTACAAGGTTTATCCATGCTGTAGCACATATCAGTGCTTCATGTCTTTTTATGACTGAATAATCCATTTTATGGCATTAATACATTTTGTTTATCCATTCATCATTTGATGAACATTTGTGGCATTTCCACTGTTTGACTCTTATAAATAATGCTGCTATGAATATTCATGTATAAGTTTTTGTGTAATCATGTACTTTCACATTTCTTGGATATACACCTAGGAATAGAATTTGCTGGGTCATGTGGTATCTCTTGTTTAAAGTTAAAGAATGGCCAGACTGTTTTCCAAAATGTCTGCACCATTTTACACTGCAACCAGCAAGGTATGAATGCTTTTCACTTTCTCATCCACATGTGTCAATTTCTGTATATTTATTTGTTTATTTGTATGTTCTTACAGCCATTCTAGTGGGTGTGGGGGGATGGTTCACTGTGGTCTTGATTTACATTTGCCAAATGAAATGAAGCATCTTTTCAAGTCCTTAATGATCATCTGTACATCTTCTTTGCAGAGATTCAAAACCTTTGTCCATTATTTAATTGGATTATTAGCTTTTATTGTTGTTCTAAGAGTTATTTGTATATTTGTATACTAAATCCTTATCAGATACATGATTTTCAAATATTTTATCTCATTCTGCCCTTCCTTGGTAGTGTCCTTTGATGTGTAAGTTTTTGATTTTGATGAAGTCTGAGTGATTTATTTATCCTTTGACTGTGTTTTGATGTCCTATCTAAGAAACTATTGCCCGGTTTAAGATCAAGAAGATATGCATGTAAGTTTTCTTTTAAAAACATTATAATTTTAGCTTTTGTATTTAGGTCATTGATCCATTCAGAGTCAATTTTTGTATATGGTGGGAGATAGGCATACAAAACACATATGTGGATACCCACTTGTCACAGAACCATTTTTTGTAAAGACTGTGCTTTCCAAGTTGAATACTCTTGGCACCCTTGTTGAAAATCAGCTGGCCACATGTGAGGGTTTATTTCTGGACTCTAAACACTATTCCATTGAACTATTTTTGTTTATTCTTATGCCTGTATCATATTGTCTTCATTATATTCACTTTGTAATCGGTTTTGAAATCAGTAAATTGAATCCTCCAGCTTTGTTCTTCTTTCTCAATTTTATTTATTTATTTATTTATTCATTCATTCATTCATTCATTCATTTATTTGGCTGTCTATTGCCTCTTGCAATTCCACATGAATGTTAGGATCAGCCTATCTGTTGCTTGCTTGCTTTCTTTCTTTCTTTCTTTCTCTCTTTGTTTTAAGCAGAAAAAAAGCAGTTAAAATTTCGATACTGATAATTCTGCAGATGAATTTAGGGTATGCTACCATCTGAACAATATTAAGTCTTCCGATCCATGAACAAAGGCTGTGTTTCCATTTATTTCATGTCTTTCAGCAATTGTTAAAGTATCTTGAATGTCTTCCAATGCTTTACAGGTTTCAAAGTATAAGGCTTGTACTTCCTTGACTACATTTATTGCTGAGTACCTTTGTCTTTTTGGTGCCGTTACAAATGGGATTGTTTTCTTAATTTATGGATAATCCATGGCTAGGATATAAAATTACAAATGAATTTTGTATAATGATTATATATCCTGCAACTTCCCAAACGCATTTATTATGCCTAGTAGTTTCTCATGGATTTTTATGGCTTTCTATAAGTTAGGTCATGTCATCTGGAAATAGAAATAATTTTACTTCTTCCTTTCCAATCTGGGTAACTTTATTTCTTTTTTTGCCACGTACCTCTGAATAGAATTTCCAGTACAATGTTGAATAGAAGTAGTGAGAGTGGACATCCTTGTCTTGTTCCTGACCTCAGGGGGAAAGTTTTTCAGTCTTTCATCAGTAAGTATTATGTTAGCTATGGGTTTTTGTTTTTGTTTTTGTTTTTGTTTTTGTTTTTGTTTTCATAGATGCTCTTTATCAGGTTGTGCAAGTTCCATTCTATTCCTAGGCTTTTGAATGTTTTTTTTTAATCGTGAAAGAATGTTGGATTTTGTTGAATATTTTTTCTGCGTTTATTGAGATAATCATGAAATTGGTGTACTACATTAATTGATGTTCATATATTGAACCAACTTTGCATTCTTGGAATAAATTCCACTTTGCCATGGTATATAATCCTTTTCATAGGCTACTGGAGTTTGTTTGTTAGTATTTTTGAAGATGATCTTTCTGAGTTTAGTTTAAATATTCCAAGGCTCTTTATAGCAGAGTGTGTAAGACCCAAGACTAAGGATTTGGTTCATGTCCTTGACCCTGTCACTTAATTACTGTGAAAATTTAGTCCCTATTTTCTCCAAACCTCATTTCTCCCATCTGTAAAGTGACGGCAATAACAGTATCTATGGCACAGAGATGTTTTAAGGAAAAATAAATTAAGTTTCCAAAGCACTTAGACCAAGTCCATTATATGTGATTAATGCTAGCTACCACTTTATCATTCTTTTTTTACCTGAGTTTTTTTTTTCTTAAACAAAGTGATGTAACATTTTACTCCAGTCTGTGGACAAGTCTCCTTTACATTTATTTTGCCTATAGCACGGCAAATATACACATATGCTTTTATTCAGCTAAATAAAGTTACTTATGTTTCTCATTGTTACTTCTGTTGCATTTGGGCCACTCTCTTTCAAACGTTCGTTTTACATTGGCCTTTCTGTTTCATCATCCTGTCTTTTATTCTCAACCTATTCTCATCATATGCTATTCAATTCCTGATTCTTCCTCAGTAAAAATCTTTATTGTGACATACTTCTACTTCCCTAGTTCCATGTCATTTTCACTACAAAATTAAAGTATAAGAAATAATTATTCTCATTTTATTGATGAGACGTTAAGTAATTTGTCTTGCATTGAAGTTAGTCACTGATCTAAGGAAACAATATAAGTCCTTCTAACTTTTAAATAAAAGTATTTTTTCCACTTGGGCTTTCACATTTTGGACTCTTTCCCAGTTTTTCATTGAGTCCAATATAATAATGTAATATTTAACAGAATTGAACTCTTTTGGTAAGTAAATTGAAAAAGAAAATGTAAAGCATTGTTCAAATACTACACAAGGTCAAAAGAGAGAAAGCAGAGTCATTTTTAATAACTACATGGAAAATTTGAGTTGGATTATAGTATCAAATAGCATAGATAGAAATGAACAGCGGTTCATAGAATAGACCCACGGCTTAGAGAAAAGATATTTGAAATCTTTCCTTTTTGTGTATAAATCACACATATAAGTTCAATAGTTAATGGACTACAATACACATGAACTAATTCATTTTCTAATTTCCTAATAATTCATTTTCTACATACTTCAACATATCCTTAACCTAGTTTAGAGTTTATTTTTAATTTAGCTTTCAAAAATTACTAACATGTTTTAACTGCCAATCTGCTAATGTCAAGATTTATGTCAAGAATTATGGACCTAATTTCTGTATTCATGTATCAGTATTGTCATTTTTTTTACATTTTTCATTTTCGTTTATGATGATAAACTTATAATTATGGATTAAGTTAGAGATGAAAATTCAGCATCTTTGTTGTAACAGTCTTTTTTTCCTTTCTGAAATTATAGTATACAAAAATAAATAACATGGCCACAAAATTTTTTCAACATTTTTACACACATGAAAACTTTTTGGCTCTTTCATCGTATGGTGTTTGTTAATCATCCACTTATTCAACAAGCATTGTGGGGTCTCTTAATTCATTCCAGCTTCTTTGCTTGGTATAAGGCAGCATCTTCAATTTCATAATAGAATGGAATGAATGTTGTGTCAACTCTGCCTTGGGTGTTAGAGATGAAACCACAGTATAAGTACTATTTCTACCTGTAATGGAGGCCGGGTAGAAGCTTGACAGGTGTAGAAGGATAGAAAGTAAGCTTTTCTGTTACATTATTTTATTTTTGAAAATTAAAAAAATCTCCAAAATTTCTTGGACTAGAAACTCTATGTTTATTATTTTGAGAAATATTAGAGCCCCAACACATAGCATGGCCTGAACCCTAGCCAGAAAATGCAGAGGTAAATAGTAATTATCTGGGTTTTGTTGTTGTTGTTGTTGTTCCTGCACTATCTTGATTGGTCCTGGAAAAAAGAGCTGATTCTCATTTTATAATTTGAAAAAAATAACTTATAAGCGATAGTTTTTATAACTATTTTATCAACTAGCAGAAATTATCTACAAAGATAGTGAGTCAGGAAAAAGTTAAATGACTGGCAAGAGTATTCTAAGACTGTGGGTAAATAGTGACTAAGATCAGACCAGTAACACCCTGAACACCAAATTTGGGACCTAAATCCAGCTGTGACAGTCAATAACATAAAACCAACCTTTTGGGTCTTGAGTTCCACATCTACAAAATAAAAGAGGTGTATCTCTCTGGTGTTCTATAACACAAAACTCCCATTATTTAAAAAGTCATTAACATTAAAATGAACTAAGATTCAGATTTCAGGTAACTTCAGTTCTGTGGAACATCCTGACTTATATAAATAGATGAAGAATGGTCCCCTGATGGTCAAAGTATTTTTCAAAAGCAATTGCAATTTAAATAGACCTCCCACATGCTATATTATCTGATTTCTCAACCCACAACAAATTATAAAACTGGGAGTAGTCTGGGGAAGAAAGAATTACAAGAGTTACAAGAATTATCTCTCTTACCGCAAGAAGTGATAGCTGAAGTAAACACAATTAAAGTTAAACTAAACAGATAACTGGTGGCCTCCCTAAACTGCATGCTGCAGAACTCACACTGAAAATCAATTCTGTGGGAACACTTTGACAACTCCAGGTATACTACACTACATACAACAAACAATTCTTGCTGAAATGATCTCATAATCGAATATAATAAATCAGAAGAAGAAAAAGAATGTATAAACAAGCTATATTTCCTAGGAGGTGAGAATTATTATAAAATAAGCTTATTCTTCTTAAGTGAATAAGGATATAAAAGAAGTGATAGAACCATAATACAAAGACCAAGAACTACAAAAAGGAAGAGGACAGTTGAGAAGAGAAATAAACAGAACTTTTATAAATCCAAATGAGGAGCCAAAGAGACAATTGGTGAACTGAATAATTGATCTGAAATAATAACCTGAAATGCAGGTCAGATTAACAACAACAACAACAAAAATGTAGAAAATGAGAGAGAAAAAAATAAGATTGAGAGATAAGGATGTGTCCAATAGAATAACCAACAAAACAAGAAAGAAAAAGGGGAGGCAATATTTTAAAATATGGCTAAAGATTTTACAATATTAAAGATAAGTAAGACTCTCTTAGATTATAGAAAATGGCAAGTACTAAACAAAATAAATATAATCTAATTACACCTAAATATGTGATAGTGAGGGGGAAAAAACATTTAAAAAAAGAAAAATTTCTTACAGCAACTAGATACAAATTACTAATATATAAAGAAAATCACTAGGCAGACAGGAGTCATCTTTTTAGCAACAATTAATGATAACATATGATGGAATTGGGTGCCTGGGGGGCTCAGTTGTTTAAGCTTCGGGCTGTTGATTTCAGCTCAGATCATGATCTCACAGTTCGTGAGTTTAAGCCCTTTGTTGGCCTCTGCACTGGCAGTTTGGAGCCTGCTTGCGATGCTCTCTCTCTCCCCCTTTCTTGCCTGCTCTCTTTCTCTCTCAAAATAAATAAATAAATTTTTAAAAAATATATCATGGCACAAAATGATGGAAAGTGCTTAGGTAAAATAGTTGAAAAGCTAGAATTTACACTCACCTAAAATATCCTTCAAGAGTGGTAGACAAATAAATATATTTTCAAATAATTAAACACTTGGAATATGTCACTCTGGCCAAAACACAAATAAAAACAGCAAAAATGATAGATGATGATAGATAGATTAGATCGATACATAAAAATAAACCTACTAGTAATTGAAAGGTAACTGAAAAAAGAAATTAATTGAAGAAAATTGAAACTAGAAGGGAAGAAGTGATGGTGTAGGGAGCAAGGAAGACTTCCATTTCCAACCAGAATGGGTTAATAAGGGAAGGATTTACCCTCCCCCTTAAAAACTAAATAACCAGAAAACATGTGTGACACAGTTTTTAAACGTTGGATGACAAGGAAACAAAGGAGGTAAATCTAACAAGTTTTCCAGCGGTCTGGAGAGAATTTCCAAGCTGCAGCACATAGTGGGTAGAAGCCCAAACAGCACACCATGATCTAGCTTAGTTGAGGAGACAGTGTGCAGAGTTTAGAGAGATAGAAGGCTAGGATTTGAGGCCAAATGTCAAGGAAGGAAAGAGAAAGAACTCCTCTGGAGGTCTGCAGAAGGAACCCCTAAAGATTTTGGCTAAGAACTGATACAGATAAGTGTAAGGATGCTATGCAACACCAGGAAATATTCCACCTGTAAGAAGTAGGAAGAATGGGATACCTGGGTGGTTCAGTCTTAGGTTAAGCGCCCAACTTCGGCTGGGGTCATGATCTCATGGTTTGTGGATTTGAAACCTGTATCCGGCTCCATGCTGACAGCTTAGATAGAGCTTGCTTCGTATTCTGTGTCTCCCTCTCTGTCATCTCCAACCCCGTTCATGCTCTGTCTTTCAAAAAATAAATAAACATTAAAAAAAAAACAAAAGGAGGAAGAACAATCCCTTTAAGCTCAAAGAAAGCTTAGAATGGTTCATTTTTTCAGTAGCCAATGTGGAAAGACATCCCAATACACAGAGCATTCAGTATATGTGCTGCCAAAGCAAGCACCCAAAGCACAGAGCATTCAGCAGAGTCCTAAAGAGCATATTGTTCTAGGAGTGAGGTCAAATTAGCATCAGACCAAAGACTTCTCTGGACCAAACACAACAAAGCTTAAAAGTAAACCTAGAAATAATAAAACTCTTTCACATGACTTAATTTCACCCTAAAACAAATCCCAGTAGCATTGAATGAAAGATTTAAAAAATCAACACCAACTAACACAAAATTCATTTCACCCAATATCTAATCAACAATTATTAGGCATGCTTTCTGCTTCTGTGGTAAGATAGAAGAGAAACTCCTCCCTATTCCTCCAGTTAAGAAATCCTGAACATTGCACATAAAACAAACATAAGAAGATTTGAAATGTCGAGAGAGAAGGCAGACCAAGTTGGGGTCCAAGGAACAACGCATCAATGACTTCCCTAGGTTTTCATTTGGCTTAACATATCCAGACTGGCCCTGGAGGATCCGGCAAACCAGAAATGCCAACAGACGCAAATAAAAAACAACAAAGCTCCAAGAAAATTCTGCTTTTTTTCTCTAGCCAAAGGATCAGGAAAGTGAGACCTTAGCAAGAATACTTTTATGCAAACACCAATCTGTTCCAACTAAACTCTACAGAGAAAAACCTCACTTCCACACCTTCCCTCAACAAATGCTGCGTTTTCACTTGACTGTAATAAGTTCAAGTTGCTGTAGAGTTTCTGGTTGAGGACACGAAAATTTCGTCACTGTCCAGTACTATTTCCTCATAATACGTAGAGACCGTATTGAGGACAGAATTATTTAGGTAAAATTATTTACAGTCTTTTTTCTTATTTAAAATGATGTGAGCAGAACATATGAGAGAAAAAATATAGATACAAACAAGGCATTCTAATATGAATCTAATATTTTAACATCAATTTTGGTCTAGGTTAATGATTCCTACCTTCTCAGATATAGAACATGCCTCGTCCTTTTTTTGAGTCTCATGATGTTTTAAAAATTAGATTCTATTAAAATCAATTTATTTTAATTTTTTAGTGATGCATGTAAAGAAGTAGGAAAATGACACATAAACAGAAGAAAATAAAACCAATTAAATATGACACAGTTGACATGATAGAATAGCATAGAATTAGTCTATGTACTCAATGCGTACAAGAAGGTATAGGTGTCCACAACATGATGAAGAGGGAAATGAAGGATTTTAAGAAAGACACAAGTAGACTCTTGAGATGAGTAATACAATATCTCAAATGGAAAATTCCTTAGGATGGAATTAACAGCAGACTATACACTGGAGAAGAAAACATTATTGAACTTGGATCTATAGCAATAGAAACTACCCAAGGTAAAACGTAGAGGAAAAAAGAATTAAATTAATATAGCATCAGTGATCCACGGAGCAGATCTAGCAGCACTACATATGTAAAAATAGAATCCCATAAAATACAAGGGAGCAGATGATATTTTTGAGACACAGGGAATGAAAATTTTCCAAATGGTATTAAAACTAAAAACCAACATGTTCAAGAATTTCATGAAACTCAAGCAGAAGAAATGTGATAAAGAGTATGCCAACGTGCATCATAATCAAATTTCTAAAAAAACAGTGATAAAGAAAAAAATACTAAAACCAGTTAGAGAAAAAGGATGCATTACATAAGAGGAAGTATTGAAAGAATGAGAATAGACTTCTTGTCAGAAACTATGTAAGTCAAAAGACAATGAAGAGACAACTTTAAAGTATAAAGAGAAAAACTGTCAGCTAAGAAATCTATGCACATCCAATATAATTTTCAAAAAAAAAAAAATGAAAGGAATAATTTTTCAGACTAACAGCAGATGAGTGAAATCAGCAGCATCAGTACTGCGCTACAAAAAATGTTAATTTCTTCAGGCAAAAATAAACTGAATTTGGATCTCAACAAAGGAATAGACAGTAGAAATGGTAAATATGTAGTAAATATAGAAGGTATTTCCTTTATTGATTAATCTAGTTAAAAGATAATTGGTACTTTAATGGGAAACCTAAAAATGAATTGTGAGATTTATACTATGTAGAAATAACATGTATAACAATATTGCAAAGGACTAGAGTATAAATGGTAGTATACTGTTGTAAGATTCTTAGACAATGTGAAGTGATATAATACATTTAAAGGTATAATGGGGTAAGTTAAAATATATACTGTTAACTCAACTGAAAATTGAATCATAAAAAAATAATCTACTAATTCAAAATAAGGCAAGAAACAGGGGAAAGAGAGCAAAAAAGAGATCAAATAGAAAGCAGAAAGAAGGTAAATTTAAACCTAACCAGTGATGGGGCGCCTGGGTGGCTCAGTCGGTTAAGCGTCCGACTTCAGCTCAGGTCATGATCTCGCGGTTCGTGAGTTCGAGCCCCGCGTCGGGCTCTGTGCTGACAGCTCAGAGCCTGGAGCCTGCTTCGGATTCTGTGTCTCCCTCTCTCTGACCCTCCCCGTTCATGCTCTGTCTCTCTCTGTCTCAAAAATAAATAAATGTTAAAAAAAAAAATTAAAAAATTAAATAAAATAAAATAAACCTAACCAGTGATGATCACATAAATGTAAGTGGTCTAAATATTCAACATAAAGGACACAGATTATGAGATTAGATTGCTAAAACCAAGCTCTATTTATATGATATTTAGAAGAAAGCCACTTTAATTATAAAGATACAGATACATAATACAAATATAGAAGCTTAAATAAGCTTCCCTGATTATCGGTACTTTGTGCGAATTATAAAACCCTGATGTCAGGAGGGTAATATATCCCAAGGGCAATAGAAACTTCATGTTTGGAATTCTCCCAGACTTTGCCCTTCCATCTCTTTCTTTGGCTTATTTAATGTACCCATTTCCTTTGCAAAACCACAACTGTGAATATAATAGCTTACAATGAGTTATAGGAGTTCTAGTAATTATCAAACCTGAAGTTGATTTAGGGAACCCCCTTGAATTTGCAGTTGGTGTTGGAAACCTTGGGAAGACTTGGAAGTATAAAGGGGCATACCCTCAAACCTTGAAATCTGGCAACTCCAGGTAACAACACAGAAGAAAGGTACAGACCAATATCCCTGTTGAATATATAGGCAAAATCTACACAACTTTAGCTAACAATTTTAAATATATATGGTCAATTGATTTTCAATAAAGGCACCAAGGCAAATCAGTGGAAAGAGAAAAGTTTTTTCAATGTGAGATCCTGGAATGATTAGAAGCCATATACATAAATAGATAAACAAATATCAACCATTACCTCTCAGAAGAGAACTCATATTGTATCATATAACCTAATATGAAAGTTAAAATTACAGAAAGTCTAGACAAAAACATGGGGAGGAATCTTTGCAAATTTAGCAAAGATTTCTTAGAATGAAAGACAGAAAAGCATAAACCTACAAAACTGATACATTGGACTTTATCAAAGTTAAACTCATCTGCTCTTCTAAAGATAACAAATTAAAAGACAAGCCACACACTGAGAGAAAATACATATAAACCATTATATATAGAAGGTTCATATCCAGAATATTAAAAAAAAACAATTACAATTCAATAATAAAAAGCTAAACAATGAATTTCAAACTTTAGGCAATAAATTTGAACTGACACTTCACAAAAGTGAATATATGGATGGTAAATAAACACATAAAAATGCTGTTAATCATTAGAGAAATGCAAATAAAAACAATTTAATACCATTACACACACATTAGAATGGTTAAAATTTTAACTCTGACAATACCAAGCATTGATAAGAACATTGATCATCTGGAACTCTCATTCATACCATTATAGGAATGAAAAATGGTCCAATTATTTTGGAAAATAGTAAGACAATTTCTTATAAATGTAAACATCACTTGCTAGACATGCTAATTATCAATGTACCGTCTTAATTTCAAATTCATCCTCAGTAGAAGGCACAAGAGAGACATTGCTGGAACAAAGGGGTTCTCTTCTTTGTTCTGGTCTGCTTTTTTAATTTTCTCTTGTTCTTGCTAAACAACACATCAGCAGCAACTATCCTGGGGGGTATCCAGTGGTGTATGCCCCAGGAGCATGCCCAGAACTTTCAACCCCTTAGCAACAACTTGGACCAAATTGCTGCCTGGCTATGGCCTTCTTGATGTGGACACGATGTTCTGAAGACCTCTTGCTCACAACTGCAACCCTACTGCCTCCGTGCACCTGCTCCACGTATTCAGCTCACATATACCCCAGAGCATTATATCCTAATCGATTGTCAACTATGGACCAGTTCTGACCACAACAGCCCAGTGAACGCCTTCACCGTCCAGTAGGCCACAATAACACCTTGCCGAATGAAGTCTAACTCCAACTTTGGTGAAGGCTTCCGTCTTTCAACTTTATCATTCTGTGTGTGTTCACCCTCAGTCCTAGAATACCCTTTAGAGTTCCCTTTACATCTATAGAGTTACTCTCCCATTAGAGCTCAATAATTCTTTATACTTCCACACCTTAAATTACTATGTGGTTTCTTCTTCTGATTGAACCCTGGCTGATATGCCATATGACTAGTTCACCTGCTCCTAGGAATTTGCCCTATGAGAGGCACGTGTAATTTCTATTTAGTAGCTTTCAAGGTTTTCTTTTTACTTTTGGTTTTTGGCAGTTTGACTAAAGGTGGTTGTCTGTACTTATCTTGCTGGAGTTCTTGAGTTTCTTGAATTTGTATACTTAAATCCTTCTGCAAATCTGAACATTTTGAGCTGTGATATGATATCTTCCAACATTTCTTCTCCCACCCCTCTTCTCTGCTTCCTGAACACTAATAACATATATTTTAAACATTTTGATATTGTCTCTGTAACAAGAGTCTGGCTCCACTTTTATGTTTAATTGCTGACAGCTTTTTAAACCAAGCCCTTCTTTTTTTCCCCTTGTATTCTACAAATGGATAAACTGGTAAGAAAACTTCCTTAGGCACTAACAGGAGACTCAAATCAGATCACCTTGAGAGGCCTGCCCAGCTCTTTGAAACAGCCTTGTTGTATAAATAATAAACTTTTTCATCCCATTTTGGTGTTTGTGTGTGTGGTTTCATCAGTCTTTGTATTTGGATCACATTTGGGGTGGTGGGTCCATCTATTGTTTTAAGATGGCTATAGCAGACTAACACAGTCTTGTTTATTATTTTTTCTTTGTCTCTCTGCAAATTAAATAATTTGCATTAATCAGTTTTCAAGTAAACTAACTCATGTTTTAACTCATATATGTTATCAAGACACTTAAGGGATTATTTCTTAATTTGAGGAATGTATTTTTCTGTTCCAGATGTTGCATTTAGTCCTTTTTCATAGTCTGTATTACTATCTTGAAGTTTACTACACTTTCTTTCTTATTTATTTATTTATTTATTTAAAGAGCATGTACAAGCATTGTGGAGAGGAGGGTCAGAAATAGAGGAGAGAGAGAATCCCCAGCAAGCTCCATACTGTCAGTGCAGAGCCCGATGCAAGACTTGAACTCACAGTGAGATCATGACCTGAGCTGAAATCAAGAGTTGGATGCTTAACCAACTAAGCCACCCAGAAGCCCTGAAGTTTACTACATTTTCATTCATTGTGAGCATATTACCCTTTACTGTCAACATACAGTTCTGTACCCAGTTAAGTAAGCTATCTTTCAAAATGAAGGAGAAATAAAGAGTTTATCAGTATACAAATACCACATTTTTTTTTTAATTTTTTTTTTCAACGTTTTTTATTTATTTTTGGGACAGAGAGAGACAGATCATGAACGGGGGAGGGGCAGAGAGAGAGGGAGACACAGAATCAGAAACAGGCTCCAGGCTCCGAGCCATCAGCCCAGAGCCTGACGCGGGGCTCGAACTCACGGACCGCGAGATCGTGACCTGGCTGAAGTCGGGTGCTTAACCGACTGCGCCACCCAGGCGCCCCAACAAATACCACATTATTATGTTGTGTACCTGAAACGAATATAATATTGTGTGCCAATTATACTTCAATTTAAAAAATAAAATAAAGGGGCACCTGGGTGGCTCAGTCGGTTAAGTGGCCGACTTCGGCTCAGGTCATGATTTCACAGTCCGTGAGTTCAAGCCCTGCGTCAGGCTCTGTGCTGACAGCTCAGAGCCTGGAACCTGTTTCAGATTCTGTGTCTCCCTCTCTCTCTGCCCCTCCCCTATTCATGCTCTGTCTCTCTCTGTCTCAAAAATAAATAAATGTTAAAAAAAATTTAAAAATAAAATAAAATAAAATTCAGAGACATCTGGAAAAAAATGAAATAAAATGGTAAAGAGACTATTACTAGAAGACTTTCAATAAAGGAAAATTTTATGAATTTATGAACAGAAGGGAAATGATCCCAGAAACTCTACTCTGCAAGAATTATTGATAAGCAAAAATATTAGAAAATATGTGAAAAAATATTTTAACAATTGATAAAAGGAAGACATAAAAATAACTTATAATTTAGCTGGACCTAAAATACTTGTCAACAATTGAATATAGTTTCATGAGCCTGATCAAAATTAATGTATTCTAAGATGTTCATATGGTTCAGGGGTAGGGAATAATTATTAATTTTCTTAAGCTTTGTTAAGAATGCATGTTAAAATAGCTAGGTTAAAAAATAGACATAGACTTTCCAAACATGTTGAAGAGAAAAAAAATGAACAAAATGAATAAATGGATGAAAATAAATGAAAGTAAACCAAAAGAAGGCAAGGAAGTGGAGAAACAGCAAAAGAAATGGCAAGATATAATGGAAAGCAAAACATGATTCAACGCAATCCAAATATGTTAAAAGTACAATAAAAGTAAATGGACTATACTGTCCAGGTCAATGATAAAGTGCGCCAAATAAGATTAAAATTCAAAATATTATACACTGCTTTAAAAAGACACACTTAAAACATAAGGACACAGAAAACCTGAAAGTCTAGTAATGGAAAAGAGATATAACAAGCAAATACTAGTTTATAAAAGGCTGACATAACTATGTTAGCACTAAGCAAGTTACACTATGAAGTCAAATGCATTACCAGGATAAAAAGGTTGTTAAATATTGGTAAGTGGTTCAGTTCACCAGGAAAATATAACAACAACAAACCTATACAATTCCTAATAATATAGCCTCCAAATACATAAAGTTAAAATTGTCAACTCCACAATCATGATGAGAGATTTTAAGGTAATTATAAAATATAAAATGTCAATAAAGGTATAGAAGATATGACTGTACAATTAATGATCTTAACCTAATGGTTATATGAAACTGTACTCTAGATTTGGAGAAGTTACATTCTTTACAGGCCATGTATGAAATATCTATGCTGTGGAACACTATGAGCCATGAGTTAAGCCACAAAACTAGTTTCCAATAATTTTAAAGAGTTTGTATCATACGTATAGATATTTGGTACAAAAGCTAAGGAAACGACACATATTTGGAAATTAAAAATACTCTTAAGAAACGTATTTCAAAGGAAAATTCACAGTGGATTTGGAAAATGCTTAAGATCAGTAACATACTGCAAATAAAAACTTATGGGATATGGTTACTAAAGCAGTAATTAGTGGGAAATTTGTAGCATTAAGTATTACATATGTAAAAGAGGACAGATTAAGCCGAGGGAGTATAGAAAATGTGTAATTAATGATATAGAAAACAAATATACTATAGAGAAGATAAAGTGCCAAAGGCTGGTTCTTTGAAAAAAATTAACAAATCATTGGCAAGAGTTATTATGATAAAAGGTAGATTCTTTAAACTGTATTAAGAATAAAACAGGAGATATGCCTTGAGAACTGCATAGATTGAACAGAAAATAATATTATAAAGAATTTTATGCCAGTAAATGTGAAAATGAGATAAAATAAAACTAGATGAAATGGATAGATTCTTCAAAAGTATAACTTACCAAATCAACACAAGAAGAAAAACATATTACTAGTTCTATTATCATTAGAGAAATTAATTCATAACTAAAACACTCCACACAAATAAAATACTAGGCCTGGATGGCTTTACATTGATCTCCACCAAACAGTAAAGGAAAGGGCATATCTAAGATCCCTCTCTCAGAAAATAAGAAGAGCGAATTATCTCAATTTATTTGATGAGACTACATAGGCTTGATGACAATAACACAAACACCACAAACTATGAACATAGTCAGCAACCTCACTCATGTATATTGATGCTGAACTTATAAAGTAAATGTCAGGAAATCAAACTCAACAAGAAGACTTGTTTCCATTGTTAGGGCTGCCATAACAAAGTACCACAAGCTGGGAAGTTTAAAACAACAGAAACTTATTCTCTCATAGGGCTGAAGGCTAGAAGTCTGAGACCAGTACCAGCAGGCCATGCTTCCTGCCATGTCATTAAAGGAGGGTGCTTCTTTGCCTCTCCTAGCTTCTGGTGGTGCCTTGACATGTGGCAGCATAACTTCAGTTTCTGCTTCCAGCTTCATGTGGCTGTCTTCTCCCTGTGTCTCTGTGTCTTCGTACGGTGTTCTTCTCTCTTAGAAAGAAAACAGTCAGACTGGATTAGGGTCTACTGTAATGACTTCATCTTAACTTGATTACATCCACAAAGACCCTACTTCCAAAGGTCATATTTATGGGTACCAGGGATTAGGGGCTCACCATCTTTGGAGGGGACACAATTTAACCCATAACAATGACCAGGTTGCGTTTACCCCAAGAATACAAGATAAGTTTCATATCAAAAAATTGATTATTGCAATTCATCACATTAATGGACCAAAGGAGCTAAACCTTATACATTTTCTTAGTATACGCAGAAAAAAAATGATAAAATTCAACATCTATCTGTGACTACTAAACTAAGGAAAAGAAAGAAAAACTCTAAGTCAACCGTGAACAGAAAGGAACTTTATAAAC
Source organism: Panthera uncia (assembly GCF_023721935.1). NCBI lineage: Eukaryota > Metazoa > Chordata > Mammalia > Carnivora > Felidae > Panthera > Panthera uncia. The sequence continues at coordinate 18,969,900 of NW_026057581.1, forward strand.
TTGCTAGATGAAGTAAACATAGAAAACAAATCATGTATATAATTACTAAAATGGTAAAAACAATCAAAAAATACTTGCTGTTCCCATTCATTTTTAATGCTTAATGGCTGTTTTAGCCAGTGTAGTAAGATGGGAAGAAAAAAAGAAGAAGACAAAAGAACTGGTTAAAACAGAAACAAAACTTATCATAAGTTACATATTATTGTTTTTTTCTCTTAAAGAAAATTCGGAAGTATCTACAGGTAATTTTTTTATATCAACGGTAGCATAAATAATTTTAGTGGATAAAACATCAATACAAAAAATTTACTTGTGAATGTTTACTTCAGCAACAATCAAAACTGTAATTTAAAAAAACCTGCACAATAGAAACAAAAATAAATTGTACTTAAACATAGGGAATATAGTCAATAATATCATAATAACTGACCACGCTACACAGATGGTGAGCATTGAGCAATGTATAGAACTGTCAAATCAATATGTTGGACACCTGAAACTAATATAACATTGTATGTTAATTACACTTCAATTAAAAATTAAAATTAAAATTAAATAATACTTAGAAATAAATTCAATTAAATATAAAAATGTTTATAGGGAAAAAATTATGAAGTTGTTTTGGAAGGCATTCAATATTTCTAAGTAGATAGATATTTCATATTCTTGAAGAAACTCAATATCATGAAGGTGTATATTTGCCCACAAATAATTTATAGAGAATTCAATACAAATCCTAACCGGATTTGTTACTGTTGAAGTTGATTTTACAATTTACTTGGAAGAGCATCATCTGGAAGAGCAAAAGCACCCAAATAGCCACCACATTTGGGAGGACTCTTCAACTAATGGATTTGAAGACTTATTAAAAAGTTATATAATTAAGATCCTGTAGTATAACTAGATAAATAGACTCATGGAACTAAACAGAAAGTCTAGAAATGAATCCAGGCAAAATGGGCTACACTGATTTATAACACATTTAGAGCTTGATATCAGTGGGAAAAGGATGGGAAAACCTCTATATTCATAAAGGTTCTGGGCATTTTAATTACCCCTATTGAAAACTGTTATCAGGTTTCCTACATCACTCATCTCTCTTTCTCTCTCTCTCTCACACACACACACACACACACACACACACACACGCAAATTAGCTACTGGTTGATTGAAAAATCAATGTGAAAGACAAAAGCATAAAACTTTTAAAAGATAACATAAGAAAGTATCTTTATGACTTATGGAACTATTTCATAAGCAAGACATAAAACATACAATCTACAAAGAAAAATATTGATAAATTGAACTCTATTAAAAATCGAAGATGTCTGATGACGAAAACTTATAAAATAAACATAAGTGCCAAGCTAGGAGAACATATTTGTAACACATAAAACTCAAAAGAAGTTATATAGAGAATAATTCAAAAACTCTTGTGAAATCAAGGTGAAAAACGCAAACAACCTAAGAAAAAAAGATTTGGACAGGCACTTTACAGAAGGGAAAAAAACAGCAATAGATGATAGATAGATGATAGGTAGGTAGATAGATGATGGGTAGGTAGATAGATAGATAGATAGATCGACCAAAAAAGTGTTCATTAGTAATCAGAGAAATCAAACTTAGGCATAATGCAATATTGCTTTATACCCATGGACAGAAAAGCAATTTTTGAGTTCAGACAATACAGTGATGGCAAAATGTAGAGCTGCAACATCTCCCACATACTGCTGACTGGCACACAAATAGGTACAATCACTTTGGAAAACAGTTGGACATTTCCTGGTCATTTAAACACGTCCCCACCCTATGATTCAGCAATGCCACTAGTTAGTAAATACTTGGGAGAAAGTCTTGCACATACATACAGGATATGTATACAAACATGGTCATAGCAGCATTGCTCATGGTCGCAAAACCTGAAACAGTGTAATATCAGTCAACAGAATGGAAAAATAACTTGTTCTATCATATAACTGAATATTAGACAGTAGTCAAAATAAATTAACTATAGGTACTTACATTAACAGATAAATCTCAAGAACATGACACTGAGCAAAGAGAGCAAGTTAGAGAAAATAACATCCAATTTTTTCATTAGATAAATCTCATAAACAAGTAAGACAAAATAATATATTATTCACAAAGATAGGACAACTATAAAGAAAGACAAGGGAAAGATGAATACGAAACCTTGGTTCTGTTACCATTTAAAGGAAGGGAGAATGTGCAGAAAATGAAATCAAGGAGGATTATAACAAAAAGAATACCAAAGCAATATTTTACTTCTTGAACTGGATAAAAGATTCATAATGACTGTCATTATTATTCTTTACACTGGACATCAATTTTTATGTATTCTTTTGTATGCATAATATTTAACAATAAAAACTTTAACAAAAAAATAAGAAACCAAGAACAAAAAACACATTTTGAATTTAAAAAAAAAAAGAGAGACTCACAATCAGACATTAAAACTTTTCTAAAATTATCAATTTTAGGAATAGGATTGGAATAGACAAACCGAAGGATTAGTACAGATAACCTAGGAATAAAAAAGAACCTAGAAACATGTATGTGGGAATTTGTGATCTGATAGAGGGGCATGGGAAATTTCTGAAAATAGGGTTCATTAATTAGAGATGGGAAAATACATACACAAAAAGAATGTTAATTTTTTTCTTGGCATAAATTACATCTCATCCTGTAGGACAGGGAGAGTGAGTGGTTAAGTGCCCCATTCCAATCCCTCCTCAGATACACTAGAATCCAAGGCCAGGACAGGTCACCTTGCCCCTCTACAGCTCACCTCACCCATCAGTAAAATGGGGATGATACAGTGATAGTACTCAACTCCTTGTCTTGTTAAGATTGAGTAAAATAATCCATTCCAAGTGCCTCCTTTGGATGAAAGCTACTTTAGCTTGCTTCCAAAATCATTTAACATCACGTTCCTGAAATTAAGAAGTTAATTTGATGAGGGGAGGGACACGGTTTTCAAAACCATTATTTGTTACTTTTCTGTCTCAATCAACAGCCTTTGAGTTTGAAGAGCTTGAAAGTAGCAATTATGCCTATTCAACATCATACATTCAGCACCTAACACAGAACTTGCCATGAGATAGATGCTTAATAAATATGCATTGTGTTGCGCTGGTTTGAATTAAGAAGTGAAGGGAAAGTAGCATTGCTATAAAAAGGGAAAGAGTCAACGTGGGTGCTGGAAAATGCCACAGCTTTTCAGGACTGTGTGGAGAAAACAAAGCAGTGTTTTAAAGGCCAAATTTAATGGATTCCCAAGGTTATGCTACTGTGAAATTATACTACTGTGAAACAGGAATTAGAATCAGTCAATCCAAAATGTAAAATACCATGGAAGATAAGGTAATAAAACATAGTATACTTTAAATGAATAGTCCAATTAGCCAAACACCAGGGAGAACTTAAATCAGAATGTAACTTTATATGAGCAGAACAAAGAGCAACTATTAATACTGACAAGTAAAAAGGACCAAAAAAAGGGGGGGGGGAGGAGAGGGAAGTATAGTAATTATGTAGTAATATGCCATCTCATAGGAAACCTAATCACCAAAGAAATAGTCTAATGCATAACATAACTCTTTCGCAAGATACTTAAATATATACAATCCATAATTAAAATAATTCAAATCAGCAGAAATCAAACCTACTGAAAAACCATATGCCCATTTTCAAAGAATAGTATCTGAACTAAATTAGCAGGTGTCGTAGCAGAATAAAGTTCGGAGCTCCTTAATTTTATAATACGTTGATAGTCACCGATTTAAAGTTTTAGCAAAATAGGCATAAAAGAAATATATCACTTAATTGGCATTATTATTGAAAATACTAAAGAAAATATTTTATTTTAAAATGGACATCAGAAACAGTGTTTCAGGTGACATAAAGGGTTTCATAATTTCTCATCTAAAAATGTGATATAAATATACTATATATAAAAATTTGTAGCAAAATTTTCAAAATACTTTGTCTTCTTTTAGAAATATATAGCCAAGAGGTTTAAATGTCAGGCGAATTATGATGAGATACTTCTTTATCCTCCAAAAAAGGATATTTTCAATTTCATGACCAAGAAGAGATTCTAAAAAGCTCTGTTTCTTTTTGCTTTTTCATTATCATTCCAAAAATGATTGACCGTATATCAAAACTGGATCTTCCCAGCTATTACATTTCACCATCTGGTTAACCTTATCAGTAAAGCACTAGAAAACAAACCTCACACATTAGAATTTCATCCACTCCGCAGAGTTATCCTGATCATAAAGAGTTGCCCAAAACTGAGATAAATTATTATGGAGACCAGAAATGGGTTACATTAACTATACATGATTGAATTCAACTAGAAGAATGGCCCCTATAACAAACCCTAAGGTCTAATGCTGCTGGTGGTGCATGTGCAGAACAGAAATGCTGGCCGTTCAGCTCATGTTTACCCAATACAGCATAAGTACACTTACAATATATCCAGATACAAAGACATTTAGAGTTTTTGAGTTTTTAGCAATAATTATGCCTCATCCGCAAAGGCATCTCAATGTTCTGTACCACCCACACGCACTTCTCCAATGTTTCCAGACCAAATCAGATTAGACACAAAAATGATCATGATCCTAGAATTATGTCAAAACTAATGGCCCATAAGTAACAGCAACAACTCATGAAAACTGTAGAATTGAGTTTAGATTTAGGACGAGAGCCCAAAGCACTATCCACACTGCAGTCCTAGGAAATACATACTTCAGCCTGAAGAATTAATAAAATGGTCCCAGAAGATTTTACTGAAATTAAATGGAAGATAGCACCCAATATTCCTATATCATTTTCATCTTTGCCTGTATTAAGGTCAAGAAAGAAGTGGCTTTACAAGCGAAAGGTGGCACAAAGAAATTATTTGTGATCTGAAATATTCTGGGGAAAACACACAAAGAAGGCAAGGTGCAAATGTGATAGTGAATGTTCGTGTTGTTTACTTTGGAGAATGCAATTATCATGGCTGTGGTTATGATTTTTGGTAGTTCAAAAGCTACCTTATGATTTCCCTACACACAATATGAAATTAAGTTTGGTGTTTTGCCCACAAGAGTATTCATGTCACTCCTGACAGTTTTTTTTTTTCTCCTTTCATTCCCACAGAATGCCAAGAACTTCCAAAATGCATTACCATGCAAATGTCTTGGGTGACTTTACTACACATTTATATTGCGAGGTAATCAATAAATTATTATTTCAATATTTATTGGAATCTCAGAATAAGAAAGAAGATAGATTACACAAATTCATCTTCTGTGATTAATGGATGTTCCAGCAGAAGGCATACACTGATGGAGTAGGTCAGTATGCAGACTATATTACTGAATATTTCAACCCGGGTTGTAAATATAGTATCTGTTTCTCTTAGGGACTGTCACACTGAGTGCAGTATAAAAGGCAATAAATTTCAACAGATTAATTAACTCTTTGGTTACTGGGGCTGTGTGTCACCTATCCTGGCACCTAATAAAAATTCCTTTAATGCCAAGACATAAAGAAGGGCCTCTTTGGAAATGAGTTATTAACAGCATTTCGTGAATAGATGGAGAAATTGTAACCGAGCCATTTAAGTGTCATAAAGTGCAGCAAAGGCTGCTGGAGGCCTCTGAGGGACGCCAGGCAATACCATAACAATCAAATCTGAGATGGAAGAGGGATTGAGCTGTCCACTCAGAATTTTTATATTGTCAAAGAGCAGCGAGGAAATAATGTGATCAAGAAGTGAATTAACCTTGTGTGTGAAAGAAAGGGGATGATCTGATGGAAAAGGCAGTAAAGTAAAAATCACTCCATAATGCCTGCATTGCAGGCGAGTCATGAGGGGCTCCTAATGTCTGCAGGCTGTCAGAGAACGGATCCAGACCTCTAAGTACTCTAAACCCATTACCTGCATTAGCCTGTAATTGGAATACATTTATTCATGCTTTTTGAGTTCTTCAGGGTCTACGTCGTGTATACCCACAGAGCATTAATTCCTATAAATGTTCTATCTTTGCAGACTCCTGCAAACACGTAGACAGTCCTGGGTGGGAATTAACATTCACTGAAGCAAGAGAGGAAGAAAGTGCTGGGCACGGGGTACAAGATCTGGATATACGCCTTCTATTTCATACTATATTGTTTCATTTGGCACCTTGGCTGCCTCCTCCAAAAATTCTTTGGATGCTTTCTGATGAACGTCTAGCTACCATGTTTTTCAGATTTTTAGATTTCAAGGCAAGAGTTCCGACAAGCAGAAAATAATAAATATCAAGTACCAACCAGGTGTGTTTTTATTAATGTTTGCGTAACTATCTTTCAAAATGTAAATTTCACCTTCTCACTTGAGATTGATTCTCAATATATGACACTTTTTATCAAGTTCTACAGAAAACCCAAAAGGCATATAGAAACAATGATATAATTTAAATCAATCATTTTCCCCCCTAAAGACGGCACCTTTATCCTAGGTTACTTACTGGAACCAAACCCAGCAAATATCAGGAAGTAGATGCCCGGCACATAGAGCAGGCACTGCTCTGAACACCTTACATATATTAACTCAGGTCACCTTGAAGACCATCCTGTGAGGTGGGTACTTTTATTACTATCTCCATTTATAAATTAGGGAGGCAGAGCACCGAGAGGATAAGGAAATTCCTGAAGGCCACACAGCTGATTTGAACCCCAACAATTTGTCTCTAGGTGTCTGGATTCTTAGCCACTTTGCAAAATTGCCTCACCAAAAACCAGTCACTAGATCCAGCATACTACTTAAATGACTCTCCCCAAACAATGAATATCCTATTTGCACTATAATAATTAATTAAGCTTTAAATTACATATGAGTGTGTGTGTGTGTGTGTGTGTGTGTGTGTGTGTGTTGTTCTCAGGGATTTTACACTTCAGCTGGTCTTCATTCCTTCTATATATCAATCATTCTCTTTTTCTATAAAGGAAAATTCCTATTAGCATCTAGATGTCTAGATGTGCTCTAGTCTTCTGACTTTTTCCTCTGTCTCCTGGATCCCACATCCCCTTAGCGCTTGCCTTTGCTCCTTCGTGGCAAATCTTCTCTAAGGAGTTGTATTTGCATGCTATCTCTACTTGCTCATGTCCTATGCATTCTCCAACAGAGAATTCTATTCCACTCCACAGACACTGCAGTGCTAAATCCAAAGGTCACCTTCATGTCTTGCTTTTCTTTGACCTTTTGGCAAACAGGACATAGTTAACCATTCCCTCCTTCTGTCTTTGTGTCTTCTAGGACACCACTGTCAGCCTCTCTCCTACCTCCTGCACTCCTGGGTTTTCTTGTACCCAGTTCTGAGATATTGAGGTTTTCAGATTCCCTCACACTACCACAAAAAGCAAGCAAGCAAGCAAGCAAGAAAGAGAGAGAGAGAGACCACATTCCATCTAGTTGCTTAAGCCAGAAATCTAGGTATCTTCTAAAGCCCCTGCTTTCTCCATCTCATTTGCCAGATGTTGGCTTAAGGGCAATATTTTATCCAGTTCTGGCCACCATGTGTGAAGGAAAGATTTTCCATATCTAAAAAACGACACACAGGAGGAAATGAAAGACATCTCTCATCCAGGTGATGGCTGACACCACAGCTACAGCTTTGTGGTTCTATGAGGAGACATCACTGACACGACAAGGAGGACAGCAGAAAGTGGCAAGTACCTGGGTACTGGATTGTCTCAGAATTGACCAATCCTGGAGCCGCTCTACATCTGGGCATCTTCTTATGTACTACAACACAATCCTCATGATTTAAAATGGTCTTAGTTGGATCTCATGTTATTTGAAGCCAAAAGCAATCTGACCAACACATTCCTTCTCTATCAGCTAGCTGCATAACAAATCACTTCAAAATTTAAGGGTTCAAAACAACAAGTGTGTATGTCTCACAATTACTGTGGGTCATGAAGTCAGAACTGGCGGTTGTAGACGGATGTGATGTTGACTAGGGCTGCAAGTCAACTGAAGGCTTGGCAGGGGCAGATGAATCTAATTCCAAAACGGTTCATTAAAAAGCATCACATTCACAACTTGGTGCTGGCTGTTGGTGGGGGCCTCAGTTCCTTCCCAGAGGGAATTCTCCACAGGTCGCTGAGACACAATATGGTAGCCAACTCCTTTCAGAATGATCAATCCAAGAGCAAGAAAACCAGCCAAGCGGAAACCATTCTTTTCTCTTTTTTTTTTTTTATGACTATGCCTCAGAAGTCACATGGTATCACTTCTGCCACATTCTATTCATTAGACGAGAATCCCTACGTTTAGCCCAGATTTAAGGGAGGAAATTAGGCTCCATTTTAGGAAAGGAAAAGATATGCAGACATATTTTAAAACAATCGCATGAATCTTTTCTCACTGAATTCTATTCCCAGTGATTTTCTTTCAACTCCTAGGATTTCCTAGATTCCTTTCTACCTCAGAGCTCTTACACATGTAAACATGATTGCTCCTCCCTTGAATTTCTTCCCTTCAGGCCCTTTAGGCTGGCCATCTCTTTCTCACATGGCTTCCTCATCACATTAGATCCAGTCTTAGCCTTTATAATACTTTCCACAATTTATAATTGTTTTATTTTATTGCATTTACTTTTTCTTTTCTTTTGGTTGGTCTGTATTCACTCACTGGAAAGTATATTTCCTTGATGGAAGGGATATCTTTGTCTGGTTTACCATTATACACCTCAGTGTCTAACACAGTATCATCTGACAGGTAGTAGGTACTCAAAAATTGTGAGTGAATGAATGAATACATGAATGAGAAAAACTTGGGTATGCGTCCAGAAAATATTTTTAAAGAGTGGCATTAGTACAACCATTCACAGGAAGATGTCCAAGGTGACAAGGTGCTTAGGAAGTTTAATATGGAGAGAGACATTATAGCTACATTTTGAATATTCAGAGGACTATCAATGGGGAAAAGATTAGATTTATTCTTTATGATTCATGGGCTATAATTAGAACGAATGGGCAGAAATTATGGGAAAACAGAGTTTAGTTCAATAAAAGGAAGGCCTTTCCAATAATTAGAGTTCCCTAAAACGTGAAACCTGTGTACTTATAAGAAAATAATCTATCACTCCAAATGTTCAAACATATGCTCTAAGACCACTTGCCTTCAATGACAGAGAAGAAATTCAGATATCAGACACCAACCGGACCAGGTGACAATAAGCTCTCATAGTACATTTTAAAACTCTGTAATATAGACCTTAACAAAATATATATTAAAAACTGTCATGTGGGGCACCTGGGTGGCTCAGTTGGTTGAGGGTCCAACTCTTGATTTTGGATCAGGTCGTGATCCCAGAGTCATGGGATTGAGTCCCGTGTCAGGCCCTGTGCTGAGTGTGGAGCCTGCTTGAGATTCCCTCTCTCTCTCTCTCTCTCTCTCTCTCTCTCTCTCTCTCTCTCTCTTTATGTCTCTCTCTCTCTCTCACTGTCTCTCTCTCCTTCTGCCCCTCTCCCCCACTCTCAATCTCTCTCTCTCTAAAACAAAACAAAACAAAAACAAAAAAACGCTGTCTAGCAAACATTTTTTGTGAGAAGGAACAATAAAATAAAAAACCATAGAAAAAACTTTCTATCTATACTCTCATACTTTTGGAGATCTTGATTATGGAAAATGAAATCTTTAATGTTTGGTTTTATAATAAGAAAAAGAGAATGTTTATTTTCCTTCTTTCAAATGTTTATTTAAATTCTAGCTAGTTAACATACACTGTAATATTAGTTTCATGTGTAAAATTTACTGATTCAACACATATACAACTCCCAGTGCTCATCACAACAAGAATACTCTTAATCCCCATAACCTATTAAACACATCCCCCTACCCACCTCCCCTCTGGTAACCACTGGTTTGTTCTCTAGAGTTAAGAGTCTGTTTCTTGGTTATCCTCTCTCTTTTCCCCACTATGATTGTTTGTTTTGTTTCTTAGATTCCACATATGAGTAACTTATTCCACTTAGCAGAATACTCTCTAGCTCCATCCACATCATTGCAAATGGCAAGATTCCATTCTTTTTCATGGCTGAATCATATTCCATTGTATATAGAAACCACCTCTTCTTTATCCATTCGTCAGTTGATGGAGACTTAGGCTCCTTCCATAATTTGGCTATCGTCGATACTGCTGCTATAAAGATCAGGGTGCATGTATCCCTTTGAAATAGTATTTTTGCCTTCTTTGGGTAAATATCTACTAGTTCTAGTGGAGGATCAAAGATTAGCTCTATTTTTAACTTTTTTAGGAACCTTCATACTATCGTCCATAGTAGCTGTACCAGTTTGCATTTCCACCAACAGCACAAGAGTGTTGCCCTTTCTCCACATCTGTGCCAACACCTATTGTCTTTTGTGCTGTTTATTTTAGCCATTCTAACAGGTGCGAGGCGACACCTTATTGTATTTTTGATTTGTATTTCCCTGATGATGAGTGATGCCGAACATCTTTTCATGTGTCTGTTAGCTATCTGTATGTCTTCCTTGGAAAAATGTCTATTCATGTATTCTATCCATTTTTTAATTGTTTGTTTTAATTGTCTGTTTTTTGGGTGTTGAGTTTTATAAGCTCATAATATTTTGGATACTAACCCTTTATCAGATATGTTATTTGCAAATATCTTCTCCCATTCCATAAGTTGTGTTTTAGATTTGTTGATTGTTTCCTTTACTGTGCAGAAGCATTCTATTTTGATGAAGTCCCAATAGTTTATTTTTTATTTTGTTTCCCTTGCCTCAGGAGACGTATCTATAAAGAAGTTGCTATGGCCTGTGTCAAAGAGGTTACTGCCTATGTTCTTCTCTGGGGTTTTAATGGTTTCCTGTCTCACATTTAGGTCTTTAATCCATTTTGAATTTATATTATGTATGGTGTAAGAAAGGGTCCAGTTTCATTCTTTTGAATGTTGCTGTCCAGTTTTCCCAACACCATTTGTTGAAGAGACTGTCTTTTTTCCACTGGATATTCTTTCCTGCCTTGTTGAAGATTAATTGACCATATAGTTTTGGGTTCACTAATGGATTTTCTATTCTGTTCCCTTGATCTATGTGTCTATTTTTGTGCCATTACCATTTGTAATATAACTTGAAATCCGGAATTCTGATACTTCCAGCTTCACTTTTCTTTTTAAACATTGCTTTGGCTATTTAGGATCTTTTGTGTTTCCATACAAATTTTAGGATTGTTTGTTCTGGCCCTGTGAAAAATGCTGGTGGTATTTTGATAGGATTGCATTAAATGTGTAGATGGCTTTGGGTAGCATAGACATTTTAACAATATGTGTTGTTCCAATCTGTAGGCACGGAATGTGTTTCTATGTCTTTGTGTCTTCTTCAGTTTCTTTTGTCAGTGTTTTACAGTTTTCAGAATACAGCTTGTTTCACCTCTTTGGTTAGGTTTATTCCTCAGTATCTCATTGTTTTTGGTGCAATTGTAAATGAGATTGATTCCTTGATTTCTATTTCTACTGCTTATTTTTGGTATATAAAGATGCAAAAGATTTCTATACATTGATTTTGCATCCTGCCAGCAGGAGGAAGGAAATGATGAAGACTAGAGCATAAATAAATGATAGAGAAGCTAACAAAAGAAAAAATAGAACAGGTCAATGGAAACCAAAAACTGGTTCTTTGAAAAAATCAATAAAATGTATAAACCCCTAGCCAGACTTATAAAAAAGAAAAGAGAACATACCCAAATAAATAAAATTACAAGTGAGAGAGGAGACATAATAACCAACGCCACAGAAATACAAACAATTATAAGAGATTGCTACGAAAAACTACATGCCAACAAATTGAACCACCTAGAAGAAACAGATAAATTCCTAGAAACATATAAACTATCAAAACTGAAACAGGAAGAAATAGAAAACCTGAACAGTCCAATAACCAACAAAGAAATTGAATCAGTAATCAAAAATCTCCCAAAAAACGCAAGTCCAGGGCCTGATGGCTTCACAGGTGAATTCTACCAAACATATAGAGAACAGTTAATACCCATTCTTCTCAAACTATTCCAAAAAATAGAAAAGAGAGGAAAACTTCCAAATTCATTCTATGAAGCCAGCATACCCTGATACCAAAACCAGATAAAGACTCCACTAAAAAAGAGAACTATAGGCCAATATCCCTGATGAACATAGATGAAGAATTCTCAATAAAATATTACCAAACTGAATCTAAAAGTACATTAAAATCATCATTCACCACAATCAAGTAGGATTTATTTCTGAGTGCAAGTGTAGTTCAATATTCACATACTAATCAATGTGATAAACCACATGAATAAAAGAAAGGATAAGAACCATATGATCTTTTCAATTGATGCAGAAAAATATCTGACAAAGTACAATATCCATTCATGATTAAAACCCTCAACAAAGTATGGTTAGAGGGAACATACATCAACATAATAAAGGCCATCTATAAAAGACCCACAACCAGTATCCTCAAGGGGGAAAAACTGAGAGCTTTCCCCCTATGGTCAGGAACAAGACAGGGATGTCTACTCTCACCACTGTTATTTAACATAGTACTGGAAGTCCTAGCCACAGCAATCAGACAACAAAATAATAAAAGGCATCCAAACTGGCAAGAAAGAAGGATAACTTTTCACTATTTGCAGACAACATGATATTCTCTATATAAAGACACCACAAAAAATTTTTAGAACTAATACACGAATTCAGCAAAGTCACAGGATACAAAATCAACATACAGAAATCTGTTGCATTTTTATACACCAATAATGAAGCAGCAGAAAGAGAATCAAGGAATCAACCCCATTTACAGTTACATCAATAACTATAAGATAACGAGGAACAAACCGAACCAAAAAGGTGAAAGACTTGTATCTGAAAACTATAAAACACTGATGAAACAAATTGAAGATGACACAAGCCATGGAAACACATTCCATGATCGTGGACTGGAAGAACAAGTGTTGTTAAAAATGTCTGTATTACCCAAGACGATCTACACATTTAATGTAATCTCTATCAAAATGGATGTTTGTTTTCAAAATCTAAATATTGTCACATATTGATTTGATATTGATCTCAGAGCTAGAGATTTTATTTTTTTAATGGTTATTTATTTTTCAGAGAGAGAGAGGATGAGCAAGGGAAGGGCAGAGAGAGGAGGGACAGAAGATCCGAAGCAAGGTCCACATTCTCAGCAGCCAGCCAATATGGAGGTCGAACTCACAAACCATAAGACCATTGTTATGACCAGAATTCGTGATCCCCAAAGACCACTAGGGAGCGGAGTCCGATGCAAAAACAAAAGAGCCTTTATTCGAGCTAGCTCGAGCTCAATCCCCTACCTGCACCGACGAAGCGGTGAGATACCAGGGAGAGAGAGCGAGTTTCAAAAGCACAAAGGTTTTATAGGGGTCTAGGGGCAGTTGGTGAGGTAATGGCTGTGGCCTCAGTCAATTGGCTGGGGAAGGGTCGTGGCCTCGGCCGATTGGCTGGGGAAGGGTCGGAGTCCTGTTACGCAGGTCGCTAGGCGTGTTTTGATCAGGAAGTTTGAACGGGTGAGCGGGAGGTTACTCAAGGGGAGGAGGCGCGGTCTAAGGTTTCTGCAATTTTCCCGGAAAAGGGGTCATGTCAGGGACATAGTCACTCAAGGTGGAGGACACAGAACAAGATGGAGTCGGCCGGCGTAGGCCTGCCCTTTCATTCCCCCCTTGTCATGTAGCTTAGGGACCCAATCAAGGGACCAGCTGCATTTATGGTGACAAGGGGAACAGAGTTTGGAGGTTTACGCAAAGTTCTGGGAAGCAAGTGTCCCTGGGGTGGTTCTGGGAGGTCTGATTAAGTATTGTCCCCGAGCTGGTGTCTATGATCTGCCAGGTGATGTTTTGGGGGGCGTGGGGACTCCCGGCAGCATGAGCAATGACAAGCAGAGTTAACAGAGTTACCAATATTAGGTGGGTCGAATGCGCTGTAGCTTGAGCTTGAGCGGGTTGTGTTGGTCCCGACTGATGGCCCATCGCTTGACGAAGTCCTTCCGGATCGAGGAGGGGTCCGCTGGCCGAACGTGGGTGTGATGGACCCAGGTCACGATGCCGTCTACTTTGAGAGCAGTGGGGGTTGTCAGCACTACAATGTAGGGTCCCTTCCAGCGCAGCTCGAGGGTCTCTCGGAGGTGCCTCTTGACGTAGACCCAGTCTCCCGGCCTATACTGATGAGGTGTCGGGGTCAGGCCAGCCTCTTAGATGGCACGGAGACGCGGCCAAATGTCCTCGTGCGCCCTCTGGAGCCCTCTCAAGGAAAGAAAAAGTTCTTGATCTTTAAACTCAGCAATAAGTTCAGCTCGAAGGCTGGGAATAACAGGGGGTGGCCTGCCAAACATGATCTCATAGGGAGTAAAACCCAGAGTGTAAGGAGTGTTTCTAACCCGGTAAAGGGCATACGGTAGGAGAGTCACCCAGTCCCCGCCAGTCTCCATGGTTAATTTGGTAAGGGTCTCTTTTAGGGTTCTATTCATTCTTTCTACCTGTCCTGAGCTCTGGGGCCTATAAGCACAATGTAATTTCCAGTTTGCCCCCACCGCCTTGGCTACTGCCTGTGTTACCTGCGAGATAAAAGCTGGTCCATTGTCTGATCCTACCATGGCAGGAAAACCATACCTGGGTAAGATGCCTTCTAGTAGCCTCTTAGCCACCCTCTGAGCCGTTTCATGCTTGGTTGGGTATGCCCAACCAGAGAAGGTGTCTGTAAATACTAAAAGATATTTATAACCATACTTTCCTGGTGTGACTTCAGTGAAGTCGACTTCCCAGTGGGCTCCCGGTCTGGTGCCTCTGAGCCTGGTTCCTTTTTTATTTGATGTGGCTCTCGCGTTGGTGAGTTGGCAGGTCTTGCAGGCAGATACAACTTGCTCTATTTTGGTGTCCTGTTGGTGAATCTTGATTCCGGCATGTCGGATTAAGTCTTTTAATTTTCGGCCCCCCATGTGAGTAGACCGATGCATGTGCTCTAATATTGAGACTCCTAGCCAGTCTGGCAGCACGAGCTCCTTGTTAGGTGTATACCACCATCCCTTTATCTCCTGGGCCATGGGGAGTTTCTTGATCCGCTGTAACTCCTCCTGGGAGTATTTGGGCTGGTCTGGTAAAACTGGGTCTCCCGGGTCCGGTAGTTGTATGGTCATGGTGGGGACTGGAGTAAGGGCTACTGCCTTGGCTGCCTGGTCAGCCTTTCGATTACCTCTAGCTACTGGGTTATCAGCTTTTTGGTGCCCTTGGCAGTGGATAATGGCTAGCTTGGCAGGAAACCATAAGGCCGTAAGCGGGTTAAGTATCTCCTGCTTATTTTTTATAGTCCGTCCTTCTGCCGTCAGTAACCCCCTCTCCTGATGAATTGCCCCATGAATATGAGCTGTGGCAAATGCACAACGGCTGTCTGTGTAGATGTTAAGCCGTTTTCCAGCTCCCAGCATCAGCGCCTTGGTGAGGGCTATGAGCTCTGCTCGCTGGGCTGACGTTCCGGAGGGTAGAGCCTCCGCCCATACGGTGTCCGTTTCGGTGATCACCGCTGCACCCGCATACCTGTGTCCGTCTCGCACAAAGCTGCTGCCATCAGTGAACCAAGTAGCCTCGGCATCGGGGAGGGGCCGGTCGGTCAGGTCCGTCCGGAATCCATGTACTTCTTCCAGGATTCCTGCACAGTCATGTAGTGGAGCACCTAGGTCAGGGTCGGGCAGCAGGGTTGCAGGATTGAGGGCTGCACTGGGGTGGAACCGCACTCGTGGAGGGTTGAGTAGGAGGCTCTGGTAATGAGTCATACGTGTATTGCTCATCCATCTATCCGGAGGCTGTTTCAGGACCCCTTCAATGGCGTGTGGGGTCGTGATCCAGATCTCCTGTCCTAGGGTCAGTTTGTCTGCATCCTTGACTAGGAGTGCTGTCGCCGCAATAATTCTTAGGCATGGCGGCCAGCCGGCAGCCACTGGGTCTAGTTTCTTAGACAGGTAAGCCACTGGGCGGTTCCAGGGGCCTAAGGCTTGAGTTAGAACCCCTTTTGCTATTCCCTTATGTTCGTCTACAAAGAGGTGGAAGGGCTTCGTAATGTCTGGTAGGCCCAGGGCTGGGGCACTTAGGAGGGCCTTTTTTAACTGATTAAAGGCAGTTTCTTCTTTTTCAGCCCATTTAAATGTTTTCCCCTCTTTGGTAGCTTCATATAGGGGCCTGGCGATCTCAGCAAAACCTGGAACCCAGAGGCGGCAGTAACTGGCTGATCCTAGGAATTCCCTCACTTCTCTTCGGGAGGTGGGAGTAGGGATCTTTAGGACAGTTTCTTTTCTGGCATCTGATAACTGCCGCTGTCCACCCTCCAGGATATATCCCAGGTAACTTACCCTCTCCCTGCATATCTGAGCCTTCTTCGCAGATGCCCAGTACCCTAAGGCCCCCAGGGTAGCCAGCAGGTCCTGGGTCCCTCGCTCACAGTCTTTGGCCGTGTCGGCAGCAATCAGGATGTCATCTACGTACTGTAGAAGGGTGAGGCCAGGGTGTTCCCTTCTGTACTCACCCAGGTCCTCGTGTAGTGCCTTGTCGAAGATGGTGGGTGAATTTTTGAATCCCTGAGGTAGCCGTGTCCAGGTGAGTTGCCCACTGTAGCCCCCCTCCAGATCATGCCACTCGAAGGCGAACAAGGGTTGGCTCTAGGGTGCCAGCAGCAGACTGAGGAAGGCATCCTTTAAATCTAGTACAGTATACCAGACCCTGTAGGGCGCCAAGGAGCTCAAGAGAGTATATGGGTTGGGAACAGTTGGGTGTATGTCCGCTACCCTCTTGTTTACTTCCCGGAGGTCTTGTACCGGTCGGTAGTCATTTGTGTGAGGCTTTTTGACCGGCAGTAGGGGGGTGTTCCAGGGAGACTGGCAAGGAACTAGTACCCCTAGGCTTTGTAGTCTCCGGATGTGTGGCTGGATCCCCTTCAAGGCCTCCTGAGACATGGGCTATTGTTTGATCCTTACCAGACTCTCTCCTGGCTTGAGCTCTACCAGGACTGGGGTCCTGTGAGCGGCTAGTCCCATTCCCCCCCCCCCCGTCTCTGCCCAAACCGAGGGGAATTCTTGTAGCCATCTGTCTATATTATCCTCTCTCGGGAGCGCCTCCTGGTGGAGGCAGTATTCATCCTCCAGTTTCATGGTCAGGACCTGGATGGGGTGGCCCTTGCCATCAGTGACCTGAGGCCCCCTTTGTCTGAAAGTTATCTGAGCTCCAATCTTGGTCAGTAAGTCCTGTCCTAACAGCAGGTAGGGGCATTCTGGTATTACCATAAAGGAGTGGGATACCCGGCCCATTCCCAAATCTACTGTTCTTCAGGTAGTCCATGAATACTGGCTCATACCAGTTGCCCCTTGTATCCAGGACTTCTTGCTGGCTAGTTTTCCTTGTGGGGTGCAGAGGACCGAATGTTGTGCTCCGGTGTCAACAAGGAAGTCAACAGGGGTCCCCTCCATTTTAAGAGTTACCCTGGGTTCGGGGAGAGGGTCCGAACCCCGACTCCCCTAATCACTTAGTTCATCTAGCTCTAGGACTTTTACTCGATCAGTCTTTCTTCCCTTCCCGCCGGCCCTTTTTGGACAATCTCGGGCCCAATGCCCTATCTCCTTGCAGTATGCTCACTGATCCTTCTGCAGCCTCTGCTTCCCCCCCTTGGTGGTTCCTTTACCTTTTCTTGCGTCGTCTGCCAGCTGCTGGAGATGGCGGTCTCGTTCCTCGGGGAAGTCAGCAGTGGTAGCTAGTAGTATTCTGGCCAGGTCTCGAGTCTGCTTACTACTGCTGGCAGCAGCCATGGCGCGAGCCTGCTTGTCTTCAGGAGGCTCCCGGTTATTGTATACCTTTTCGGCTACCACCAGTAAGTCCTGCAGACTTTTTTCTCCTAGTCTATCTATTTTCTGTAATTTTCTCCTAATGTCTATGGCCGATTGGTTTACAAAGGCCATGATAACAGCTGCCTTGCTTTCCGGAGCCTCTGGATCCATGGGGGTATAGGTACGGAATGCCTCCATGATCCGTTCTAAAAAGGCAGCCGGAGATTCATCTTTTCCCTGTTGTACATTTCCTACCTTGGCCAAATTGGTTGGCTTTCTAGCAGCCATTTGGAGACCACCCATTAGAGTCTGGCGGTAGACCTGGAGCCTCTCCTTACCTTCTGCCATGTTGAAATCCCACTGGGACCGAGTTAAGGGGAAGGAGGCATCTATCTGAGCCTGGTTGGTGGTGGGATTCCTGTCTGCGCCCAGAACTAGTTTTTGGGCCCCATTGAGGATTCTTTCTCTTTATTCAGTCATGAAAAAGACCTGCAAAAGCTGCTGGCAATCATCCCATGTGGGCTGATGGGTAAAAAGAACAGAGTCTAATAAATCAATAAGCCCTGCCGGTTTCTCAGAAAACTTAAGATTCTGAGCTTTCCAATTGTAGAGGTCACTAGTGGCGAAAGGCCAATAGTGATGGGGCTGATTCCCCTCCGTGTCTGGGGGTCTGGTGGCTCGCAGGGGCAGAATAGTGGAGTCGGCGGCGGAGGCGGATTGCTCCCTCTGAGCCCTTTGTCTGGTAAAGGGCGGGCTTCCCACTGGAGCGTTTCCACCTCCTGCTCTCAGAACAGCATCTGCCTCCCCCGGAGGGGGAGGATGGTGTTCTTCTGGCATCCTAGAGGGGTTATACAGGGGAGGAAAAATTAATTCTTCTTCAGTACCCCCCTATAGGACAGGGTAGAGGGGTGCTGAAGTCTGGGTAAGACTTTTCTTCTTCTTTGTCCCCTGCAAAGCAAGAATGGGTTTTGGCTCTTGAGGGAGCGGGGCTAGGAAGGGCTTAAGCCAAGAGGGTGGATCTTCTACAAGGTCCTGCCAAGTGATAATGTAAGGGAGCTGATCAAGATGGCCCGTCTTAGCCCGAGAGATGATACTCCTGACTCGGTGGATGGTAGGGAGGTCGAAGGTCCCCTCTGGTGGCCATCCGACATTGAAAGTTGGCCACTCGCTAGAACAAAAAAACTGCCACCGACCCTTTCAGACTTCCACACTGAGGTTGTTAGCTCTTCCCCTCATATCCTTAAAGTGATCAATCATAATACTTAGAGGAGTAGTCTGAGTCTGTCCCATAACGTCCGTCCAGTAAGTCCACAGAACAAAACAGAGAAACACAAAAACAGAAAAACAGAGGGCCCCTAGAAAGTCTTCCAACTCCATGGAAGCAAAACTGAAAGCTAGCTTAGACCTTTGAGGGGATTCCACGTCCCTCCAAAACCGATGAGGGGATTCCACGTCCCTCCAAAGACGACGGCCTCACGCCGACCAGTGGGAACGACCCGCCTTGTCTCAGACCTTTGAGGGGATTCCACGTCCCTCCAGAAGGGAGAATTGGAACGTCTTCCGAAACTCCCGGCCCGTGGTCCTCCTGTGCGTCCACTTAGACCTTGTCGGGCACTACCAGAATTCCAGAAATGAGCTCACACAGAAAAGACAGAACAAACAGACAGACACTAACCGTGGCCAGTCAGGCTCTCCGGGTCAGGGGTCCCTCGGGGGTCTTGGGGATCCCGGACGAGCCCCCAAATGTTATGCCCAGAATTCATCATCCCCAAAGACCACTAGGGAGCCGAGTCCGATGCAAAAGCAAAAGAGCCTTTATTCGAGCTAGCTCGAGCTCAATCCCCTACCTGCACCGACAAAGCGGTGAGATACCAAGGAGAGAGAGCGAGTTTCAAAAGCACAAAGGTTTTATAGGGGTCTAGGGGCAGTTGGTGAGGTAATGGCTATGGCCTCAGCCGATTGGCTGGGGAAGGGTCGGAGTCCTGTTATGCAGGTCGCTGGGCGTGTTTTGATCAGGAAGTTTGAACGGGTGAGCGGGAGGTTACTCAAGGGGAAAAGGTGCGGTCTGAGGTTTCTGCGATTTTCCCGGAAAAGGGGTCATGTCAGGGACATAGTCACTCAAGGTGGAGGACACAGAACAAGATGGAGTCGGCCAGCGTAGGCCCGCCCTTTCAATCATAACCTGAGCCAAAGTCCAACACTCAACTGATCTGAGCCACCCAGGCACCCCAGAGTTAGACATTTTAACTAAATGGTTCACTATATTTTCTAATGTCTTTTGTTTCTGGAAGTAATAAATACACTAGCTGTAGTTTTTATTCCTATATTTAATTAATCTTTTAAACGTTGTATAAAGGAAAACAATATTCTTTAGTTTAGGCTCTCAATGGGTGAATAATGCAGTAGATCCCTACACTAGAATATTATTCAGCAATAAAAAGAAATGAGCTATCAATCCATGAAAAGACATGGAGGAAACTTAAATTAAACATGTTATTCAGTGAAAGAAGCCAATCTGAAAAGGCCACATACTAGTATGATTCTAATTATGTGACATTCTGGAAAAAGCCAAAGTTTAGTGAGGGAGGTAAAGAGGAATGATTAAGTGGCACACAGGGAATTGTTCAGGCAATGACACTCTTCTGTATGATATTGTAATGGTGGATACATGACGTGTCGTTATACATGGGTCCCAAGTCCATGGACACCAAGAGCAAATCCTAATGCAAACTATGGACATTACTTAATGATAATGTATCAATATTGCCTCATCAACAGTAATAAATATATCACTCTATACAGGAGGTTAATAATAAGGGAAACTGTGGGAGAGGTATATAGGAACTCATTGTATGTATGCAAAAAATACAAAGAATATAATGTATAGCACACATATTATACACTATATATAATATATATCATATATCATATATCATATATCATATATTATATATTATATATTATAATAATATATAAATAATATAAATACTAAATATTATTATATAAAATATTATATAATTATTATATTATATATTATTATAATTATATATTCTATATATTGAATAACAAAAGATTGTAATAATTTAGTGTAAATTCTATGGCATTAAGTATTAAGGTATCTAAAGACAGAGAAGGGAACAGACAGAGACAATGAGGTATACAAAAGCAGACCCCAAATGTGAAAAATTGTACAACTTGGAGGAAAATTGATAAAAAGGACACAGTGTCAGCCGGTGAAACAAAACAAATGAAGATTTAGAAGGAGAGAGGCGCCTGGGTGGTTCAGTCAGTTGAGTATCTGACTTTGGTTCAGGTCATGATCTCACAGTTTGTGGGTTCAAGCCCTACATCAGATTCTGTGCTGACAGCTCAGAGCCTGGAGCCTGCTTCGGATTCTGTGTGTCCTTCTCTCTCTGCTCCGCCCCCCCCACCGCTTGCAATCTGTCTCTCAAAAATGAATAAACATTAAAAAACTTCGTGGGGGGGGGGCACCTGGGCAGCTCAGTTGGTTAAGCAACTGACTGTTGGTTGATTCTCAGGTCATGATCTCACAGTTTGTGAGTTTGAGCTCCATATCGGGCTCTGCACTGACAGCTCAGAGCCTGCTTGGGATTCTTTCTCTCTCCGTTTCTCTCTGCCCCTCCCCTGCGTGCTCTCTCTCTCTCTTTCTCAAAATAAATTTTAAAAAATTTTAATAAAATTTAAAAAATTTTAAAAAGGAGAAATACTATTAGGGGTGCACTCCTACTGATAGTAAACATTGTAAACATTCATGGAGGATGGTGAAGAAATTGGCTTTGACTGAGCTTGTGATTTATTGATGTATTCAACAAATATTTATTTGAGCACCACTGTGATAGGATGCTACAGAATTTCCAGATGTATTAGACATCAACTCTGCTCTCAAGAAGCTTGCTGCAAAGTGAGAATTACAGGATTTTATAACCTAAAACTAGATCAGGAAACTAGTCTGCCCTGTTTTCCTACTCACTGTATGGGCACTAAGATTGGCATATACAGCCAAGTGCTTTTAATGGGGAAAATTATGTCCACATGGACTGTCCCTTTCAGCACAGAAATGGTTCTGTTTGGGTCTGAAATGTTTCTTACATTTTTCTATCATTTTTAACACAAAGGACATCCCCGTCCTTTTTCTATTATACTTATCTGTTAGTATGTAAGAAATCTGTAACCACTACCTCTGCCCACAATTGTGAGCTGTTGTTGGCATTGTTGATCTGTCGGTATGGCTCCTTCTACAGGGACATGCGTGACCCAAAAGGAGCAGTCTTAGCCATGGAGCAGCCCCAAGGGCTTGGCACTCAGGAGCACTGCTCTGGAAGGCAGCATGTCAGGGCTGGGAACTCCCGTGTATAATACAGTGATCCCTTGTATAAAATCATCCCAGAAAAAGGCCATTCCAGTCCCTGTTGTGCATTGCATGAGACAACCCATTTCATTTTGGAATGAGAAATGATGCATTCTATCTCTTAGTTCTAGGACTGCCTTCCAGAGCCACATAAGCCTAATTCCTTTTTCTGTAACAGACTTTTAATGATCTGAGGACAATAACTGAGTGCCCATTTATTTCAATGAGTCTGCTTTATGTCACAGTTTCTACACCTTCGTCCACATCATAGTCCCTCTCTTCTTCATCAAAATTTTTGTTGAAGCCCTAAGTTTAAGCTTCTAAAATGCCCTCAGACGCTTGTCCCCTCCCTTCTTCCTCCCACAATCAGTTTGAAAAGAAAAGTTGGTGAGGGGCCTGGGTGGCTCAGTCAGTTAAGCATCCAACTTCAGCTCAGGTCGTGATCTCACAGTTCATGGGTTTGACCTCCGCGTCGGGCTCTGTGCTGACAGCTCAGAGCCTGGAGCCTGCGTCGGATTCTGTGTCTTTCTCTCTCTCTGCCCCTCCCCCACTCACACTCTGTCTCTCTCTCTAAAAAATAAACAGTAAAAAAATAATAAATAAATTAATAAAAGAACACTTGGTCATACGGAACATGTCATGATTAAGTACATGATGACTGGATAGACCTAAAATTACGGGTAATGTAAATATGCATGAATAAAACATAAGTGTAAGAACAACAGATATAAAAAAATAAATATACACAAATAGACAAAAAAAACCAAGTTATATGTTTTATATATCCTGTGCCCCCATTTTGGTTGCACCTAGGGAACCTCTAAGATATCACGGGTGAAAAAAGCCAGGTGCATAACATATATATGATACTACCATCTTAAGTTTCATAAAGGAAAAATTATGCATGTGTGTATACTTATTCTGTATAATATAGCTGGAAGCATATTAAGATACTGGTGGCCTTGGTTGCCTTAGGAGAGGGAACTAAGTGAACGAGACCCATGGCGTGTGATCAACTTTTCACTACATTATGCTTTTGCAACTTTTGAATTGTTAACTCTATGGATATATTATACAGACATAAATAACATTAAAACTTAAAGAAGGCAATAAGTAAAGAAATATTTAAATAAAGAATCCCAAAGCGGCGCCTGGGTGGCTCAGTTGGTTAAGCACCCAACTTCTGTTCAGACGCTTCTGCTTCATGATCTCACGATTCGGGAGTTCGAGCCCCACATCGGGATCTGTGCTGACAGCCTGGAGCCTGCTTCGGATTCTGTGTCTCCCTCTCTCTCTCTGCCCCTCCCCTGCTCATGTTCTGTCTCTCTTTCAAAAATAAATAAACATTAAAAAACATTTTAAGAATCCCATGAATGTCGGAATAAAACATGCCTGGGGCATTTTCTCTGACAAATAGTCTGAAGCCTTGCCTAGTAATGAACCACAAGGGCAAATGAAATAATCCCAGAGTTGAGTTCAATCCCCAAATTGCTGACTCTTTTCCAAGATTCCCTACATATACATGGAAACATAGGAGTAAAGTAATCCTTTTGCTTGATACTCAAAATCACATTTCTATATTAAATATCATTACCTTTACATTTTTGTGTCTTTGTATATTTCAATCACCCAGAATTACATTGTGCAGGTATGTCCTGGTTGGAGGTTTCAAGAAAATTTAAAACTGTGGCATTGCTGCCCATTTCAGCAATGTCAGTAACTAATGTGTTCAATAATCTAATGAGATTAACAATGAGATATACATGTTTAAAGGCATGGCAAAATAATCTTCAGATTGTACTGTCTCATAAACCAGCTATAAAATAATTTCTTCCATTGTTGAGGTTCAGAATGTGACTGAATGACTATAAAATATTCCAATTGCTCTTAGTAAGTCACAAACCAATGAATAATGCACTTCAGATGTCCATGGCCAACCCAGCCAATCCAGGAGTTTGTAATCTGAAATAATTCAATAATAGGTTTGGGAAGCATTCACTCAACTACATGTATTACAGACCAATCGTATAAAGAATCGTGCCAGCTACATATCAAGTTATACACGGAAGCATTAGGAGTCATTAAACATACTCCATCCAAACTTCCTCATATACAAATCTGTTAATTTAGCACATGTTCATTGAATGCCACTATAAGGCAAGCACTGTAATAGGCAGAGACGAAAAATACACGTTAAATAATACACGCTATGGTCACTGCCTTCTAAAAGCTCACAACTCAGTAAGGAATGGGGTGCGGGAGGAAGAGAGAGAGACAGAGAGAGAGAAAGAGAGAGAGAGAGAGACAAGCACAAAAACTGCAAAACACTATGATTTCTGCTCTACTAGAAACCAACAGATGTGATTCATAAGAATTGCAGTGGCCCAAGACAGGGAAATGTTCATCTACTTGGCAAAGAGAGGAAGGGTGAGAGATCTTTAGAGGATCTACTTCTCGCTGTTACAGAGCATGGGAATGGCAGAGCCTTCAATCAAATTCAAATCTCTGGAGGGGAGCCTGGGTGGCTCCGCTGGTTAAGCATCTGACTCGATTTCAGCTCAGGTCATGATCTCATGGTTTCATGAATTTGAGCCCCACGTCAGGCTCTGCCTGACAGTGCAGAGTCTGTTTGGAACCCTCCCTCTCTCCCTCTCTTTCTCTATCTCTCTCTCTTGAAATAAATAAATAAGTCACTTTTTAAAAAAATTATCCCTGTATTTCCAATAGTATTCATTTTCCACACTGTCCCTAACAGGATGACCAAAGATCACCAATACTTACAGCTGTAGCACACACACACAGGAGTGAGATTTAATGTAAGCCATGTTTTCAAGGTGAGTCTTGCTAACAATCACCTGCTTCACGGAATTAAAAAAGATCTTTTGAACAACTCAAACCTTTTACCAAAAGCGTTTATGACTTACACACGTGCATTGTGTGATATAATGCACATGCAGTTTCACATAGAAGTTAACAGATACGCATAGCTAGCATTAAGTGTTATTTCAAACCACAAGTCCAGTTCAGCTTATTTATAATCACTTTGGTGCTGAAAGCTTATTAACTAACCAGCTGTCAGGCAGTGTTGCTACAAAACTCTTATCCCAGCAGGACGTGTAGATTGGAAACAAGGACGAATCTTTTCATTATTGCTGTGTCTCTTATTTAATGGAATGTGTTTCAGAGGGATTATCTGGTTTAATGGAGCTAATTCAATATAAAACTGAGTTGGCTACTTGGAATGTCCAAATAGCCTGTTCTTATCAAATGTGTGCAAAGCAGTGAAAACCTCTGTTACGTTTGACAAGAGGTGAAGTATAATAATAACACTGTATTCATGTGTCGGAGGCATTAGTAATAATAATGGATGAGGGTCAGTGAATATTGTCACCCATGGTAATGAGAAGGTGAAGCTTGTACATGGCTGTTGGTCTTCTCAAAACTCCCATCAAGAATGGCCTTTAAAGACAAATACCATATGATTTCTCTTCTATGTGGAATTCGAGAAACAAAACAGATGACTATAGAGGAAGGAAAAAAAGAGAGAGTGAGGGAGGCAAATCGTAAGAGACTCTTAACTACAGAGAACAAACTGAGGGTTGATGGACGGAGGTGGGTGACTAGACGGGTGATGGGCATTAAGAGGGGCACTTGTTGGGATGAGCACTGGGTGTTGTATACAAGAGATAAATCACTAATTTCTACTCCCCAAACCAATGTTACCACATATCTTAACTAATTAGAATTTAAATAAAACCTTGCGGGGGGGGGGGGGGGGGAATGGCTTTTAAGAACATTGAAGTATTATTTGTTAAAGTGATGTCCGTGCATCTTCCCAGAATCAGGTATTCGTTACAGAGGTTCTATTCAGCAGTGTACCCTTGGAAATGGGCTTGTGTGTAATGTTTAAGCACATCATGGCGCTAACAAAGTTCATTTCATTCCCCAGTTCCTCAGCCTTTTACGCTGTCACACATGCGGATGAAACTTCTTCTGTCATCTCATGAGCCTGATTTTATTCCATCATCTTTAGGAAACTTAAGGCAAACATCAGAACAACAGTAAGGAAGAACACCACATTCTACATCACAGTGTGCTAAAGTACAATAAGCCAAAATGCAACAATTTTTCTCCAAGCTGTGTTGGTCCCCAGGCTTTTTTATTTGGTGGACCCAATAGACTATGGTCACAAGAAGCTGTTTAAGTAAATTTCTCTTTTCATATTCGTTCAATTGCAGATAATACTACAAGTCTAAATGAATGAAAGTTGGCCGTTTTATTTCTAAAAGAATTTATATTGCTAAGACCCAAATCACATTAAAATAATCATACACAGTGTAAGCAGACAAACAGAAATATACACATAGAATACATATGAAATGAAAATTTAGTTCATGAATAATTATTGTGATGAAATCAAACTCAAAGCCACTGAATCACACATAACTTAGTTGTGATGAAAATTAATTGCGGGAGCCTGAGTGTCTCAGTTGGTTAAGCATCCAACTTTGACTCAGGTCATGATCTTGAGGTTCGTGAGTTCAAGCCCCACATTGGTCTCTGTGCTGACAGCTCCAAGCCTGGAGCCTGCTTCAGATTCTGTGTCTCCCTCTCTCTCTGCCCCTCCCCCACTCACACTCTGTCTCACTCAAAAATAAACATTAAAAATTAAAAAAAAAAGAATAACAAGAAATCGTATGAATATCTTAAGCAGATACCTATGTAGACCATGATGTTTTCAATACAAAATGAAAATAAGGGGACTCAGTCATTATTAACACACGTGACATAAAAAAGGGACTAATATTTTTCTAAGGTTATAAATTTATCATTTTTTTGGACTGCTTTTCTGGTCATTGATTATGAAATTTCATTTAAGCTTTTAATCCAAAAGAAGTAATTATTTCTTTAAATCTTACGTACAATATCTTAATATACTAAGGAAAATAGTCATGTCACATACGTCTCCAGACTTCATTTAATTATATTTATTTAACTGTAGAAACTTCTTCTCCGGAGTACAGAGAAAATAAAAGTAAGTAAAAATGTATCTCTCTGTCATGAATTGGTCCAATTAATACTAGTCATAAACAGAAATAGTATAGAATAGAAAAAGTTCCCCCTAGCTCTATGATTCTTTGTTTCTTTGAACTGCAAAAATGCAGTGTATTTAGAAAGTACTTTTTATGTCAATTATACATGGGTATTATTTCATATATTATAATATTAAATATATCTGTATATTATACTATTAGTTTCTTGGCAGACCTTCGGAATGCATTTTGCATGCTGATTTAAGATTTTTACTTATTTCTAAGTATTAAAGGTAACAAATTGCCTCAAACCACAATTACAATTAGCCAAATATTAGCGTGACTTCCACAAATCAGGCTAGAATAATAAAATCTTTCAACTTATTTATTACAGAAGTCAGTAGAAAAAAAATCTAAAATAACAAACCATAATAGAATTTATAGACAAATCAAGGCTTTGATACGAACTATAAACTTTTACTTATTCAATTGTATCAGTGAATCAAAACATCATTTCCATAAAGCATCTAGGGAAAAAATTGTTGATAAATATTTCCTTTTAATAGTTCTCCCCTTGATATGGGTACAAGACTAATTTGTCCGGCACTAGATTTTGCCAAGTAGCAACTGTTTTAACCCTGCTGGAATACTGTCTCCTAAAACAGCAACATAGGAGGCTCCTGAGTTACACAATGTACAGTTGCACATATCCAAAATTCAAAGTTCTTTATATCTCATGAGAACCATTTCTACTGAATTCATTTGAAAATAGAAAGCAATCGCTTTAAGCCAGGAATTTAAGTTTACCTTGTTTGAAAATAATGTATCTCTAGTTGTTGAATGGTCACGATCTGTGTCCAGAAAACATAGATGCAATAAAAACAAAACTCCACAAGAATAATACCTATCTTTGGTGTGTGGAATTACAAATTAGATACTTCATTTGTTTTTTTATTTAAAAAATTTTTTTATGTTTATTTATTTTTGAGACAGAAACAGAGCATGAGTGGGGGAGGGGCAGAGAGAGAGGGAGAAGCAGAATCCAAAGCAGGCTCCAGGCTCTGAGCTGTCAGCACAGAGCCGGACACAGGGCTCGAACCCACCAACTGTGAGATGATGACCTGAGCCGAAGTCGGACGCTTAACCGACTGAGCCACCCAGGCACCCCTAGATACTTCATTTGTAACTAATTCCTTCCAATGAGGTATCTATGTTGTTCCCACAGCCCCTTCTTAGCCAGATCATCCTCTCTTCTCTCTCCTTCCTCCCTTCAGCTCCTGAATTTTCTCTAGCACTTTAAACTCCGTTTCCCCTCCAAATATACCATCAGAATTAATTAAAATGCTCTAAAACTACTCTAATACAGTAGCCAACAGTCATGTGCTACCTGAAATGCAGCTAGTCTGAACTGAGATGTGCTGGAAGTATAAAATTGACACTCAGCTTTCAAGACTTTATGTAGAAAATATCATGTCCACCTAATCAGACCCCCTCCACCTCCCCCTAAGGGAAGGTGACCTTCTCTGAAAAGATCCTTTCTTTTGTTTTGCTAATAATTTCCTGGCCTGACCCTTCTTCCTATAAAAACCTTCCATTTTGTACAGCTCCTCCAGGAGTTCCCTTCCAGGTGCTGCATGGGATGCTGCACAATTCATGAATGGCTTAATAAAGCCAATTAGATCTTCAAATTTGAAAATTCAAATTCAAATTTGAATTTCTGCTGAGTTGAATTTTGTTCAACAATATTGATTACATGTTGAAATGACACTCTCTTGTCTATATTGGGTTAAATGAAACATTATTAAAATTAATTTCACTTTTTCCATTTTACCTTTTTAGTGTAACTAGCAGGAAATTTAAAATTGCATATGTAGGGGTGCCCGGGTGGCTCAGTCCATTAAATGTCCAACTTCGGGTCAGGTCATGATCTCATGGTCAGTGAGTTCAAGCCCTGCATTGGGCTCTGTTGACAGCTCAGAGCCTGGAGCCTTCTTCGGATTCTGTGTCTCCCTCTCTCTCTGCCCCTCCCCCACTCACACTCTGTCTCTCTGTCTCTCTCTCTCTCTCAAAAATACATAAACATTAAAAAAAATAATAAATAAATAAATAATAAAATGCATATGTAGTGTACGTTGTATTTCTAGTGGCACTGCTCTAAGAAGTAAAAGAAACTGAATATTAAAAAGATCAACCCTCTAGGGGTGTCAGGGTAGCTTAGTTGGTTGAGCCCCTTCTGACTCTTGATGTCGGCTCAGTTCTTGATCTCAGGGTTGTGAGCGGAAGCCCCACATTGGCCCCCCACACTGGGTGTGACGCATACTTAAAAAAAAAAAAAAAAAAAAAAAAAACAGACCAACCCACCATAGAAAGCATTTTAGGAATAATCTTGTAAGGGGCTTATCAAATTACTTATTACAAAAAAAAAAAAAACAACAAAAAAACAACAACAACAACTTTGTCCATAAAGGGATTCGCAAACTAGGGGCTGAACAAGTAAAATATTTCTCCATCCCATTACACGTGCAAATACTTCATGTACTTCATGTACAAATTACTAATGCTGAGAAAGAAAGGGTATGGGGGCCAATGTCCACAAGTGGCCCAGCTCTGCAAACCTCTGTGCATTTGGGAAAGAGCAGAGCAAACCTTGTAGCCCTGGAAGTCAACCATCCTCCAGGGGAATCGAATGCATAACCAGAGCCTTATTAACATAGCCTACAGTTCCCATCACACCCTATAGCTAATTTTCTTATCATTAATACTAATCACTCTGTAATTACTTGTGCAAGTAACTATCTCCAGCACAAGACTATGAGCTTTGTGAGAGCAAGAATCCACATCTGTCTTCCTCATGGACATGTCCACAATGCCCAGCAGCATGTATAATTGAATCAAGTAGTTTTTCTGTTCAGTGCACTGGAAGCCACATATCTACCAATGAGTGGCCTAGCTTGAAAATGCTATCAAAGCTTCTCTTTATGGCAGAGATAGAAAAGAGGCAACTGATAATACAGAAATGATGATATAGTGCAGGCAGCTAGCTAGGTATGTGCAGAGAACTGGTTTCTCTGACCATGAAAAAGACAGAAATCACCAACTACCTCCTCACTGAAGTCAGGGAAAACCTGGGGGAGCTCACATGAGCTCTTCCCTATAATCGCTGCCCTAAAGTAACCAATAACTTCATTGTAATACATTTGCAATGAGGTTTTGACCCTCCCTGCAGGGGATGACTGCTGTGACAATTCCAACAAGGACCATGAAGGGGCCAAAATCTCACCCTCCCAACTAGTAGGAGAGATCTCTTAGATGACTGGAGGCAACCTCAGTCAGAGACTGCCCTAATTTGTACCCATAACCCATACGGGTATAAAAAATAAGACAACCCTGGGCCTGCCCAATCGCCCACTTTGAGAGTGCACTTTCACTCTGGCCACTATTAAAGGATTGCTTGCTTGTGAGTTTGGCTCTGAATTCTTTCTTGGCCAAACTCAGGAACCAAGTCCAGAGAACAGGACTCACCAGTAACAATGATATATTAATATTGATAATTGATATAATATTTAACATATGAATATAATAATTAACAATAAAAGTTTTTTTTTAATTTTTTTAACATTTATTTATTTTTTGAGAGACAGAGCATGAGCAGGGGAGGTGCAGAGAGAGGGAGACACAGAATCGGAAGCAGGCTCCAGGCTCTAAGCTGTCAGCACAGAGCCCGACGCAGGGCTCGAACTCACGAGCTGTGAGATCATGACCTGAGCTGAAGTCGGTCGCCTAACTGAGCCACCCAGGCGCCCCTGCAATAAAAGTGCTTTTAATAAAAATGATAATAGGGGCACCTAGGTGGCTCAATCAGTTGAGCGTCCAACTCTTGATTTTGGCTCAGGACATGATCTCAGGGTCATGGGATCAAGCATCGAGCTCCATATTGAGCATGGAGTCTGCTTGGGATCCTCTCTCTCTCTCTCCCACTGCCCTTCTCCCCCATTCACTCTCTCTCTCTCTAAATAAAAAAGTTAATAATAATAATAATAAAGCTAACATTTACTGAGGGCTTACCAGATGATACCCATTGTGCTAACCATTTGGCAACATTTAATCCTTTTTCACTTAACACTACAACTAACCAGATGAGTACTATTATCATCATTTTACACACTGGAAGACTGGAATTTAGAAGATTTAAGTAATTTGCCCAAAGATACCCAACAAGCAAGTACTAGTAAAAGGATATAAATTTAGTCTGATTCTAGAACTTAAGTCTTAACACTATGCAAGATGATTCCCCAGGACATTTGAGAATCTGAGAAGCAAAACGCCTCCCAAAATTGTCCTGAGGGATAGAATGCAGGAGTATCTATCCATAGGTGTCCATCCCCCAATGGAGGGTCATTGCTCTGTCAGGCCTCTGCCGCATCAGAAAAACAGAAAGCAAAAAACACAACGTAAGCTTGAGGCCAGACACTGGCAGCAATAAGTGATCAGGTGAGATTGAGAAGACAGATGCATCTCTACAGAATATCTAATTCCCAAGGCTTAGTAGAATCAGCGAGAGAACCCGCTGCAGCAACTTATGCTGAGGCCATAGTTGACAGCCATCTTCTTCTTCTTCCAACTTTCATTCTAGATATATTTCACCCTTGGCCAGCACCACAGCTGACTGCTTACCTAGTGGGGTGACTGAGACATTTGAGCCCTTAGTTGCTTTGCCCTCATGAGGCTATTATTGCTGTAGTTGCCTTCACCAATTTGACTGGGCATGGAAACACCAAGAAACACCTCAATGAATCCCCTAGCTTTGTAGACATAGATTCTCCTTGTCCTCACTAAATAGAGTAGCATTTGTAATGAACAGGTCTGAGAAGAATCCAGGTCTCTTCTCCACCTGTTCGCCCCACTAGTATGAGGTACCCAACTAATCAAGCTGTAGTTATAACTTCAGTTTCAGTGGCTCCTATTATGGTCTCTGGTAGGAGAGTTCTTCCGTGGAGATTAGAACCTCTAGTAGAAGAATAGGAAGCAGAAATTCTGCAGTTAAGTCACTGGGAGTCAGTGTGAGAAAGGCCAATATTATTTCCACTTCTTGGTTCCCAGACTCATATATTCTAGCTCTTTGGGGGCACAAGATTGTATCTATCAGCTGTTTTTGTTTTGTGCATGTAAGTATCCGGGATGATGGCCTTCCAATTCGATCAGGATGCCTGAGTGGGACATATGATGGACCATGCCAATGTCCTATTAGGCCAGCTGCCTCCAGGGGATGCAATATACAGTAGGACCCATAGAACCCATGGTTGTGTACCCATTGTGACACCTCTTTACCATAAAGTCGGTCCCTTACTCAAAGGCAATGTGTCAGAAAATCAGGTATCTTGTAAGTCCATCAGATTGTAGTGCTGTCAGAGGCATTGGGAACAGGACCAATCCATAACAAGGAAGGTGTCAATTCTTAAAGGATAAATCCCTTCACTCTCCAGGAAAGATGGGCTTTTCTGTAATCAATCAAGTGGCTGGCTGCTCTTCTTTCAGGATTTACTATCAATCTTTGCTGCTGACACACTGAACATTCCAAGAGCTATACAAGCTTTAGTAAGCAGGAGCTTTTGCTGTGGAGCCAGACATGCCATCATCATGGCTCCTCTGTTCATGAGCGTATCAGGCAAGCACTGAATCAGCTGAGGACAAAGGCTAACTAACACACATTGGACTTGCTTGCTGAGCGCCTCCTCTGTGATAAAGATTCTATATGGGGCATAAAAATAATATATAAAGGTTCATGAACTTTGTGCAGACACCCTTAGATCTATCCACATGCCTCCTCCAAAGCTCCTTGTCTCCAATCTGCTGATTTTGTACCTTCTTCACCCCTGACCAGAAATAGACACTAATTAGGAGGGAGAGGCCATTTCTCCCTCCATACTAAGTAGACAATCAAGTGTTCACGGCTCCATCCAATGGGGGCATTTCACCCAAATGTCTTCTTAGGGCCATCCCTGAGTAGGGCCGCAGAAAAACAATAATACATTTTCAGCTCAAACCAAGCTATTTAGCCAACCAATGTGTGTATAAGGTCTGTGTTGTTGCTGTTGCTATTGTTGTCTCTTTCATTACTTCATCTTCAGAAGCCTGTCCTAAGGCCATAGATGTGAACTGACTGAGAGGCACTGGGGCAATAGAGGTAGGTGATATCTAACTTACTTTGCCCTCTGGACCTCCTCAGGCCTGATCCTTAATGTACCATTTTCCTCTTACAGCAGATTGCTGTTCTACTTGCCTAACCTTATGACTCAGTGGGTCTGAATTTGACAACAGCTAGCTCATGATGGGCACCAGCGCTTTCATAGCCACTTGATATCCAGCAGTTAAAACCCAGTCTCTACCAGCCCCCAGGAGTATTGCAGGAGCTTATCAAAATCAAGCAGTTTTCTGTAGTCTACACCTTGGATCTTCTATTGTTTTCCAGAGGTTCCAGTTAACATTGTTATCTACAATAGATGCCTCCAGCCCCAATGAATCTACTGGGTCACACAGCTCAAGTGCAGAAAAGTTTATACTTCAGTACTGCCTGGATCCGCTACAGAGCAGATCTGGGCCACATTCAGAGCTGAAGGTTTTTTGAGTTATCTAATGAATGGATTGAAGCAGCATTCCTAAATGTGGTATATGTGGCCTCCCAAATCAAGGAGTCATCGGTGCAATTTTTCTCTCTCTATCTCCCTCTCTCTTTCTCTCTCTCTCTCTTCAATAGGGACTGCAAAGTGCAATACATTTTCCTTCACTTGAAAGGATGTAGCCAGTGCTTCTGTGCCCCACGACATGACATTCCATCAGCAAATCTCTGACTTAAGCCACAGCTTTGCTGAACATGTTTGTGGGAGCTCAGATCCACTTTTCACTTGCAATGTTTCAGCTCATGCAGACTCTGTGAGTCTCTCTGCTTCCTGCCCCAGGGTCTCCCTTGAAACTATCGGTGTCTTTTAGACAGGGCTCATGTATGTTCTGAAATCCAAACTCCGGTCCTTAACACTTTGCATTCCTGAGAGAACTGAGCGCTGTTGTCTGGAGCAACCACCTCTATATGAACCCCAGTACTGCCTCTCCTCATTCTCCCTCTTCCTCTCCTTCTTGTTTGCCCTCTGCTTCCTGAGATGGCTTTCCAAAGAAATTACCTGCACACAAGTTCTTGTCTCAGGTCTTATTTCAGGTGAAACCAAACTAAGAGAGGATGCCACCAGCTCCTAAATCATCAGATGCCCCCAAGTCAGGCAGATTCTAAATCCTCATAGGTTTTATCTCCCACGCTGTGGCACTCTCCCTAGAATATCTTCCTAGAATATCCAGCACTTGCCTCCTGTTATCTCTGTCCAATGAGCATGATGTCAATGATATAGAGGACGTCGTGACAGTCAAGGTTCCTGCAGGACTCCATACTGACAGAAAGCAGAAAAGTTATCCTATCCCTGGAAAAAGACAGTGAATATGTACTTAAGTCTTTTTCACAAAGGAGTGAAGTGCTTTTGTTCTGTTTTATGGATGGGACATTTGCCAGCTCAATAACCATATAACAAGTATGAAAGGCTGTTGTAGCTATTTTAATAAAAATATCACATCTGGCACAAGAGCAGCTGTTATTGGAGCTATCGCTTGGTTAAGTTTCCAAAATCTACCAAAATACACCATGCTACTACTAATTTTTTCAAATACCAAAAAGATGAATTGAATGGGTTATGACAGAGATCATCATCTCTACATTTTTTAAGTGTTTACTGATGCAATTTCTACAATCCCTCTCGGGTGCAATAAGCTTCCGGTTTTTTATTCTGGTCCAGGGAGGCGAAATGATTTCAGGAGCTTTACCTTGGCCCTTCCTAGCATAAGAACTCTTACGACAGGTCAGAGGGGGATCTATCAGTTGCTAAGCATGTCAGTACCAATTATACCTGGGGGAATCCGTAGACGCAGTGGACACACTATGACGCAGATTTAGTCCCTGTGTAATTCACTTTCCACAGTGTGCTTCTCCTTGGGCAAATGGCTTTTGGTCCCTTGGGGAATGTGTTGGGAACATTTATTGTAGGTAATTTGTAGTGGCATTGCAGGGTTCTTCCTCAAGGGACCTGGCTTCCCCCTCACTTGATGGGTCTGAATGTGAGGTTACTCATATTAAGGCAGTTAATGTCAGCCTTTTGCTCACTACTTCTTCTGTTTGTTTTTATGGCTACTCAAGGTGAACAATATGCTTAAATACACATCTGCCTTACCGTTAGAAAGACTTTGACTGTGAGCCCGCAGACCAAGGCAACCTGATGCCACTCTGGTTTTGCTACTAGTGTTAGTAATTGCATCCACCTTCTGTTGGCTAAATGCTACCACAGGGCTTTTGCTCTTCTGGAATCCTCTCACCCCTGTCATCCTCCACTGATTATTCGGGATCCTTGTTCCATGGAAGCATCTCCTACTTCAGCCTGGGCTTATAGAGGACCCTAAACTTCTCAAAGGATATTCATTATTGCTTTATTGAAGGCAGTGCCCACCTAGCCTTCCCAGGCAATATAGTCACATGTCGGGTTCTTTGCCCTCCCATTAAAAATTCACTCCAAAAATACCACCTCCCTGATTTCTTCCTCAATATTCTGTCAAGACCATTTTGCCAACCCTGTTTCATTTACTGGGGGCTTCCACTGCATTTAAGCTTCAGTGAACAATCTCAGCAGGGCATGGGGACTGCCTCTAGGTGACCTTGCCCAGCTATTAAATTGAATCATGGAGGGGCGCCTGGGTGGCGCAGTCGGTTAAGCGTCCGACTTCAGCCAGGTCACGATCTCGCGGTCCGTGAGTTCGAGCCCCGCGTCGGGCTCTGGGCTGATGGCTCGGAGCCTGGAGCCTGTTTCCGATTCTGTGTCTCCCTCTCTCTCTGTCCCTCCCCCGTTCATGCTCTGTCTCTCTCTGTCCCAAAAATAAAATAAAAAACGTTGAAAAAAAAATTTAAATTGAATCATGGAGACTACTAATATGTCATTAAATCCTCCCTTATCCAGCCTGATATTTTGTCCCCTTCCACTACCCCACAAAGTCCACAACCTGCAATAACCACTCCCAGAGTCTAGCCTGTGTCCTCTAGATTGCTGCCGGTTCTTATCGGCTAGATCTAGTGATTCTTTGGGTGACAAAACCATTTCCTGCCAAAGAAGGGACTGCACTTCCCCACTAAGGCTGTAATAAGAGCCCACCCTAATTTTTAGTCTGGAGGCAATGAGGAGAGATTGGAGCAGATCTTGAGGATAAGCATGACCCTGTCAAGCACCTGTCTCTGATGAGGTCTTTTCATGGTCTTCAGGTGGGGGTGGGAGTGATTCTCCCTAAACAAGGGTGTGTGTGTTGGGGGGGGGGGGGGGGGGGGTAAGGGTTGCTTCTACTAGCCCAAAGGGATTAAGGGAGTTTCAAGGTTTAAGGTTCCCAAGATCACCGACATAATTTTCCCCTTCTTAGTCTCAGGATCCTTCTCCTCCCCTGACCCTAACATTAGAGACCCGTCAAAGATACACATTGGATTACCAAGCAGCTCTGCCACCCTTAGAATTAAATCTTGAACATGATTTTAGCACCCTGTCCTGTGGCTGCAAGAGATGAGGGTCTCCTTAAATGCTGATACATCTCCCAGTGAGCCCTGAGCTGAGAGCTGGCTGACCATGAAAGTTAAAAAAAAAAAAAAAAAAAAAAAAGCCAGCGAATTCTGCCATCTTCTAAGCATCCTTATCTCTTCCCACTCAAATGCTAGAGCTACCATGCATACCAGTGTTTTATCTTCACCTTCTGTCCACCACATCTAAGAAGAGCCTTAGTGATGGTGATACCCCAGCACACCCGGACGTATCGGTGTCGCCATCTGACTAGTGAGTCACCTGAGGGGCTGCATTTGAGACTTTCTTCCTACACTAACTTTCTTAGCTTGGTTTCCCTAAAAAGGATAACCTAAGACAGCTGTGTGTGTGTGCCCAGGCCATCTGGAAGATGATCCCAGTGAGAAGCAGTGCAGGAATGAAAGGAAGGTATAGGAAATGGTCTAAGAACGCAGTTTGAAAGTTGCTGCTCTGGGCAACCAGGATGCAGTTTCCCCAGGACCTCTTGAGAAGCACACAGAATGGCCCTCCAGAACTGCCTCACTAAAGGGTAAGAGCAGGAGGCTTTACCCATCGGGGACTGTCACCCATTGGTTGAAGGCCAACCCAGGAGTGAGTTGTTGTCATGGGAGTTAGCAAACTTTTAGAGGAGACTCCGGGAAAACAGCAAAGAATGATAGAGAAAGGAAGCCATCAGGGAAAAGTGACAAGTTTGCATGAAACCGACCACGCAACCAAGTCCAAAATTGGAGGTGATGCTCAGAACATGAGTCAGGACACCACAGGCTTTTGACACAATAGGACTATGAATTTCTTAGGAGTCGACAGTTCATTGCTGCACATCTTCAGTTTCCCACGGTGGTCATCACTAGGGCATCACAGTGATGTAATGGAGTCAGTATTTGTTAAAAACCGACTCAGTAACAAGTACTACTCAGTCTGTCATTCACCTCACATCTGACATGTAAAAATATTGCACTGGCTGTATTTCTTTGCTAGGGCTGTCATAACAAAATACCAGAGACTGGGTGGCTTAAGCCACAGAAATTTATTTCCTCAGAGTTCTGCAGGCTAGAAGTTTGGGATCAAGGTATTAGTAGGGTTGGTGTCTTCTGAGGCTCCTCTCCTCTCTCTGGCTGTCTTCACATGACCCTCCCTCTGTACATGTCTGTCCCCAGATCCCCCTCCCCTTTTTTTTTTGACAACTGCTACATTTCACCTTTTCTCGTCTTTTCTGGTTTCTGTTAAATGATTGCTGTTCTTCCTTTAAATGTTTAGTGATTCCCTGGACAGTCATCCAGGTAGATAATGTGCAAACCCCAGCTTGTCCAAGAAAAACAGCTATGAGTCCTCCATAGCCTCCATAGCCTCCAGCTTCCATAGCCTCCTGGATGCAGACATTTCCTGATTCCCAATTCCCTGGTTTGTTTTTCTGGTTTGGGTTGGTCTGGTTTGGGTTTTGAGGATGTCCAGACATTAAATTCCATGTCATTTTCAGTATTTTCTTTTTCATAGCTTAAAACAAATTCCAACTATGCTCTAAATGTATTTTCCAGTCCGCCTGGAATTGATAATAGCTAACGGATACAATCTAGGAAGGATGGAATTTGCTAGTAAAGAGGGAAATGATACATGAGCCCTGGGTGAGGCCAGGCTGAATTTTCACACACCAGCTATTAGCTGCTTTCCTGTCTTAGTTTTGCTCGTGGAGATCAGCATATTAGCATTGCTGTAAATCCGATTACTGCCTATTTAATGTCTCTGTTTATTTTGGTTGATTCTGCTCGGACTGCCTTCCCTCCCCTTTCCCCCATTTCAAAGCCATTGGAATCCTCATCACCTAGGTTCTGCCCTTTAGAAGAAGCTTTCATAAGCCATGCCAGCCAATACTTTACTTTTTCTGGATTTCCATACTCCTGTCCTAACCCTCATTTGGCATTGCATCTTGGTAATTCACTCAGCAACTATTTACTGAGTGCAGACTGTACCAAGCACTCTGTTCTAGATGATGGCAATACAGCTGTGACTGAGACAAAATCTCTGCTCTCATAATACACGGGGGAGGCGCAAACAGCAAGCTGCTGAATGGAAACTGGAAGTAGAGAAATAAAGGGGAAGTAGAAAGTCCTGTCAGAAAGGCTATGGTAATTGTCCAGGCAGAAGTAGAGGGTAACTTATGATGTCTCTTGTACAATAAGTTGTTCTATGCTGACATTTACCTTTTCTTTTGTGTCCACAACTCCTTCAGGGCAAGGAACCCATACTTGTAATTTATGGATTATGTATGCAAACTCTGCATATGCCCATTTAATAGGTGCTCAATAAAGAACTGTTGTTCAAATGCCTTTAAGTCCACATTATTCAGGTAACAGTATGGCATCGTTAATGGCTTTGTCATTTACTGTCTCAGTGGGAAATTAAAATTCTCTAAGTCCTAATTTCAACATTTATAAAATGCTGATAACACTGACCTTGTACCAGGTTGGTAAGGATTAAATAAAAATGCCTAGCCACACTCACCTCGCTTATACTAGGAGATATCTGCCAGTCTTTGATATAAACCCTCACACCCAATACAAAATACAAATGTTGCCCTTTCTGTATAATGCCTGTGAAATTGTCAAAGCTGTGTGAAACTGACTTGATTTTAACATATACATTAATCCAATCCATCCCTTTATGGGTATCCAAATCATGCACTCAAAAAATGTTCTGGCTTCCTTACAGTAACCTTTGCCTTCCGGGCCACCTTAGTGTTACCTAAAGCTATCGCAGCTATCCCATCTTGGGGTTCATGTCATTACATCTCAGCGACCGTAGATGTAACCCTAAATGCAGGATAAATTAGTGTTGATGGCTGGCAGAGCTATGGGATGTATGTACATTCTGAGCAGTAAGTGACATTGTGTTAACAATGCTGTCAACTTTCGTGTCACGTTGGAAGGCCTGGGGTTGCTGTAGCTACAAGGTGAATTATAACGTCAGAAGCAACCCAAGTGCGACTTCAGTCCGCTGTCACCAGAAAGCAGGTGCAAGTCAGGCAAGAACATAATAGAGACAGGTAGGGTGACTATGCCATCTCATCTGGATCAAGAGGAGGGAAGAGGGAACCCCAGTGTTTCTAATTCCGGGTTCAACATTCTCCACTAGTCTTCCTTCCCAAATATCAGCAAAGGGTCATGGCAGTGGAAGTGGCCCCAGCGTGGTGGCCCACGGGGGGAGGGACCCGGGAGTACGAGGCCGAAGCAACCCGGAGGCTGCAGAGGCTCAGAGACCAGCAACAAGCGAGGACCGATCAAAGGATAAGAACACTCTACCCGATCGGCGCTCCCCACTCCTAAGCAAATTTTAGTGGGCGCAGGAACGCACTCCCGGCACCGCGGTGCCCACCTTGGCTGCGCTCTATCCAGGTTCCTGAGAAGAGAGAGCATGCGCGAAAGGTAACCGCGCCCTCGCCGCGGGAGACCCCAGGCCGGCGAGGGGGCGGGGCCGCACAGCTGCGCACGCGCGCGGGGACACGTAGGCGGAAGTGGCGCGCGGGCGCAGGCGAGGCGAACACCTTGCGAGGAGGCGGCGGCCGCTGTGGAAAGTGCAGGGGTAGGCGGAGAGGAGAAGGAGGTGATGGCGACCTGGGGAGGGGGAGACCGCTCCGTCTGGCAGGCGCCACCCGGGCTGGGGTCACCTTTTCAGGTGGCTTAACGGCTCTGGAGTGGACGTATACCCCCGGCTCTTCGCCGTGTTCGGGACCCAGACCTTCCCCTCCCCAGAGAACCTGGACACAGCTTATCTTCTTCATCTATAACGAGCGTGCGGCGAGGGGATTGAGGGCAGGACGGAGGGCGGGGATGACTTCCTTTTTTAAAGAACGGAAACCTGGCACGGTTTCTAGGGAGGAGTGTATGTCCCTCCTTGTCCCCTTTGCGCCCTGCGGCAGGCTAGAACCCCCTCAGGCCCCGGTCTGTGGACTCAGCGTGAGGCCACTTCCAGGAGGACCTTTTAGACTAGTGAGGGGCCTCTGGAGAATTGGCAGTCGCCTGGGTTCCCAAGACTGCTTTTGAGTGAAGAGCTACTTCCGGGTTCTGCGTTAGATAAAGTACTTAGGGTCTTCTGCTGTCCATCTGCTTTGCGGTGCAAGGTGATCGTTCTTGCCAGGTTATTAAATTTATGTCATAATCTTCCACTAAAAGTTATGCAGATTCTCCAGTCTTTGCAGCTTAGTTTTCTCCCCCGCCTTTTAATTTTTTTTTTTTAAAGACTGAAAGGAGGTGGAATGCTTTGGTGTGCTGACAGTGGGGTTTTTTAGTGTCGGGCATATGCATTTCTTCTAAGGTAGGGTCTCACATGTCGATGTCGAGGGTAGATTTTTGGATTCACGTTTTCCTAAGTGAATTGGGATAGTTTGGGCCTTGGAAGAGAGAGAGATACGGCAGCATTTGAAAATAATTTGGATGAGTGTTATTTGTACTTAATTTCTTTATATTAAATCCAAAGCTTAGATTTATCCCTTGGAAAAAAATTGAGTAACTGTCAAAAATGAGTACCCTGTTTGATCTTCGTGTAGTGAAGCGTGTACAAAGAAATGAGCCCCCCTTTTTTTGTTGTTTTGTAACCATAACCCATAGGTGAACAATTAATAGAGTCCATCTAATGTAGATACAATGGCAAGATTATTTTATTTGTAACAACGAGTATGACAAAATACAGAGTAAAGTATGTTCAGGTTATTTACACCGTAATGTAATTTCCTCATATTCTACCCTTTAGTAGTGGGAGACTTTTCTTCTAAAGACCGGAAAAGAACTAGATTAAGAAATGAACTGAAAGATTTTTAACTTAAGTGGGTCATTGCAAACCAATGTTATTACCAGTTATTTATAATTTTTAGATGTCAGTATATACTGAAAATGCTGACTTTTCCCATTTTAGCAGTTGCTTTGTACCAACAAGTAAAGTTAAATATATGTGTTGACTTTAAGAACAGGAGAGGCCTCAGGCAGTGATTCACACCTGTGGGGTTTTTTGTTCTTAGTTTAAGGCTTACTGTATTCACAGTCTAAAGCAGAGCAAAATGTTGATCATTTAATTTGAAAACAGGTTTAATTCTATGCTTGATTTTATTTTTCCTGCATCGAAAGGACATTGGCCTAGGTTCTTTGGATATTGATTAATATCCATCATTAATGTCTGAAACGGAAGGTGTGTGGCACACATCAGGATCACAGTTATTGGGTATCAGAGTTTACAGTGTCTTCCTTCATCAGTCATGTGACCTGACCAGTGATGTTCTGATTAATAAAACTGCATTCTAAATGCAA
Organism: Panthera uncia; assembly: GCF_023721935.1. Taxonomy (NCBI): domain Eukaryota; kingdom Metazoa; phylum Chordata; class Mammalia; order Carnivora; family Felidae; genus Panthera; species Panthera uncia. The sequence goes on from NW_026057581.1 coordinate 19,012,148, forward strand.
AGCTTGCAAGGCAGATTTTCTGGAACTGGTACCTCAAGTAAGCAAAAGAAATGAATTTATTTCCATGTTCATTTCAGATGCTTTGTGGGAAATTTCAGTGGAGATGTCAATATTTTGGCACAGATGTCCAAGAAGTGACAGTGCTGAAGGGATTTAACTCTACATGTCTGGCACAGATCTGCGGCTCCTAAGATTGCCAATAGGTGTGTTGAAAGTGGCAAATTGTTGGAAAGGAGCAGAATTCTGTTGATTAAATTGGTGCTTACTAGAGTGCAATAGACTCCTTCATTTCATATTTTACACTTTTGTTATGTGTTGAAACATAATGAAGATGATATCTTCTCTTCCCCTAAAGATTTCAGAAGCTTCTAAGAGAAGCAACCATAAAAGCAAAAAGTTATGCTGTTATGATTTAGGTATTTGTAAAAAATTTTATAAAATGCTATGAGAGTCCAGAGAATCACCCAGCTTGTAATGTATAGGGCCTTAATCAGAGGTATAGTATAGTGGGTATTCATGTTGAGCAATGTGAAAGAGGGATCAGAAAGGGAAGAAGAGATTGTAAACAGTAATCTAGTGATGCCTAGTAATCTAGGCAAGAGAAAACAGCTGCTAATGGTAGGTTCAGAAACAGATTTTAAATACATTTACAGGTGTAGAGTCAACAGGAACCTTGGCAAAATGTAACTTCGAAGAAAAGGAAAGAATCTAAGATAATTTACAGATTTTCTGCTCAATACCATAAGTGAGATTGGGAATATAGGAAGGGCAGGTTTGTTTGGAGGTGAACATAGTTCAACTTTGGACTTTTATTTATTTATTTAAGTTTATCTATTTTGAGAGCAAGAGAGCATGGGGGAGGGGCAGAGAGAGAGAATTGCAACCAGGCTACACACTGAGAGCATGGAGTCCAGTGCGAGGCTCGAACTCATGAACCCCTGAGATCATGACCTGAGCCAAAATCAAGAGTCGGAGGCTTAACCGACTTAGCCACCCAGGCACTCCCAGCTTTGAACATTTTTGAAATGAGGTGCCAGTGGAACTCATGAGTAGAAATGCTTTCAAAGAAGCATTTGGAAGCAGAGATCTGGATTTCAGAAGAGAAGTCCGGGTTGGAAGTCCCGATTCGTATTTCCAACTGCACATCAGAGGAGTGAGTCTCCCAGCAGCCGACCATATCGCACTAGCAGTGGTTCTAAAAAGTTGGATAATAGTTAACATTGGTGGTCTTACTGTATGCCAGATGTTTTTACATTTATTTCATTTAGTACTAAAATTCTATGATAGGCACATTTTTTACCACCCTCCCCTCCCTTTTAAAGATGTACAACCTGAAGTTCAAAAAGGTTAAAAGAATTTGCTTAAGGTTCTTCAGCTAATCAGTTAGCAAAGCTGGGTCGTGCACTCAGATCTGTCAAAATCCAAAGCATAGGGAAAGCACCATGCTGTACTGCTTTCTCATAAGGGTAGCTATAATTTTTTTGAGTCACTGCAATATGCCAGGCATTTTGCTAAATTACAAACATCTCAGCAGAATATGGTTGGGGACAAATTTTTGATACTAACAAAAGCAGGAAAGGGGTCTTCTAGAAGTTTTATTTGTTCTCTCGTGTAAATATATAATCAATATTTGCACATCCTACTCAACCTGTTTTCCATAAGATTTTTAGTTTTGCTCACAAAGTTTGCCACCACCACAGTACATTTGAAAAATCATACTCAGGTAGACAGAGTGATTGCAAGCTGGGGTTTCAGGACTTCCAGACGAAGAGCCAATTTATTTGGTTCCTTTATTAGGATGCAGAGTATGCCGGATCCCAAGAACGGAGAGATAAGTAAGATTTGAGTCTTGCCTTTTCAGTTCTGTTCTCTCCCAGCTGGGGAATTAGAGAGGGTATCACAAAGGAAGGAACGCTAAAGCTTATTTCAAACCCTGACCTAGAGAAAGAAGACATCAGGCTGAAAGAACATCATTAACATAAGGTAGAGGTGTTTGAAAGTCCATGGTCTATTTCTGGAATGAAATAGTAGTCCATTGTGGGCAGTTTGGGGCTTGATTGAAAGATGTGGAGGGAGGAGAAGCTTAAGGGGGATGAGATTTATTTGAATGGTACTCTGTATCCATGCCTGCACATGTGGAAAGTAGTTACTCAGGTTTTTGTTTCTTCTACATTCAAGATCATTTGAAGCATGATTTATAAAGAAAGTCAGATCTCAAGGGTGTCCTGCAAGATGTCTTAAAAAGTCTTAACTCAGAGATGGCAGTGATTGAAACATAGTGTGGGAAGGAAGAACAATATATAAAGAAGAAGAAACAGGTAAAGGAAAAGAAATACAGTAAAACTTTTTAAAATTATGCTTTATCTCTTCAGAAATTTGGCGGGTGTTCTTTGATGCCTGAGTATGGTTAGTTACAAGTTGTATTCAGAACATGGATCCATATTTAAATTACTAAAGATGGCCTGCTTAATCTCTGTGATCAGCAAAGGAGAAGTGATCACAAAGTGACTAAGTCTTGCCATTTTAAGCCATCAAGACAGTTTTGTCAAAATTATCCTTATCCATCCTCTTTACTCAGCTAGTCTAAATTTTAGTCCCCATTGGGGTTGTGAAAGACAGTCTTTTCTAGGATAATTTTTTCATCATAAATGTGTTTAGTTGTCCTAACTCTGCTCTCTCCTCACCCTGTACTTGGAATTCATTTTTCAGTTTATATAAATCCAAAGAGAAACTGACAGTCATCTACAGAGTCCTCATGACTTTTTTTCACAGACTAACAAAAAATGATGTTTTCCAGCTTTTTATAATCCCAAAGACTTCTTTATGTCTTTTTTTTTTTTAAACAGCTGTATTGAGGTATAATTTTTATACAAAAAAAACTACACGTTTAACATAACACAATTTGATGAGTTGGGACATATGCATATACCTATGATACCATCACCTAATAATCAAGGTAATACATATATCTGTCATCTCTACAAGTTTCCATGTGTTTGCCTGTGTGTGTGTGTGTGTGTGTGGTTAAAAACGTATAACATGGTATCTACCCTCTTAAGAAATTTTTAAGTGCACACCACCATGTTGTTAACTATAGGCACTATGTCCTATAGTGAGTCTCTAGAACTTACTCATCTTGTATAACTGAAACTTGAAATCCATTGAACAACTCCCCAAAGACTTTTTAAATTAAAATGATTTCCAAAGGAAGGAAACATCTTTTAACCTAAGAAATGCTGTTGCTAAAGCATATCATCCTTTCTATAGTCTCTGACAAATCTAGCTTTTTTAAAAGTAACTTAGAGTTGTTTGAGTTTATTTTAAAACATCCTTAGCAAATATATTTTAAATTGTATTAGTATTTAAGGGAGCATCAGTTTTTTTTGTGCAATTAAAGATCAACTTTATTTTTTTTTTAATTTTTTTTTTTTTTAACGTTTATTTACTTTTGAGACAGAGAGAGACAGAGCATGAACGGGGGAGGGGCAGAGAGAGAGGGAGACACAGAATCCGAAGCAGGCTCCAGGCTCTGAGCCATCAGCCCAGAGCCCGACGCAGGGCTCCAACTCGTGGACCGCGAGATCGTGACCTGAGCTGAAGTCGGACGCCTAACCGACTGAGCCACCCAGGCGCCCCAAGATCAACTTTAATGTTGAAGATGTTACTCATAGACTGTCATGGGCTTTAAAAATTATATCCTTAATACATATAAAAACAATAAAAGCATATTTACTTCTTTGATAAGTAAACACAAAGATAAAAAAATAAACACTAAGTTAGCTTTTGATGTTTGCTGTGGGAATGAGAATGGCATTATGTTTAGCGATATTGGTCTTTACCAGGCAAACATAAATTGGAGAGTAGACATTGTTTTTGGTTGCTTAGAAGTTTGAATAGAGGAATTACTATATTAATATCTAGAGAAAATGAGATTCGCCTGTATAATTTTTAAAGTGTGATGTGAACTATTACTTGGAGCATAGTATCTTATCCAAAGGTTTTGCTTTAATTGCTAATTTCCTTCTTTAGGACTTGGCTCAGCAAGCAAAAGAAACACTGAACAAAGGAGAGGAAACCAACAAAGATAAATTTGGAAGCACTGAATGCAGCAAAACAAGAACAATGGATCTCAAGTTCAACAGTTCCAGGAAATATATTTCTATAACTGTCCCTCCCAAAACACAGACAATGTCACCACACATCAAGTCAATAGATGACGTTGTAGTGCTTGGCATAAATCTCAGCAGATTTAACAAACTTACTCAGTTTTTCATATGTGTTGCTGGAGTTTTTGTATTTTACCTAATTTATGGATATTTACAGGTAAAAATATTTATTTACAAGATGCTAATTATTTATAACAGTTGAGGTCAATAAGAGCATTACTAATAGTTTTACCCAAGGTAGTTTTCTCCATAGGATACCAGTTTATTCACATTTTTGAGTTTTTTAAATACGGAAAAAGACTTTCTAAAAGTTAGTGTGCTCCTTTTTTCGGGGATCAAAATTTCACAGTTGAACATTTCAGATGGGAGAGGAACAGAGACCATCTTAAAAAATTAAAATTATGAACACAATTTGAACTATTTATTGTGTTTAACAAAATGGGGGTAATATGCACCCATGTGTTTGTAAAGAGTGATTCAAGTATTCGCTGATATTTTGGAACATAATTCTCCAATAAAATTGAATAATAACACAAAAGTCATATTCTAGCCCATGGTTGATTCTTGGAGCTCATTAGAGTGATCTTAAAAATTATTGTATTCTTTTCGATTATCATATATAGATGAAATATAAAAGGAAGTATAAATAAAGAAGATGGTAGAATTGATTATTCCTTACCTTGTAAAAATGCTATGAGGAGTATTAGAGTGAAATAAAAACATGAATTAAAAATCTTAGTATTTATAATAACTAATTTCCCCACTAGAAGATGATACAAAAATTCAGATATCACAATGAAGAACAATGAAAAATAGTAAATTTTATCAAAGAAAGGTTGCAATTTCTTGTTAAAAAATATTTTATTTCTTCTTCAAAATACCATTGTTACCAAATAGTTTGGGAGCAGAGTTAGTCATTAGAAAGGAAAATGAATTAGAAGTTTGCTGTACAAATTTATATTAATCTTTTTCTGTTTGATTAATGAGCAGAGACTTTATAATCTATGCAAAAATTCTTTTAAAATTAGATAAACATCACTTTCACTTTGTGAAAACTGATGTTGCTAGCATATTAAAATAGTTTAGGGGCGCCTGCGTGGCTCAGTTGGTTAAGTGTCCGATTCTTGATCTCTGCTCAGGTCATGATCTCACAGCTTATGAGATTGAGCCCCGTGTCAGGCTCTGCACTGATAGTGCAGATTCTGCTTGGGATTCTCTCTCTCCCTCTCTCTCTCTGACCCTCCCTGGCTCGTGGTCTCTCTCTCTTGCTCTCTGACTCTCAAAAATAAATGAAAGAAAAGCTTTAAAATAGTGTAGAGAAAATGGTGGGGTTTTGTAATGGAAGTTATATATATATATATAATATATCTGAATGCTAGCGTACTTAATAAAGCTATTTTCATGTTTTTTAGTTCGTGTGCCAGAAAATTCCTAAATACCTTGCAGACGTACTTGAACATGAAGTAAATTTGGGGAATTACACAGTATCTAGTTCAGAGTTTATGAGGGAGGGTGATTTATTGGATTAAGCCAAATAACTATTGGAATACCTCTTAATGACTTGTTAATAATGGCTTATTAACAATTAATATAAATGTTACTTCATGACACAACATTGTGTTTAGATAAGTAACCATTTACAAGGAGAAATTTCATAAAATCCGTGGCCCAGATATTCTAAAAAATAGCATTGGTTTGAACTGATTAAATTCCTATAGAAAAAACAGGTCTGAGATAATAAACTAATGAAATATATTTATTGTATCATAAAGGAGTTCTTGACCCAGGGACCTTTCTCAATGTTTGGGGGCAGTTTTTAATTTTGGCAATCTTTTTTTTTTTTTTTTTTTTTTTTTAAAGAGCAAAGCATAGGATAATGTTGCTTTATAGCCAGCCTTCCTCCCTTTGTTTTTCTCACTCAGTTCTTTGGAAAGGCCTCCTGGACTTCTCTAATTTTACCTTTGAGGTGCCTTGTGATTTGGATGGTGTTTTGATTTTTGGTGGGTTTTTTTGTTTTGTTTTGTTCTGTTTGTTTTTTTGGTGGTGGTGGTGGTGGTGAGGCTTGGTTTCTTTTAAAATGTTGTGTTTATAGGGGCGCCTGGGTGGCTCAGTTGGTTGAACGTCCAACTGCGGCTCAGGTCATGATCTCACGGTTTGTGAGTGCGAGCCCCATGTCGGGCTCTGTGCTGACAGCTCAGAGCCTGGAGCCTGTTTTGGATTCTGTCTCCTTCTCTCTCTGCCCCTCCCCACTTGTGCTGTGTCTCTCTGTCTCTCAAAAATAAATAAATGTAAAAAAAAAAAATTTTAATGTTGTGTTTATAGGAATTTATTGTGAAGAAATTGGTTTGCCCAAGAACTTAACAGTATTCATGTATCTCTTGACAGGAATTAATATTTTCAATGGAGGGTCTTAAGTCCTTTGGCTGGTACCTAACTTTAGTACAGTTTGCATTTTACTCCATATTTGGCCTAATAGAACTTCAGCTTATTCAGGACAAAAGGAGAAGGTATGTAGCTTGTTTTTATTTTTTTGACAGTTAAATTCATTAGTAGTAGTTAAATTTTTTGTTTTGTGTTTTGGGAATATGGGGTATATTATACATGCAATATACATATTTCCTATTAATAAAACATATCTAATACCCAAGAATTTTTATCAGTATAATCAACTTACTAAAAAATACTAAATATATTTCCTTTGTACCCTGAAAAAAAGTGGTCTCTCTTACAGTGTAATGTTATCAGAAAAATGTAGTTTAGGCTCAACTTACAGTAAATGTATCTTCTTGAAACAGGAGAAAGTATCAAGTGTACATAAGTGTTTTTATAAATTTCACTGAAGTGGGTGTGATTACTGAAAGACTTACAGTGCTACTAAGATCAAAGTGATGAAATGAACTATCAATGCCACTTTTATAGTGGTCTTTGAAATGTACAGTTAATGTTTGGTGGGATATGCTGTGCTTAATATTGTTGTATTTGTAATGTCCAGGACCTGAGACTGCATGTTTAGACATCAGAGAAATTTCATAACGTGCGTTTTCATCAAAACCACAGGAGCTTGTTTAACAGTATATTTTAAATTGACCATCTAGATTTGAGAAATATCTCAAAATATTTTTAATGGTATACTGAACAATGTGCAATAAAAACCTGATTATATACAAGAGGAGGTTAGGAAATTGAATGTAACTTCTGTAAGTGTGGTTATCCTGTCATATCAGACTTTAATATGTGAACATTTCATGTATGTATCGGGCAGTTTAAATGTAGTAAAGGAGCTATAATACTGACATTCGATCTTCATTGATACAAATGTTCAATCTTTCAGTAAAAATAGGATATTTTCACAGCTGCTATTTTTCTTACAAACATATTTTTGATATTTGTAAGAAGATAACTATAAAATTTTAAATATTTAAGTCTATACCACTGGTATTTCTTCATAGTTCTAATTCGTAGTTCTCAACCTCTTTACTGCCAATAAATTTTTAGAGCAGTCATAGTAAAATGTTTGAATCTGAGGATAGCATTTGTATTATTTTCATGCTCTAAAACTGCCATTCTCAGTCACAGGTGATAGAATAAAAAGTAATTAAATATATCTGTCAAGACTAATATGTAGGAAAACCTGATGATTCATTACCAATTGCAAACTGCTGGACGTCTGTTTTCAAAGTAAAAGAATCTAACACTGTCTTTCTTAAATGGAAAGTGATACCAAGATATGCCTCCCTGTCATCTACCCAAATGAGATGGGGAGTGTGCCTCCGGCCATGTTTATCCCTGCCTTTAAACCACATGACTGTAACATGTTTAAAGATAAAATCATTTCTGTTTGATTTAAACATAAATGAAGGAGTGTAGGAAAAGAATTTACAGATGAAGATAATTATGAGTTGAAACCTTTTCATTTCCATGGCACGTTAAAAACATTTTTAGAAAAAGTCTTTAAAGGTATGTTACAATGAAAATATGCTCAGTCACATATTTCTGAATTTATTTAAATGCCACTGTTCTCTAAATCTTGAGTTAGCCAGATTCTTTGCTTAGTTTTTTTTCCCCCCCCTTTCTTCCTATGTTTATATGAATACCTTGTACTTGAAAGAGAAAAGGATATGGAGTCAGAAAACATGTATTTGAGTCTTGGCATGGCCTCTAATTAGCTGTCCTAAGACCTCAAGGGAGTTTCTTAAGTTCTCTGACCTTTGAGGACCACTCCCTATTGTGTGGTAAAGCATATTGTAAGTTGCAATACCCTGAACCCGCTACTCGTTATTTTTCACCAAAGATTACCTTGTAACTTTGTTATTACTTTATGTGAGTTTTTAAGGAAGATCTGTCAAATTGGTTTTGAAGGGGCTATTTAAAGTCACAATTTCCCCACCATGTCTAAAGAAGTAAGAAATTGAGATACTAAATAAAACAGACCCAGTGAGCACCCCAGAGGCAGGATGATGAATCTAATAACCTCCTGGTTTCACCAGTGAGCGAACACCCCTGGAGGAGGCTGGGGCCTTCATGAGTCTCTATGGCAAGTTGCTCTCAAGAGTTGCGACCTTCTGAATATAGGTCTCCTGGTTTTCTTTTGACCTGTGTTGCGGTACTTTTTAATCGACATCCCTTATGATTTTTCTGACTTGAGGTTTTTTTTAATTTTCTGGCCACTATTTGCAATTTATCTCTGAGGAAATTTGACCACTGTGACTTCTGTCATTACCAGGAAGAGTAGTGCTGTCCTTCCCTGATGATGCCTCACTGAGGATTAGACCCCACAGACAGCATGTAAATCAGTGTTTGTGTTCTACACTGATGCATATGGGCATGCCACGTTATTTCCACACGGACTTTAAATGTTGACTACTCTATTAGCGGTTGAGTAGGAAAGGCCTGAAAATTGAAATGTAAATGGGAAGGATACATTTCAATTGAATTTTCCAGTAAATTATTTTGCCTTATATCTAGCCAAATAAAAACTATGGAGGAATTTTGTTGCCTTGATTTAATCCCAAAATGGAAGCTACATCTAAGTATGCAGCATAATCTAATTATGTGCATAGTACTTCACGTGTTAGTCACACCAGTGTACAGGGTTATTTTAGACCATTAAATATCCAGTCAAAGTGCACAATAATAGTGCAAAATTCTGAAGATGTCATATTAAAATCCCCTTTAGGAAATTCAGATAGGACCCCAGGTAGTGATTTGGGATCATGAGGAGGGGAATCAGATACCTCATCTTGAAGCTAATTGTTGTAACATTTTATGGAATACAGAATTAGAGTTCACCCATATGACATTGTGGTAATAAAAATCACGTGCAGCGTTTTAAACTGCCATGTACTTTTTCTGCAGGTACTCTGCTCAGGTTATTTTAGCAGAAGGGCTAGACGTATTTTTCCTAATGCTAGATGGGAACATTAGGAAACAACAATTTAGAAGTTGAAAATTAGTTAAGGTTCCTTTTACCATTATGGAGGTCAATATTTTTTAAAACTCTTTTTTCCAAATTTAGTCAAGATGGTTTTTATACATAGGTAGAACTGCTGTTAAAAAACTTCTTACCAACGTTTCAGACCATCCAGAAGAATCTGTAGAACTCTGTGGTACACCGTGTTTCACACAGCTGAAAGTTCTCACTTGTGATCAATTAAATAAGGGTAAATTGTTGCTTTTACCAACATTCTTTTGTATGAATACAGGGTGGTAACCTTTAGTGATATTTCACCAGTATTTGTAGAAATATTCATCAGAAATTAGACATTTACACATTGTAAACACATTATCTTATAATAGTGTGAATTGGGTCCCAAAATGAAGATTTTAAAAATTGTCTTTTACAGAATACCAGGAAAAACCTACATGATAATAGCTTTTCTAACTGTGGGTACTATGGGGTTATCAAATACTTCCTTGGGCTACCTGAATTATCCCACCCAAGTCATCTTCAAGTGCTGCAAATTGATTCCTGTTATGCTAGGAGGAGTTTTTATTCAAGGTATAGTAATGATATGTTTTCATACTGTTTGAAACTAATAGGATCTGTTATGGCATCTAGCATTAGGAAAAACATGAAACTCCAATTAATATTTTTTAATGAACATTCGAAATATCAGAACAATTGTGAGTGACATTGTATCAAAATAAGGTATTATAAAAACACTGATACTTCTGCAATATCCCCTAGTCTTTGCCGTCAGTAATTTGGACTGGGGAAAAATAAAAATAGTACTTTTTTAAATTATTTTTTCTTTTAGTCGGGAATCCATCACATTTCCAGAAATACTGCATTCATCTATTGAAGACGTAGCTCAGAAATACCTAGAAAACTCCTCTTTTCAATTCTTTCATTCTTCTGCTCTGCAGGGCTCCTCTCTCTACCTCCATCATACACACGGACAGTTCTCACACTGAAGTAAAGGTTAACCTGAGCAGAACTGCTTTTTTACCAACTCTGCTGGCTCACTGACTTCCTAGAGCCCCAACTAAGTTACAGGAAATAGGAGCGAAAGAGGAAGCAATGATAGCAAGTGGAACACATTTTTGTTGTTTCTGTAACAGTCATGCAGAATATTCATGTTTTGACAGTCAAGGGTCTCTATTTCACTAAAGTTCTTATACAGCCTGACTTCATTTTTTACATTAGAGGCCTTCCCACAAAAGCCCTTTGAGACGAAAGTATGGATGTCAACTACTTCATGTATAATTTCAGGGTAACTGTTGATGCAGGAAAGAGTACTGATACCCTTCCCTATTAAAAACCACATGCATGTGTAATACGTCCTTAACAATCCTTACCAAAAAGTTACACTACATGATTTTATTATTTAGATGTGGATCTACTAAAATAGGTTCATTCGCACCAATTCTGATTATGGTAGTTGCAAACTTAAACAGTTATGCAGCCTGAAAAATTGCTCTGGTTACTTTGTAAATGTATGGGCTGTAAGAAAATTCAGAATCTTCTAACATACACGAAGTAAAAAAGGCACTCATGTCCATGCACTTTAAATGTTCATATTTACTCACCGTAACAGATAAGGTAGGATCTCATATCTAACTCCTAAGGACATGTTGCTGCTCATTGGTAATCTAATTTTCCGAAGCCCTTCTGTGACTGTCTAAGGCACTGATCTAAGCATTCTTCATATGTTTTTGACTTTGGATATAAAAAGCAGATCCTGCTATACTTGGTTAGACACATAGATCTAAAACTGTGTCAAGTGGGCATGTGCATAATGAGGTTGGCTTACATTTATTTTACACAGGGAAGCGTTACAACATTGCAGATGTGTCTGCTGCCATATGTATGAGCCTTGGCCTGATATGGTTCACCCTAGCTGACAGCACGGTTGCACCAAATTTCAACCTGACCGGTAAGGAAATTGTTTGTGCTGCTCAGATTTTACAGGCATTTGGGTTTAGAGTAAGAACTTTTATAATTTCATGAGAATTTTAAACGATAGTGTGACATCTATGATTTTCGTATCTGACATAAAGCTTTCGGACTTTCTGTATAAGATGTAGTAAAAATATTACAACCCTGCAAATGTAACAGTTCTTTTTAGTGCTCTGGTATCTTGACATGACAAAAGGCTGTGCGGCCAGTCAAAACCTTCTGTGATCCAGTACATGATAGATGAGTTTCTTATGGGCTGAATCGGAAGTATACACATTAGTTATAGGAGAATCACAGTAGTAACTTTTTATTCTTTTTTTAAAAAAATTTAAATTGCACATTTACTTGTCATTATTTTAGCTAAAGAGGAAAAGTTATGCTATATGTTAACATAGAACTGTGCACTCTAAATATGCCTATAACCTTACAGTGCTTGAAGTTTCCACCATGAACAGTTTCCTCCTTGTGTGTCCCGTGGAATTTTGCAAATAAAACTTAGATTTTTCAAAGGCAAAATAGGTATTCTGTATATTTAGAACTAAATAAGAATAAAAAATGTGTTATAATATTTTTATTCTAACGACCTTGAAGAGAAATTATTATATACACAGTATTGTCATTCTAATACTGTTGAGTTTTATTCATAAGCTTAGTATCATCCCATCTCCTAGCCTGACAAAAGTAGTATTTAAAATACTTACGTGTTCAGGGCAGGTCTCGGTGGCCAGAGGAGGAGTAGGTGCAGGTAAAGGTGGCAGCAGCCAAGGCCACGGACTGCATCATGGAGGTCACCTGGGGCCAGGCAGAAAGCAGCAGGAAGCCCAGTGCTGGCATGCGAAGATCACTACTTTGATTCCAGTGCTCACTTTGGCATTTCGAAAGAGATGCTGAAAGATGAGGCACTCACCCTCATGTACCAAAACTCCATGTTTCATAGCCGACACCTGTTTGTGGACAACATGGTACTGGACGTGGGCTCCGGCCAAGGGATCCTCTGTATGTTTGCTGCCAAGGCTGGAGCCCGCAAGGTCATTGGTCATTGGGATCCAGTGCTCCAGTATCTCTGATTATGTGGTGCAGATTGTCAAAACCAACAGTTTAGACCGCGTGGTGACCATCACCAAGGGGAAGGTGGAGAAAGTAGAGGTTCCAGTGAAGAAGGTAGACATCATCATCAGTGAGTAGATGGACTGCCGCCCCTTCTACAAGTCGATGCTCAATATGGTGTTCCAGACAAGTGGCTGACACCTAGTGGCCTCATCTTCCCAGACTGAGCCATGCTGTATGTGACAACCATTGAAGACCGGCTGTACTAAGACTATGAAGATCCACTGGTGGGAGAACATATATGGCTTTGACATATCTTGTGTCAAAGACATGGCCATCAGAGAGCCCCTGGTGGATGTGGTGGACCCCAAGCAGCTGGTCACCAATGCCCGCCTCATGAAGGAGGTGGACATCTACACTGTCAAGGTGGAAGACCTAACCTTCACCTCCCCCTTCTGCCTGCAAGTGAAGCACGCCCTGGTGGCCTACTTCAACATCAAGGTTACTTGCTGCCCCAAGAGGACAGGCTTTTCCACCAGCCCTGAGTCCCTGCACATGCACTGGGAGCAGACAGTGTTCTACATGGAGGACCACCTGACAGTGAAAACAGGCGGAGAGATCTTTGGCATCATTGACATTCAGCCCAGTGCCAATAATAATCGAGATCTGGACTTCACCATTGACCTGGACTTCAAGGGCCAGCTGTGTGAGCTGTCCTGCTCTACTGACTACCAGATATGCTGAAGTAGCACCTGGCTTCTCCCACAGGCCCAGGGGCAACAGTGTTCTTAGGCAGTTCTTCTCTTCCCTCCCTCAGAAGGGCTTTTTTTAGGGCCCGGGCTGAGGGGCGGGGCACATCATGGCTATGTTTTTCATAATTTATGCTTTTATATGGTTGCATTTATTGCCAGTAGATCCTCAATGGGGGGGAGGAGAGTAAAAATAAAATAAAATACTTACATGTTCATAGGAACTCTGAAGAAAGGGGAAAAATTTATTCATGAGAAAAAGGTACTACATAATGAAGAAAATGATTTACATCAGCTTTGCTATTCCTAAGAATCAAAATTTTTCTTCATGGCTGTTAGTCAGCCTTCTTTATTTACTAACCTGGTTAACCAGGCTAAGTTAATGGATTTAAATGTAACCAGCACAGCCTCTTGGAGTAACCCTTCAACAACCAAAAGATTCTGATGGAACCTCTTACAACATCTGTTTCAACTTTGCTCAGAGTACAGGTGATCATTACTTCACTGAGTTTTCCTCTGAGAAAGAAGCTTATAGTTACAGATGTGTCTGACATGGTGTAGATTTTTCAAGAACGCTTCGTGTCAGCAACTCTCAAAGGAAAATTATGTATGGAAACTGAGGTAATTGACTCTTTTACTTATTGAAAAAGCAGTTTTAGAGAAGGCACAATTTGCAGTCAGAATCACAGCTTCAAATTCTGTTCAGATCACCTAAAATTATAACCCTGGCTAAAGTGCCAGACCCCTTTGTACTCTCCCCTTAAAACAGAGATCATGATGATAGCTTGCCTCACACAGAGGTGGTGGGAGGGTTGACTGGGGTGATGGAACAGTGGGTATGAATGAAAGCGCATGCGCATGCTGAGGGTGAAAGTGACAATAAAGATGGGCTGAAGTGGTGTCAGTGGTGTCTGTGGTCCCGCAACCTCTCAAGGTGACATGACCGCTGACCTTTTCCAACTCCCATGGAAATATTTTGTAAGAAAATTAGAACATGGTCATACTTCATTATTAAGAATAACTGATGAGCACTTATCATGGTCTCTGATCTGTAATAATATATTATCTAAAGGAGATTAGATTAACTGTTTAGTTATTTAAGATAGACATAAATAAAACTTTGAATGTGTAAAGTGAATATATCAGAATTTACTTATGCAGATAAATGTCTGCCTTTAAATATTCCCCTTAGAATGTAGTTCAAGCATTTTCATGCTGTGTTGCCTTTGTTCAGAGCATTTTTAGAATGTCTTTGAATAGCCTGCCGGGAGCGAGGATGTTGTATTCAAGTCTTCAACAATAGCCCATCTTTGTTTCAAGGACAGGTTTCATATTTGAAATAAGTAAAAGAGCATTCAGGATCAAGTTTGGTGAATAAAAATGTATGATTAGGTAATAAATACCACAAAGTTAGATGATGAAAAGGCAAACTGAAGAATAAGTATGAAAACTTGAAAATTCTCAAGTGCACACACATGCACATATATTTTTCTGCTCCGTGTAATTGCTTCTGCATTGTTTAAAAAAATGAAAAGGGGGAAACTCCCGTAGGTCCCAGCAGACTCACAGACGTGACCAAGGCTGCTTTTTGTTCTTTCTGTAAAGCACATGGCTGGTGACCGGTGTCCTAAACACTTCAGGTAACCAACCGCCTGCTTCTTAGGTAGATGTGCCTATTCGCATTGGTGTGTTGATTTCCAGATTTGTACATGCCAGTTGTACTGTTACAACTAGGTAATAATATTGCTTGCATTGTGCAGAAATGAAAGACACCTGGGTGGCTCAATCGTTGAGCGTCCGATTTCAGCCTAGGTCATGATCTCACAGTTCACGAGTTCGAGCCCCACATCAGGCTCACTGCTGTTGATGCAAAGCCCATTTCAGATCCTCTGTCCCCCTCTCTCTGTCCCTCCCCAACTTGTGCTCTCTCAAAAGTAAATATATTTTTTTAAATTGTTTAAAAATGAGTTTGAAGAGAGAATTGTTTCTGTTAATTGAAACAATATGGTTGACTAGTCAACAGAATCAGTGTTGAATTAGGTGTGGAGGAAACAACTGTAAAAATAGCGGGATATCATAAAAGCGTGAAGGGATTCTACCCCCTGTGTCTGAAGTTCCTGTGTTTTCCTGTATGCTTTTTAACGAAAACAACTGGGAAATCATTAACGGTGTGTGTTATGAGTATGGTTTTCGTTAGGACACATATTCAAAGAAAAGACCTTGGCAACTATGTGTATGTTTATGTGTTTTAAATGTTTTAATAATGTAGGTAATTTCTTTTATGATTTCCATCCTCATCTGATTTTTTCAATTAACTAACTACCAGTCCCGATAGAGCTCCTAAGAATTTCTTCTGTATGTGTTTAATAGAGTATTCCTTTCAAACATTTAACCTAAACAGAACTATTATTTTATATAATAATGAAACACAGCAAGGTGACAACTTTAATGTAGTTTATTAGTGTCCATTACCTTTTTTTTTGACGTTATCATCTATGCGCCCAATTATAGCTGGTTGTGGATGAAAATAATCCATTTTTACTGAGCAAATGTGATTTAAGATCTGCTTTGGTTTTTCAGCCAAGTTAAATCTCTGGTAAACCTTGAGTGTCATTCACATGTTTAAATAAGGAGGTTGTATTTTTTTGCACTTTCTTGAAGGTGTGATCCTTATTTCCCTGGCACTGTGTGCGGACGCCGTCATTGGGAACGTTCAAGAGAAAGCCATGAAATTGCACAATGCTTCCAACTCAGAAATGGTAAGTGCTCTGGTGTTTTTTCTCCACGACGGACAGGCTCAGAAATGGTGACGTGCTTCATTTTGCGAACCACTTCTGGTGTTGAAGACTGGCACGGCATTTTCCAACTGGTTTGTCATCATTATTTTCACAAAAGTAATCCATGCAAACATTACAGGAAATGAAAAAGTAAAAATACCATTACCACTATGGAGCTTATTGTATAATATTTGATGAATATTTTCCCTATTTCTAGAGTTTTTTACATATTAAAAAAATCCTTTGTTACATCACTTTTCTCCTCTCTTTGTATTTGGTATTATCTTCCATTTAGAAGCTTGTGATTTTTATATGGTTGATCTTTTCCTTCATGGTTCTGGAAACATATTATCATTGAAAAGGGCTTTCCCATCTCTTAAGATTTAAGAATTTTACCTAGGTTGCCTATCCATTTTATGATTTCCTTTTTAATTAAAGCTTCGATCTAGCCAAAAATTTAAAAGATTTTTCTTCCATATGGCTATCCACTTGCCCCAGTTTCATTTATTGAAAGATCCACTTTTCAGCCTAAGTGCCTTCTTTATCATATCATAGTCTAATGTAGGATTCAGAATTATATTCTTTTGATTTCTTTCTGCACCCAAACCATGTGATGACAGCAGCTTTGTCATACATTTACCATCTGCTAGGACTAGCCAGCAATGTTCCTTTTGTTTTTCAGAATATTACTACCATGGTTATTCTTGGGTGTTCATATCCCCAAATAAACTAGAAATCGCATTGCTATTGTGATTGGTATAGCACTGAATTATAACTTAATTTAGGGAGAATGACATCTATACACTTGATTCTTTCAGTCCAAGAATAAGGTATGACTTTCCTTTTATTCAAGTGTTTTTTTTTCCAATGTCCCTTAGATTTTAAGTTGTTTTTTTTTTTTTTTTCATATAAATCCGTATTTCTTATTGAAGTTATTGTTAGGGGTTTCATCTTTTTGCTGTTGTTACTGCTAATAATGTTCTTTCTTTCCCTATACCTTCTACCTGGTTGGTATTTATATATAGGAAAGTTACCATATGTATGTTTACATTAATTTTATAACCAACCTCTTGCTAGACAGAATGTACTACATTAAGAGTATATAGGAATGGTCTTTCCTGTTACTTTGTCAGCAGAGTGAGCATCTTAAAGGAGTCTTTAATCTCGGTCAGAAGTTTTCTTGATGATCGTCACCACTCTTCCTGGGTAAGGTCAAGATCAGAGAATTAAGGAAGTGTAAATAGTTAGAAATACTATGGTTAAGAGCTTAGGCTCTGGGCTAAGATCACCTCAGTTTATATCCCAACTTGGCGAGCTCTCTTATTTGGGGAAAATGACTTACTGTCTCTAAGTTTTAATTTCCTCATCTGCAGGTTGAGGCGTAAGTGGAATTATTCATAGAGAGCGTGGTTGACACGGTACCTGCAGCATCACAGGTCTGTAAATTTGATGACGATGCTGCTGCTGACTGTTCTGAGAGTATACTAAACTGGGATAGAAAGATTGGTAGGAAAACTGGGAAATGAAGCAATAGATATGCCAGATACTGCTTATTTTCCTTATATTTTAATTTCTTTGCAAATTTAACGTTTGGGTGTTTTCATGTTTAATAAGTAGCTTTAAAGTTATTTTGTTTTATTTATATGTGTTTTTAGAACCCCAACAATAAAATGTGGTTTGAGTTCAGTAATTAAGCCAGGCAAAAAAATGAATATTATGTGACCGTATGTATGAAAGGATCAGTACTGCTGTGTTACCTTATATGTAAAAAAAGCTGTAAACTTCAAAACAGGATCCGTCATCGTCTCCAGAAAGTTAGGCCGTATTGAAATAATGATGTTACTTAAAAAATGGTTTGTTCTTCACATTTAATTAATTAAGTCATATATTAAAAATCCTTCATTTTCTGCCTTTGGTTTGATAGCATTTTTTTCCACTATATTTTTATCTACTATAGGTTTTGTATTCGTATTCCATCGGTTTTGTGTACATTTTACTGGGATTGACATGCACTAGCGGATTAGGCCCTGCAGTAACATTTTGTTCAAAGGTAAACACTAATCATATTTTTAAAAATAAACATCTCCCATTAAATAGTTTCCTCTGTATTTCTTGTTCAAAAAGATTATTTTTATGTAATTTGATAACTCCTTTAATATAATGTATGCAGATCAGAAATTATTTCAGAAATGAAATGATTTATATTTAAATTTATTTTATCCTTGCTCTACCCTATAAGTTAATTTTTAAGCGATGCATAATGTGTAAAAGTTGGGATTTTTAATTTCATCATTGTTTTTCCATTAAATCAGAACTAAATAAGAATCTTTGCTTGACTGCATTGTTGAATGGCTTATTACTACTCAGGAGGTTGATTAAAATCTGTAGTTTTATTTCATTTGTAATACCTCAGGGTTTGTTTTGCATTTTCCTAACAGGCTTTTTTTATATGTTGCAGAATCCAATTCAGACCTACGGTTATGCTTTCCTTTTTTCCCTCACTGGGTATTTTGGAATCTCCTTTGTTCTGGCTTTGATTAAAATTTTCGGTGCACTTCTTGCTGTAACAGGTATGAATGATATACTTGCTTAGATTATGAAATAAACATTTAAATTTTCTCTGACTCTCATTTTCAAAAGATATGGGCAGCGTCTACTCTGCGTTAAAAAGAAAATTGTTGCATTTCATCAATTTATTTTTTGGCTTATGGTATTTCTTTAAAATTCTAAAGAAAATGTTTCCTCATAATAATTTATTTGAAGGTTTAATTTTAAAATCAAATATGTATATGTATCTAAATAGTAACTTTTAAATGCATTAAAATGATTTTTTATTAAAAAGTGTGATGGACTATGGGGCGCCTGGGTGGCTCAGTCAGTTAAGTGTCCAACTTCAGCTCAGGTCATGATCTTGCAGTTTGTGATTTCAAGCCCCACATCAGGCTCTGAGCTGTCAGCACAGAGCCTGGAGCCTGCTTCAGATTCTATGTCTCCCTCTCTCTCTGCCTCTCTCTCTCTCTCTCTCTCTCTCTCTCTCTCTCTTTCAAAAATAAAGTAAACATTAAAAAAAATTTTTTTTAAAGTGTGATAGGCCAAATACCTTCATATAAAAATGCTGCTTTTATATACACTTTTAATTTATAACAAAAATTCTAGTTTTGATGCACAGAAAATATGGCAGCTATATTTCAAACAAAACTTTGGACCTTCATTCGTACCCTTTCTGGGGCATTAGCCAGATTAGCTTCTCTTGTCACTAATAATTATTATGCACCTGCTTTGTGCAGGAACTCTGCTTGCACTTTAGAGGAATGGAAGTTATATTTGTTACGCTTTGGAGGAGTCAGGAAAATAGATGAGAGGCTACAGGTGAGGCCCAATGAAAAAGATAGATGACTCCATGTGCTAACCTCGTACCATTTGCCAAGTGAATGGTCCAGATGACAAATGCACTCAGCATCTCCCATATGGAGAGAGCGCTGAAAGGAGCCCAGGTTTGGATGCAGTGTGGCTGGTTTGGGATGTCAGAGAAGGTAGAGCGTCGTCCCAGCTCAGATGCTTAATGGCATGTGGCCTGGAGAGTAATTCTTTCCTCTTCTCTGGCCTTCATTTCTCTCTTGGAAAGAGACTGGGTTGGACTCGAACATTTCTATCAGAGATTTGTAAGGTTTGCATCATAATGCATACACACATTAGCCATTTATAGCTGAGTTTAACATTTCATACTTTTAAGGGAATACTTAGTTTAATACTACAGAATAAATAAAGCAAATGGATTTAAATCCTAAACTTTCTCTTTATTTGCTCACATATGACTCCCCTGCTAAAGTTTGTATTGCTAATGGTAAACAGAGGGCATAATTATAGGTGAGGCCATATGTATAATCTGTCAAGTTATCTCATACTACCAAGAAAGATTAACAAATTCATCTACTTAGCTCGGGTTCCAGTTTCGCTTAAAGATGATAACTCTTCAAAAGGGAATTGATACCAATTGATACGTATTATCTAAACCCTGTAGTTGGTATAAAAAAATATGAGATGCAGTCCTTTTCTTAAAGGTGCAGACAGGTTTATTTCTCTTCCGTGTAAAAGAAATGCGCTGGCAATAATAATAGCCAGCATGTATATAACCTTCATTATGTACCCAGAGCCATTTCACATACATTATTCATTTTCATCTCGCAATAATCCTGTAATAAAGTAGGCACTGTTATTGTTCCATTTTACAAGGGGTAAACAGAGGCACAGAGAGGTTAAGTGGCTTGCCCAGTGGTCAACCAGCTGGTAAGCTGCAGCATCAGTATTCCAACGGAGGCAGTCTGGCTCCTGACCTATGCTCTTAACCCATATGTGATCCTGCCTCCTGAACTGCTGTGGTGGCTCCACGTTCATCAGGAAGCCAGACTCCTGTCTTCTCTGCCGGCTTGTCCTCATCCTCATTTCAGGCAGTGGGGTGGAGAGAAGATGAAGGGCACACCTTTGTCTTCAGAAAATCTTCCTAGAAATCACACACCCCTAGAAACAGCACTTCTCACTTTTCACCGGCCAAAACCTAATCACATGACCACACCTGACTGTAGGAAAGGAAGGTATGCCCAGGTAAAAATAGAGCATAAAAAATAACACAGAAGGAAAAATAGATCTGGGGAGTCAGGCTCTGACACATTTCCAAAACTTTCTTCATTTGGAGTTCATTTATTCATGCATTGGACATTGAGTGCCCGGGACTGTAGTCTGGGGATACAAGGATGAGTAAGACAAGGAACTAAGTAAGACACACAGTCCAGAGAGAGGATAGCAAGTAATAATGCA
Source organism: Panthera uncia (assembly GCF_023721935.1). Classification (NCBI taxonomy): domain Eukaryota; kingdom Metazoa; phylum Chordata; class Mammalia; order Carnivora; family Felidae; genus Panthera; species Panthera uncia. The sequence continues at coordinate 19,033,101 of NW_026057581.1, forward strand.
GGCGGGGAACAGGGCTACCATGGAGATATTTGCCGAGTCCTACCTCTACCTGGCTGGGACAGGGAGGAGGGCTTCATGCCTAACAGCAGGCTTAAGATAATACTTGAAAGACCGGTAAAGGTTAATACAGCCATGTCAAGATTATTCATGGTCTTACCCAGACATGACCAGTAGTATTAGGATATTAGCTTACTTTATCCTTTAGCTTACTACTTTCATTTGTTTATTTATTTTTAATATAATTTATTGTCAAAGTGGCTAACATAACAGTGTGTTCAGTGTGCTCTTGGTTTGGGGGGTAGATTCCCATGGTTCACCGCTTACATACAACGCCCAGTGGTCATCCCAACAAGTGCCCTGCTCAATGCCCATCACCCATCTTCCCCTCTATCCCACCCCCCATCAAACCTCAGTGTGTTCTCTGCATTTAAGAGTCTTTTATGGTTTGCCTCCCTCCCTCTCTGTAACTATTTTTTTCTCCTTCCCTTTCCCCATGGTCTTCTGTTAAGCTTCTCAAGTTCCACGTATGAGTGAAAGCAGATAGCACTCCTAGGAATTTAGCTTACTACTTTTAAAGAATAATACCTGTTCTACCTAATCATACCTTCCTCGTGAAAGCCTTTCTTTCCTGCCAGACTAAGCATCTCTAAGGGATTGACATGCCTCCCTAGTGTCGTGGCCTTTATCAAGTACTCATTACAGTTGTACTTTAACATTTAACTGTATGATTTAATGTCTCTACCCTTTACCAGACTGTTAACTCCATAACCCCAGCAGCAGCTTTCTGTTTGTTTTTTGGTTTCTGTTGTTTTCTTAGCGTGTCATGTAGATCTCGGCACATAGCAGGCTTAGTTAATATTTGTTGAAATGATTTCCAAAATATTCTAAAAGATAGATATTAGTGGGCACATTCTAAAGCAACCTTTTTTTCTCCCTACAGTGACAACCGGAAGAAAAGCAATGACTATCGTACTTTCATTTATGTTCTTCTCCAAACCATTCACATTTCAGTAAGTAGTTTGTAATTCAACAAACTGCAAGGTACTTGCAGGTACCTGGTTTCACATTTCATATTTCCTTAATTTCTTTATAAAGAATCAGTTTTATCTGGAGCCATACTTTATTGACGTCTCTTCTGCTACTTCAGAAATGCATGTAATTATTTTGAAGAAATCATGTTGTACACTTGAACTGCCTAACTGGAGTTCCAGTGCTAGCATGACCCTGTTTCCAGTATAAGTGAACGTGAGTGATGTCTTGAGATGAAGGGATTCTGCCTTGCCCTAGTACAAGAGTATAAATTATATGTGTGTAATACATAAATTATATACGTTATATATATACGTGGTTTTTAAAGTTACTAAGTTTAGGGGCGCCTGGGTGGCTTAGTCAGTTAAGTGCCCAACTTTGGTTCAGGTCATGGTCTCATGGTTCATGGGTTCGAGCCCTGCCTCGGGCTCTGTGCTGACAGCTCAAAACCTGGAGCCTGCTTCGGATTCTGTGTCTCCCTCTCTCTCTGCCCCTCCCCTGCTCACGCTGTCCCTCTCTGTCTCTCAAAAATAAACATTAAAACAAAAAAATAAATAAAGTTGTTTATTGTTCCCCTTTCCCACAAAAGATTTGAGGTAGAGATCTATTCTGTAAGTTTATTTAGTTTATGGCTTCTTATAAAGCATTTACTGTTTCTTTACTGTCTGGTATACATTTAAAATTAGTATCCTTTCAATTTATGCTGCTTAGTAATTGAGAAGATTCAAACCTAGAAATTATCAATGTATAAGTTTAAAGTTAACCACAGATAAATTTCAGTTGGTGTATTTGTTTTCTGTATTTAGTTTCTCTTTGTGCATGTGCTAGGTATACATTATAGCAACCCATGTAATTCCCCTACTTTCTCAGGATGTGCCCCTTTTTACCTCTGTATGTCCCACCCAACTGGGATAACTGGGTAGATTGTTGAATTCCCAAGATGGCCACTGGCAGATTTACACATTCAGTGCTTAGACTCTTAAGACTATGGGTTAGGACATGGACTTGAATTTGCTATTATCCTCAAAATTCAAATGAACTATATTTAATATTTTGTAAAATATCTTCTCTGTACCTATACTTAACATAAATAATATGGAATTCTATCTAATCTGGTCTAAAAATACTATTTTGTTTTTATTTTAGTGTCATGGTGGCCCTCCAATAACAAAATGTTTATTTTATTGCAGAATTATTGTTAACTCATCACCAAGTTCTGTGGTTAACAGTAAATCTTTACCGTGATATTAATATTTTTTCCTTCCTTCTTTCCTTAGGTATGTCTGGTCTGGTTTGTTAGTTGTCCTTGGTATATTTCTCAATGTTTACAGCAAAAATATGGATAAACTAAGACTACCAGCACTATATGATCTGATAAACAAAATAGTGGAAATGAGAAAGTCAAGGACGTTGGCACAAACCGTATAGTGAGTGATTCATCCTGTTTAAAACAGAACTCTAAGGGAGTAATCATCAAGTAATTAACTTTCCAAAGGGATTATTATAAAAACCAAAGGATCTGAAGGCATGCTACCCATTTGTGATGGGTCACCTACGAAGTCAGCCTTTTCTTCAGGATACTTGTTTAACCGTTTGACTTCTGAAGCAATCAAGAGAGCCACATCTGGCACGCCTTAGAATCAAATGTCAGTGTGAAGGACTGACATTTCTTAGCAACCTGTTGAGAATTTCACTGGAAATGGACCATGTTGCAAAACTAATTGGATATCATTATGACATATCAAAGAAATTGATATAATAATATCAATTAATAGATTGTTTTGTTTTCATTCCATTTTGGTGGTGTTATTTAAATGATTCTCTGTTATAAGAGTGAACTGATGATTTAAAGTCTAGAAAGAATAACTTCATTATAAATAAAAATTATTCTGTGATTTTTTTAAATGTGTTATTAGAATTTTGTTATGAAGAGGGAAGTGAAGGTTGGAGTAAGTCTTTACAGAAACTTTAAAACTTAGGCTTTTCTCCGATAATTTAGTAGGAGTATTTGTTAGAGGAAACGTGCTTTAAGTTTCCTGTGAAATATAGACAGCATAATAAAAGGAGTCATCCTGCAACCTGTAAGTATGTGTCGCAGAAAAAATTGCTACTATTCATCAAAGAAGTGCTAAAAGATTTAATGATTTGGATTTTTTAATTGAAGGGAAAATAATGCATGCCTTAAATTATAATAAAATAATAAAATCATAGTTTTTCTCATAAAAGTGAAATTTAATTTGGCAGCTTAAAGATTAAATAGGGTAAACGTGAGAAACACAAGTAGATTTTACCAAATTTGTACAGTATCTTGTTTGCACAGTTTTGAGTATAAACTCGTAAAGATTTTGGCTCTTATTTTGTAGCAGTTGAGTTTTGGAATTGCTTCCACTGTATTAAAAAAATCCAGTTAATCTTCATTTTCAGCATAAGTAATGCTAGTTAAAACAGCTTAGTTTCTGTGTTATTGGTAATATCACTTATATTTTGTGAGTATAATATACTTGGAATATTAATCTTGTTCTGAAAATTCCATTGTATTCTGATGGTAATTTTAACCTGTTATGTGCATATGTGGGTATAACAGAGCCCGTGATAATTTAAGGGTCTAGCCATAAGGAATTCTGACTGAAAATCAGTTACATGTTAAAATACTGTGAGGGTATTTTTCCCCAAATGGTAATCATTTTTTAAGTTTTCGTATTTTAAAATGAAAGGAATGTTAATTTATATTTCATTATGCCTTCTTAAACTCTTAAGATGGTAAGGAAATTTGTGCCATTAAAAAAAATCAGTTTTCCCGAGTTCGTGATAAAAGATTATAATTTTAACTTTTCAAGGCATCCTTTTATGTACACGCTTTTCTAATTTTTTTTGTCTTTGCCTGTTAAGAATTCCTCACCCCACCCCCCAATTTTAAACAGTTGAGCACTGTTTAAAAATTGGTTTGCCAGCCTAACCCTTTTACTCCCATTTCCTTTTTTTACCTGCTATCAGATGGAAGCAAACTTCATCTCACTTATTTGTGTCCCTGGAGTACCCTTAGTGAATAGTTTGAAATACAGAATACTTTTCTATGGTGAAGGAAATCAATATTTGAATGTATACTTTGTGTCAGGTTTTCTAAAAGCATTCGTAAATATTATGTGATCCCAACAACCCACGTATAAGTAATATAATTAATAAAGGAATTAAAAATAATAATTACTAAAATCACTAAAATTTAAGTGCTTATTAGGTGCCAGGCACTGTTTTAAGTGAAATACTCAACAGTTTATTTAATCCTGACAACAGCTCTATGAGGGCAAGTATTATCCTCATTTTACAGATGAGGAAGCTGTGACCAGAGAGATTTGGTGACATTTCTCACCTAGAAAGAACCAAAGCTAGAAAGAACCAGAGCTATCTGTCAAGCAGCCAAGTCCCACAGTAAGGCTCTTAGCCATGTTGCCTCTCTAAGTAGATGTGATGGTTTATGTTCATGTTTTGCAAATACAGAGGTTGAGGACCAGGGTAAGTACTCACTAGCTCACAGTTAATTGGATTTCAAGCCCCTTTCCATCATACCCCAAAGCATATTTTCTGTACCCCACTATGAGCATTTAGGTAATAAGTAACGTAATGATGAAATTTTTTTTTTTTTTATTTATTTTTGAAGGAGAGCATGAGCACGAGCAGGGGAGGGGCAGAGAGAGAGGGAGAGAGAGATTCTCAAGCACACTCAGCACGGGGCCTGATGCAGGGCTCAAACTCACAAGCCATGAGATCATGACCTGAGCTGAGATCAAGAGTTGGACGCTTAACCGACTGAGCCACCCAGGCGCCCCAATGATAGAATATTTTTTAGTAAAGAATTTGTGAGACATACTTTAATGAATAGGCAAAGATGATTTGATTGGACCGTTAGTTTGGTGCAGATAGATGTATTTGTTTTAAGCAGTATGTAAATATAGATTGTTTCCTCAGCTGTATTCAAATTAGGTGCCTATCACATAGTTAGCACTCAGTAAATACCTGTGTTATCCAAGACTAGTCCTCAAAGAATACCATGAGGCCAAAAACTATATTGGATAATATATGTTCTGAATTCTTCCAGCAGTGTCCCTCTTTTTAGCATAATAGTCAGTGCAGCAACAAAATAATAGCAGAAGAATCTGGCCAACTCATGTGGATCACTCTATTTGATCTTACGTACAGATAAGCCAGCCTAGCCAGAATCCTTAGTAAGGCCAACTTATATGATGAAGTTGGCTGGCCTTTCCTTGGTTCCTGGTAGGGAGTTTCCAATCTTTGGGATTTCCCAAGTGATGGGCATGTCTTTGATATTCATGGTAGGTCCCTAAATAGTTCCAGAGTAGGGACTGACCATGTTAGAATGACTAACCATGTAACTGTCTATGGAGTTGGGGTTTTGAGCCACATCATACCAGCCCGACCTCCAAGGATGGCAGAGGATTTGGGACTTCAGTTCAGGTGTATAGCCAATGATTCAGTCAATCATGGCCATGCGGTGAGGCTCAATAAACACTATACCTGAAAGCTTGGGAGAGTTTCTCAGATTGGAGATGCACGTGGATGTACCAGGAGGGTGACAGGAGGATGTGCCAGAGGACTTGGAAGCTTAGTGTCTGTCACCCTCCCAGACCTTGCCCCAAGGATTTCTTCTTTGGTCTGGTCCTGATTTGTAACTTTGTAACAAAACAAACACAGGAAGTATAGCACTTCCTTGAGTTCTGCGAGTTGTTCTGGCACATTCTCGAACCTGAGGGGATAGTGGGAACTGCCGAGTTTGTACCCAGTGGGTAACAAGTGCGAGTGGCCTTAGGATCCTAGGGCTTGCAGCTGGTGTCTGAACTGAGGGAAGTCTTGTGGAGACTGCTTGTGAAATGACCTAATCTGGGTTGTTACAATTCCATTGTGGGCTTTATTGCTGAACAAATGCTTGTAAATAACTATTAGCATTCTCTGCACTATTCTCAAAGCCTCTTGAGTTTTCTCAAGTGATTTTCATCTTCAGCCCACTTTACATCCTAGATTCCTCCTTGATCAAAGAGCATAGAGTTCTAGTAAAATTTGACCAATATTTGGGCCAACAAATAATAGGGCTTAACATAATGAAAATATTTTTGCATTCCAATATCACGTTTGTCCTTTAAGCTACAGTTTTCCAATTACCAAGTTATGCCCAGAATGCTCAAAACCTTTGTATGCTTTCTTCCTAATTAAGCACATGACCTTTTTTTTCCCATTGTGTGTTTGAGCAAAAACATTTTCTCCTGTTTTTACTTACTCTGCTTTTTACGTGTCCCTATTGAATGTCCTCGTTCTTGCCCATGGGGCCAACCGTCTTAACCTTTTTAACAGATTGTGTAGCATCACTGACTTGACTACTCTTATTTTTACTTTAACATACTTTCCTCTTCCATTCTCACTGGCTAGATATGAGCCAGGCATTATACTAGATGCTGAGGATGAGGAAAATAATCAAATAAACCCTAACTCTTAAGGAGCACCTATTCTATAGAGAAGATTTGCTGTGATCGCTACGTAAAAATACATAAACTTCCTGTCACAGAGTAGCTTATTAGCCTTAAGTTTTCAAAGAACGCCCCAAGGTGGTAGTGCTTCTAAAAGTTATATGTGCACGTAAGTCACCAGAGGATCTTCTTTTAAAAGATTTTAATTTAATAGGGTTGTTTTGGGGCTGAGACTTTGCTCTAACAAGATGCTGATGCTTTGGTCTTTGGACCACACTTGAGTATCAAAGCCTTAGAATACCAGATCTGTGTCCTGCTCTTGGCGTCCAGACATCTTAAGCTATTTGAATAGCTTCCACCTCATTCCCTTCCATTTGCTTTTCAAACTTCCCATTCTGTGGGACCTACCTCACACTATGTAACATCTCTAGGTCTCTTTGTTCAAACTGAACAAAAATCTTACCATGTTGCAGAGTTGCTAGCGTAAGTAAAAAGAGTTCTTTAATCAGTGTAGGTGTATGAAAGATTTAATATTCATTACTTTCTCCATAAATGTGGCTTTTTTTTTTAAATCTTCACGAAACTAAGATAAACCCATAATTTCCTACCAGTCATGGTCTGTTGTTTTAATTTCATGGCATGTAGTTAGAATCCCTTTTACGCTATTTTGTAGTGACATTATGAAGAAAATGTTCACTTCAGTGATTTACTCCGGCTTCAGAATGAACTGTATTATAAGGGGTTCAGGAAGTAGGACTTAACACTTAAGGGATTCTTCTGAGACTTTAATCACAAAAATGTGTTTTATTAAATATCTTAATCCTATGATACCCCCAAATGTCTAAAACATTTCCATTTTCATCAGTTTCACACAATTGATACGATTTAAATAGGTGAAATAGGTAAAGTGTGGATAATTATCACAATAGATAATGATAGAAATGAGACTTTGGAGTCTGATTATTAGAGATTTCCTTACAGTACTCACCTTCCATGTTTTCTCCTAATGCCAGTCACAATGAAAGGACTAAAAAGCATATTTCTGACTCGACAGAAAATGAACATGTGGGAATTCATTTTTTTATATGTTATGAAAAATTGTCCGTTAATATATATCCTATTTTTAATTGTGTAGGATTTGTACGTGTGTGTATACCCAGAGATGACTCATAAAGGTGGGTGATTATCTTTTCTCTAGTTTCTAACTACATATTAATTGACATAATGTTAATCTGCAATATATGTGCTAATCTCAGGACTGTTTTGGTATTTGGGTACCTCTCATGAAAAGAAAAGTTGATTGAAATGTCTGCCCTTACGAAGGTTTGATCTAATAGGATGGGGTGGGGCTGGGGGTAATTTCCTGTAAAATACCTACAAACACATCCACAGCCAGTTCAAGCCTGTCTTTAAACCACTAGGGAATATTGGAGGATCTAGGAGAGGCTCGCACCAGAGGAGTGCGGTGCCCCTGGGGACACAGGTTGGCTCATGGAGCTAGTGCACAGTTAACGGGACTACTTCAAATGTGCCTACATTAGCTGACAGTCAAACACTGAATAAAGAAGCTCCTTATTTTTTTTTTTAAGGTTTATTTATTTTTGAGAGAGAGAGAGCCCGCGCGCACCAAGTGGGGGAAGGGTGAAGAGAGAAGGGCAAAAAGATCTTCAGAAGATCTGAAGCAGGCTCTGCACAGACAGCAGAGAACCTAATGTAGGGCTCGAACTCACGAGCTGTGAGATCAGGACCTGAGCCGAAGTCAGGCACTTAACCAACTGAGCCAGCCAGGTGCCTGGAGGAACTCATTCTTTAAGATCCCAGCTACTCGGATTCTCAAACTTAATCTTACTAAACATATATTTAATTATTCATTCAATTCTTGGCAGTCAGCCATTCTCATAAAACTGAGCCATGGGTAGTTTTGTTTTTGTTTTTGTTTTTGTTTTTTCCCTTAATTCTCAGGGCTTATCTATTTACAAAATTTCTAAGAAGACCTGATAGTTTTTTGTTTTTGTTTTGTTTTTATTTTTGTTTTTGTTTTTGTTTTCTTTTCTTTCCCTCAAGGACTCCTAAGAGATGCCAATTCTACTTTTGCCTCACATATCCCTGAGCTGTTCTTTCATGGTTTCCAACTCTTTATTCTTTCTTGCTGCTTCTAGGAGAGTTTCTCAGTCTGATCTTTCTGCTTGTTCTTCATCCATTCAACCTACTATTTATCCCATTCAGTGTAGTGTCATTTTTTTATATCCCAGTTATTACATATTCATACCTAATATGTCCACTTGGATTCTTCTAATGATTTCTTGGTTCTGCTTTATGTTAACAATATTTTCCCTTATTATAGTTATCATGGTTATTTTAATTTCCTGGATTCTCCATCCTAATCATTCTGTTTCTGATGATAGATGTTTTTTAAGTTGGTGGTCTTTTACTAATTATACACCTTTGTGTAGGCATTGGCCGTTCAGCCCAGCCTTCTCGCTGCCTGCTATAACACATTCCCCCACATACCTGGCTCCCACACACACCAGGCCCCTCCCACACTATGCTCTCTGGCACCGTGCTCCTCCTCCATACACCGTCCCCTAGGCACATTGCACTCCTTTCTCCACGCTGCAAGGCTTAAGACTGTCTTGGCCTCCCCAGGACATCTCACTTTTCTGTTTTTCTAGAATCCATATGTCTGTCTCCCTATCTGCCTTTCTCTCTCTTCAATAATTTCTCTGGGGTGGTTTTAGAAGAAGCCAGCAGCCTGTGCTAGTTCACCATTTGATAGGAGCTGAAATTAATTAAAAAGGAAGCTCTCTCAATTCTGTCTCTCAGTGATTCACACTAATGATTCTCTGATTTGCCGTTCCAACCCCTATAAGTAATAGTTTGCTGGCTGCTATTTTGATTCAGTGTATTTTACAAATACTGGTTCATTTAAATTGGTAAAAATTCAAATTTAAGCAGTAAGATTTATAATATTCAACCATTTGAAAGATTTCACATCTTTTGAAAGGAAAATTAAGTAATGGAAACATAAAATAGAATTCAGTCATTACAATAAACTTAAATTTTATATTATAGTTAATTAGATGAGATTTTTTTAAATTAATTTATTTGGGGGGCAGGGTGGCAGAGAGAGAGGGAGAAAGAGTATCCCAAGCAGGCTCTGCACTGTCAGTGCAGAGCCCAACACGGGGCTCAAACTCACCAACTGCAAGATTATGACTTGAGCCAAAATCAAGAGTCAGAAGCTTAACTGACTGAGCCACCCAGGTGCCTGAAGATTATTTTAATACATCTGCATAATTACTTGAGATTGAAAAACTTCACTACACTTAAAGCTTTAATTTTGAGATGATACTTATTCATATACCTTATAAAATTCTCCAATTGTGCTGTTGTCTAATGCACAGCGAAGTAATCATCACTTGTACAAAATTCTGGGAACAGAAAAGGCAAAAATGATTTCTGTTGTGCAGACATGGAAACGGGCCTTGGCAAGACAAATGTGGCTAAAGTTCACATGTAGTAAAGAGGCAAAATGAAACCACACCCAGTGTCTTTCACTCTGTATCCTAATACCTTTCTGATAACCCACGATTCCTGAACCTCCACTCTTTCTAGCCACCACAACACCACATTCAGATTGGCATCCTCTCCATTGTTCCTGTGGTCTGTCAAAGGACTTAATGCTGCCTTCTTTCTCTGTCCCACTTACACTGAGCAAGACTTTTTCCAAGGAAGGGATTTTATGGACAATTCTGCTTGTATATTACCTATTAACACATCTCAGGAGACTGGCCACTTCAGCCAGGTTTTAAGAGAGATACCCAGACAGTGGTGAAAGAAAGGATTTTTCTGCCTTGTGTCCCTGAGCAGGTAAATCCACATATGCATCAGTGAGATTTTACAGGTAGGCACTTAGGGTAGGCTACCAGCAGGTAATGGAACCCAACCGGAGGAGAAGTTTTAGGGACAAGTGGAGGTGGGGAATAGAATTAAAGGATGAGTCAAGGGAGCCTGGGTGGCTCAGTCGGTTGAGCATCCAACTCTTAATTTCAGCCCAGGTCATGATCTTGTGATCATGAGATTCTCTCTCTTTTTCCCCCACCCTCAAAAAAAAAAGAAAAGAAAAGAGAAAGAAAGAAAGAAAGAAAGAGAAAAAGGGAGAAAGAAAGAAGAAAGAAAAGAAAGAAGAAAGAGGAAAGGAAGGAAGAAAAAGAAAAGAGAGAGGAAAGGAGAGAGAGGAAGGAAGGAAGGAAGGAAGGAAGAAAAGACTAGTCAGAATGTGAGTTTCAGCAGAAATGCTGAGCACAGAGCTAAAGTGTGGTCAAGGTTGAGAAGACATCACTGGAACAGAACACATGGCGGAAGCTTAATCACAAGGGAAAAAATAGGAAGTGTAGGTGCCAGGGTCAGAGGAAAATGAAATGGGATCTGGCTTGCTAAGCTGTGAACTCCAAGGTCTATTTGCCTCCCCCAGTAAGAGATCCAGAAGGGACTAAACGTAAAGATTAAAGGTCATCCACCATGGGAATTTCAAAAATATGGCCTGTAAGAGCAAGATCAGAAGTTATGCTTAATGATTTTGTGTGACTCTTCTAGGTTAGGTCAAGACAATGTTACCACCATAAGAAAGGGGGAGAATCTAGAATTAGGGCTCAATACTCCTGAATTAGTGTCAGTAATGTGATGAGAGTTAACATAAATTGCTTGATTTTACTGTATTTTATTTGCTGCTTTGAAAAAGGGATGATTAAAAACACGTTCACCACAGAAGTGAGATTTCTTTCTTACAATAGTTTTGTTAATAAGTGGTATATAATTTGAAATTATAATATTCAAAATTCAAATTACATGATCTGAGCTTTTCTAAGCATACAGCTTCAATAGTATTATGATTTGGCGATTATCTTCCAAATAGACATGAATATTCAAATGAGGTGGCTATAATGTCAGAAGGCTTCATTATAACTGCATGAACACAGACTTTTCCTGGAGAGCAGAGATGGTCATATTCTATTCATGTTCTATTTTAAAGTGACATTGACTCAAATTAATAGTGCCATCTGAACTAACTGACTTTTCTGAAAGGTTAATAAATAACAATCCATAGACCCACATGGCCCCTCCACTGAGAAGTATGAATTATCAGCAATTGTGATAAGCGATGAGAAAATAGTAAGCGTTTCTTTTTTGTTTTTTGATGAGATCCATTGACCCAAATGTCACATTGCTTCATCCACTCAACAAATGTGTACTGAGCAATTTGAAAGGCTCTCAGAATATATATTAGGATATATATAAATGCCATAGCTCCTTCACTCAATTATCCTACAGGAGAGAGGCAGGCATAGAGTTATGGTATAATCATTTCTATAATGTGATAATAATTTCTATGATGTGAATACATATAAGTGTTCAGAAAGACTTTCGAAGAGGAAGTATTTAAGAGAATCCATATAAGAAATTATGAGGACATAAATAAGTACTTGGAAATTGGTGCTGGAGAGAATGGAACCAATATGAGAGATATGTAGGAGGTGATTAATACAGGGGGTGGAAGGAACAGAAGAATTCCAGGGTAACTTTTGAGGTTCCCTCTACAAAATAACTGACCAGTCAGTATAAAGGTCATGAGAAACAAAGATTTAGAAATTACCACAGGCTGAAGGAAACCCAGGAGACAGGATACCATCATGGTATCCTGGATTGGATGCCTGAACAGAAAAAAATACAACAGTGGACAAACTGATGAAATCTGAATAAACTCTGTAGTTTAGTCAATTGTATCATACTAGTGTTAATTTCTGAGTTTGATAAGTGTTTTGTTTGATAAATATGTTAATACTGGAAGAAGCTGGATGAAGTGCATATGGGAGCTCTCTATAACTCTTCATTAAATCTGAAATTAATTCAAAATAAAACTTTAAAAATAGAAGGTTGTTACTCATCAAAAGATACCACTAAGAAAATAAAAATATAAACTGTGGAGTGGGACAGTGAATTGACCACACACATAACCAAAAAAGAACTTGTACATAGGATATGAAGAGAGTCCCTTTAATGAACAAGAAAAAGGATAACCACACAAAAGCTGGGAAGAGACTTCAGGCATTTTACAAAAGAACATAGCCAAATGGCCATCAACATATGAAAAGGTGTTCAACCTCAGGGAAATATAAATTTAACCTCGATTGGAAATCTACAAATTTACCAGGAAGGATAAAATTAAAGAAGACAACTACTGCATATAGACAACCATGTGGAGAAAGAGGGCTTCTCATGCACTGCTGGTAGAAATATAAATTTATGCAACCATTTCAGAAAGCAACTTGTCATTATATCTACAAAATTTGAATGTATGCTTCCCCAGTGACCCAGAAATTCTACTCAAATGCACATACAACAGAAATGTAAGCACATGTGTATCCAAAGACACAAGAATATTCTGAGCAACATCATTTGTAAAAGCAGAAACTGAAAGCCACTCAGATACAGCAGCCACCTACAATAGAATGGGAAACAAGACAAAAACAAAAACAAAACATGGTATATACATATAAATGTAATGAAAATGGACGATAAGAATAAATTTCATATTAATGTTGGATCAAAAAACATAGTACAAAAGAAGAGAAATGTCTGATTCCATTTATACAAAGTTCCAAAAAAAAGACAAAGCAAAACTGGAATGTTTAAGGATGCATGTTTTGGTGGTAAAATTATCTAGGAAAGCAAAGAAGTGATATGGACTTTGTGGGGCACCTGGGTGGCTCAGTCGGTTGAGTGTCTGACTTGACTCTTGATTTGGGCTCAGGTCATGATCCCAAGGTTGTAGGATCAAGACCTGTGTCCACTCTGAGCATGGAACCTGCTTGAGATTCTCTCTCTCTCTTTCTGCCCCTCTCTCCCATCCCATACTCTCTTTCATAATAATAGAAAAGAAAAGAAAAGAAAAAAGAAAATACTACTACATTTTGGGGGTACAGAAGGCAGGAGGAATGGCAGGAGGAGGTTCATAAGGTGCTTGGCAATTTTTTATTGTCCTCTGTGGTAATTTCACTACTGTGCCATTTCAGATAAAGCATCGAGCTGTATATTTTTTGGTACAGTTTTCTGTACGAGTATTACATTGCACAATTAAACAGTTCTCTAAAAGAGGAAAGGTGGGGGGGGGAACAGAGAATATATTCTTTAGAATATAAGATGACTCAACAGTTCTCTAAAAAATGGGAAACTTAGGGGTGCCTGGGTGGCTCAGTTAAGCAACTGACTTTGGCTCAGGTCATGATCTCACGGTTCGTGGGTTTGAGCCCCACGTTGGGCTCTGTGCTGACAGCTCAGAGCCTGGAGCCTGCTTCAGATTCTGTGTCTCCCTCTCTCTTCTCCTCCTCCAATTGTGCTCTGTCTCTCTCTCTCTCTCTCTCTGTCTCTCTCTCTCTCCCTCTCTCTCTCTAAAAAAAAAAAAAATTTAAAAAAAAAAAAAAATTTTAAATGGGGAATCTTAGACCAACCATGATTATTTCTATGTCTTAAGTCTCATTTTCCTCTTTCAGTGAAAAGATCTATCCCTTCATTTTGGACTGAATCAGACATTTTTAATAAAACATAAAATTTTCTTTTCACAGTGCCTTCTCCTTCCTTATCAGAGTATCTTTAGCAAGCTAAAGGTCCTCCTGGAAAGAGTTGTTGTTCCTTAACGACAGCAGCTGATTAAATGGATGTATGCCTACCTTTAAATATGTGTTTATTTTTTAAACCTCCCTTCAAAGTCAGTATATTTGACTGGAAGGGATATATTCAGTCATTAAGATACTTTTTCATCACATATCGCATTAAGTGTTTTCCATTTAGAAGATAGATCTAAAACACTAGTCTTATCATTCTTCTGTTTGCAATTTAAGTATAAAATCCTGCCAGTGTTGCATTCATTAGAATAAAACAGTCTTGGAAATTAAGCACTAATTTCCCCCTCAAATGGCCATTTCTGGGTTTTTTTTCTTTCTAATTACCACTGTAATGAAGTGGCCAGTATTGTGGTAGGAAGTGATTTCAAAGGCAGCAATTTCTTATTATGAATCATATACTTTATTTCTTCCCTAATGTGAGTCAACCCCAGTTATAGAAAATGCACATGCAAACTCCCATCTCTGCTGAGACTAAAATCGTTTTGGAATAGCAAATCATACTTTCAGCTCAAAGAGTTAGGCTTTCAAACATTCCACTAAAGCAAAGAGGAAGAAGAAAGCCATTATATTTTCGCTCTGGGATCATTTCTGATCACTCTAATCTATTGCACTCAGAAGCAGATTTTCAATATCTTAAAACAGTGCTATGCTAATAACACATCTGGTAAGGCTAACTTGTATCAAAATAAATATGAGAAAACGCACCAAAAAAAGAGTGTTAAGTATGCACTCCATTCTTTGGTATTAGCACTATCAAATTTAAATGAGAGTGGCATCTAGAAATAGGTTAAGTGTGTCTATTTGAAAATAAACAGTGCTAAGCTTTGGACTCTCACAACTGAGATTTTTCTGATGGAAAAATATAGAATAATACTGACCATGACTGGACACCTGGTTGGCTCAGTTGGTTAACTGTCCAATGTTTGATTTTGACTCAGGTCACGATCCCTGGTTCATGAGATTGAGCCCCGTGTCAGGCTCTGCACCAAGCGTGCAGCCTGGTTGGGATTCTCTCTCTCCCTCTCTCTCTCTCTGCCCCTCCCCCCATCCTGCTTGCTCACTCTTTCTCTCCAAATAAATAAATAAGCATTAAAAAAAATATTATGATGGTAATTGCCTAGATTGTGCACCAGATTATTTTATCATTGCCACATGTTAGAAATTGATAAACTCTTACTGAACTGTCATACATAGCTGCTTGCAATATGGTAATGGATAAGAGAAATCAGTGTCCCTCATGGGCATTTCTGGGTCTATCTGGACCCTTATTTCTTCCCAAGGGTCTTTCTTCTTCCTATAGCTTGAATACATTGATCAACAATGTATTCACTATAGGTTCATGGGAGTAGAAAATGCAACCTGGTCGGTCCTTGAAAACCCTCTACTGCTCACTAAAAAACATTCAACCTGTATTTACTATTTGTGCAAAATAATTTACATTTCACGAAGCTATTCTTTCTTTGTTTTAAGAAAACAGAGGTCTTGGGGTGCCTGGGTGGCTCATTTGGTTGAGCGTCTGACTTCGGCTCAGGTCATGATCTCGCAGTCCATGAGTTCAAGCCCCTCATCAGGCTCTGTGCTGACAGCTCGGAGCCTGGAGCCTGCTTCGGATACTGTGTCTCCCTCTCTCTTTGTCCCTCCCCCACTCATGCTCTGTCTCTGTCTCTCTCTCTCTCTCTGTCAACAATAAACATAAAAAGAAAAAGAAAAAGAAAAAGAAAGAAAGACAAAGAAAGAAAGAAAACAGAGGTCTGCCTAAAAAGAAAAGGCAATTTGAGCAATCCATGGCTCAAAAGATAATATTGGAGGACAACTACAGTGGCAGTAAAAAGATAAGTGGTTGAGGAGGAGGAGAGGGAAGGGAAGGATGAAGAGAGGAAGCACAAAGGAAGCTATTCTGTGTGAAACTGTCATGTTGAGTACATGTCATTACACATCTGTCAGAACCCATAGAACTGGACGTCACAGAGTGACACTTAATGCAAATTAAATGGACTCTAGTTCATAGGAGTATATCAATATTGGAACATTAATTGTAACAAATGTACCTCGCTGTGGAAGGTTGTTAATAATAGGGAAACTATGTGTGGGGAGTTGGGGGTGAGAATGGGGGCATGGGAGGAGGAGTGGGGTGTGTATATGGAATACTTTTTACTACCCACTCATTTATTCTGTAAATCTAAAACTATACTGAAAAATAAAGCTATTATTTAATTTTTTAACATACGAAAGAAGACGGGAATGAAGAAGCAACCAAGGTAGACAAAAAATGGCCGAATCTCTTCCTGGAGATCTGGGAGTAAATCCACAGCTCCCCAAGCTTGCTTCAAGGTGGTGTGAGTTACACATACAATTAAAAGACTTGAAAATATGAATAGATTTAAAAGAATAACAACTGTTTTGAAGTTTTGTAATGCCTGTATTCACCTGGACCATATCAGAAAAATAAAGAGAATGTCATTACATATTCATTAAGGTATTTTTTTCATTAAGGTATTTTAATAAAGTTTAGACATTCTAATTAAAAAAAAATTTGCTTGCTCACTGTGAAAAATTGGTGGTGGGGGAGAACATAAAATAAACAATTTTAAATGTTAAAAAAAAAATATATATATATACATATATATATATATACATATAAACATATATATATATGTGTGTATATATATATATATATATATATATATATATAAACACTTGCTCAACAGATCCATAATGACAAGGACAGTGAAGGCAAAGAAAGACCTAACAGCCCAGTACTAAGAGGTTGGGCGGAGAAGCAGTGTAAGCGAATAATTGGTTAAACAGCAAAGGGTGCTCAGATAGCTGCACGTAGTTCACTGCAGCTGAAACTCCGATTTCAATTAGGGTTAAGCTGCAGAGGGAGATGGGGAAGGCTTGAAGTTGGGTGTTGCCCTTTGGGAGTGGGAAGCCATTGTGGGCCTCACAGCAGGAAGCAACATGACTTAGTGTGCCTGGTGGGGGGTGGGACAACCACATACGAGGTGATGTATCAGAATAATGCAGATTAGACCTCATGAAGGGATATACAGAGGAGGGGATGACTTTGAGAGATATAAAGCAGGCAGCACAGTAAGACAGTGGCAGCTTGGGTGGGAGGAGCCAAACACTTGAGACGGCTCCCATGTGCCATCTGTGACATGGGGAGTCTAGCAGGAACAGGGGAGGTTCAGAGCACAGCGTTGGGAAAGCACTGGATTTCTTGCGGGGCATGGTGAGATTTAGTTTTCTGTGGGTCATCTGGGCCTCCTTGTCCAAAAGGAAAGAAATGGGATTTATGCCAGTCAAATGGTCTGTGCCAAAGATGAAGTCATCAGTCTACAGATGGTAGTGGAAACTGAATGCGTGAGATCACCTAGGAGATGTTACATACAGTGAGAGGGAAAGTTGCCCAAGGACAGAACTCTGAGAAGCACCCACATCTCATGGAACAGCAGAGGGAGATGATCCCACCCAGGGCTCTGCAAAGAACTGGAAAGGAAGGGAGAACCAGTAAGCAAGAGGAAAAAAAAAAAAAAAAATGTTACTCTCTGGTGAAGAATGTTACCAAGTATTTTCCTTCAAGATGTTTTCTCATTGCTAGAATATTTTGAAAAGTCACAAAAGAAAATAAAATTTTGTTCCATGTCTTCTAACTCTGAAATATTAAAAATATAGCTCCGTTGGGATGCACACAGACTGTTATATGTAAGTGATGAATCACTAAGTTCTACTCCTGAAATCATTATGACACTATATGTTAACTAACTTGGATGTCAAAAAGGTTTAAAACATTAAAAAATTAAAACATAGCTCAGTTAAATCAATCTAATTATAATGGAATGCCAAGTACGAATTAATTTAAAAAGTGTTGTATTCAACTTAACAGCACTAGTGACCAAGAGAGGAAATACTGCTGGCTTCTCTTCTCGTGGTAGATCATGCCTCCATCATGGCTTATACCCTTACTGGGCTTCGAAGAGAAAAAAATAAGACAGTATCGATGTGCACCAGCCTTCAAGTAGGTAGACCTGAGTTTAAATAAAATTCCCGTCACTTATCAGCTTGGGCAAATCATTTCACCTATTCGAGGTCCAACAGAGGGGGCAGCAAGTTCTGGAAACTTAATGCTTGGAGTATCTTTTTTTAGAGTTCAATTCACATTCTTCAACCTTTGGTATTCGTTGCGTACTTTCAAATACTGAAAAATTTTATGGCGTTCTAGAGATTATCTAATATTTTCTTTTAGCATAATTCCTGTTTAAAGGCACACAGGGACCCCTGAGGTCACAGTGGCTCCTTCTCTCTTCCTTGAAGACTCTGGGGCAAATGCCGTGCAGGGGGGCCCACTAGCTGAGAACTACCTAATTGTGCCAATTCTTTGTTAAGTTTATTTATTTATTTTGAGAGTGAGAGAGAGAGCAAAAAAGTGGGGGGGGGGGGGGAGGCGGACAGTGGGCAGAGAGAGAGGGAGAGAAAGAGAATCCCGGGCAGGCTCCACACTATCAACACAAAGCCCAGTGTGGGGCTGGAACTCACAAAGCATGAGATCACGACTTGAGCTGAAGTCAGATGGTTAACCAACTGAACCACCCATGCCCAACCATGCCCGTTTTAAGTGCAAACATGGGCGTGCAACTTAACAATTTAATTCAACCCAAAGATTTTTTTAATGAAGTTTCTCCAAAACCATCTGTAGATCTGTTGAATTTTTTTTTTCATCCCGCAGGTTATCTGATATATAGTAGAAACCCCCGCAGGTTATCTGATATATAGTAGAAACGTAACAAAGGTCTTTGTCTCCCCCGTCTCTCCCAATGCATTAATGTCTCACTGTTGTATCCTAAGCCTGCACAGTACATTATGGTAGAGCTGAAAGTCCCTCCCCGCAACAAGTAGACAGCTACACAATACCCCATCCACTCCCAATTACCACAGCAAGAAAAGACTGGAAGCCCACTTATTACCTTAGTCATTTTGAGTAAAAAGAAAGATAATTTGATTCCTAAAAATGATGGAACTGAAACAAAATACATATCCCTTGATACACTCAGCTGGAATGTTGCTTGTCTTTGTTTGTTTTTTTTTTTTTTTTTCCCTTGGATTTACTGATGTATCATTTACCTATAAGAAAATTTGTCCTTTCTTGGGGCGCCTGGGTGGCGCAGTCGGTTAAGCGTCCGACTTCAGCCAGGTCACGATCTCGCGGTCCGTGAGTTCGAGCCCCGCGTCAGGCTCTGGGCTAATGGCTCGGAGCCTGGAGCCTGTTTCCGATTCTGTGTCTCCCTCTCTCTCTGCCCCTCCCCCGTTCATGCTCTGTCTCTCTCTGTCCCAAAAATAAATAAAAAACGTTGAAAAAAAAATAAATAAAATGAAAATTTGTCCTTTCTTATATACAGTTCTATGAATTCTGGCAAATATTACAGTAATGTAGCATATACTTTAGAAGAGCCAAAAAACTCCCCCACCCCCCAAATTCCCTCCTCTCCTTGTAGTCAACTTATCTTCTCCCACCCACCCCACCTCTTGGCAACCAATGACATGTTTTCTGTCTCTGTAGTTTAATCTTTTCCAGAATATCACTTAAAATGGAATCAAGGTGTCTGTATGACCTTTTGAGTCTGGCTTTTTTACATAACCTAATGCATTTGAAATTCATCCCTATTGTGGACAATGCAAGCTGTCCCTTTGCATCATTGAATAATATTTTATTGTATGAATGTGACACAGATTATCATTTCACTTGTGTTTTTTTTTAATGTTTCATTTATTCCTGAGAGAGAGAGAGAGAGAGCATAAGCAAGGGAGGGGAAGAGCGAGAGAGGGACACAAAATCAGAAGTAGGCTCCAGGCTCTAAGTTGTCAGCACAGAGCCCAATGCAGGACTTGAACTTACAAGCCATGAGATCATGACCTGAGCCAAAATCGGACGCTTTACTGACTGGGCCACCCAGGTGCCCGTATCATTTTACTTGATGGATATCTGGGTTATTTCCAGTTTTGGTGAATGTGAATAAAGCCACTACAAACATCTATGTATAGGTTTTTTCATAAACAGAAGTTTTATTTCTCTTGAATTAATGAATACCTAGGAGTAGGATATTTATACTATATGGTAAGTATATGCTTAACTTTATAAGAAGCCTCCAGACTGTTTTTCACCGTGGTATTCCTATTAGTAATGTATGACAGTTACAGCCTCTCTGAATCCTCGCTAACACTTGAATATGGTAAGGTTTTATATTTCAGCCATCCTAATATGTGTATAAATGTATCTCATTGTGATTTCAATCTGCATTTCCCTAACGATTATGACATTGAGTATCTTTTCACGCACTTACTTGTCATTTATATATCTACTTTAGTAAAGTGTTCAAATCTTTTGCCCATTTTTTATTGGCTATATTTTTTATTATTGAGTTTTAGGACTTCTTTCATATTCTGGATACACATTCTTTATCAGATACAAATTTTGAAATAGTTTCTCCCAGTGTGTGGCTTGTCCTCGTTTTCTCAACAATATTCTTCAAAGGGCAGAAGCTTTTAGTTTTGATGATATTCAATTTAACACCATTTTCTTTTGTAGATCATGCATTTGACCATTTCTAATAAATCTTTGCCTAATCTGAGATCACAAAATATTTTCTTTGTATGCTTTCTTCTAGAAGTTTTATAGTTTCAGGTTTTACATGTAGGTCAGGTTATTCTTTTTGACTTAATGCTTGCTTATAAAATAAGGCATGGCATCAAAGTTTGTGGTTTTGCATGTCGATATTCAATTGTTCCAGCACCATTTATTGGAAAGACATTCCCTTTTCCACTAACCTGCCTTTGCACTTTTGTTCCAAAATCTGTATGCATGTGTCTAATTATGGACTCTATATTTTAGTCCATCAATTTCTGTGTCTGGCTCTGTTTTTCTTCACCAATATTGCACTGTCTTGTTTATTTGAACTTTAAAATAAGTCTTTAGGGTGCCTGGGTGGCTCCGTCGGTTAAGTGTCCAACTTCAGCTCAGGTCATGATCTCACAGTTCATGGGCAATCTAGAAGAAATGGACGAATTCATAGAAACATAAAGTACCAAAACTGAAACAAGAAGAAATAGAAAAATTGAACAGACCCATAACCAGTAAAGAAATCGAATTAGTAATCAAAAATCTCCCAAAAAACAAGAGTCCAGTACTGGATGGCTTTCCAGGGGAATTCTACCAAACATTTAAAGAAGAGTTAACACCTATTCTTTTGAAGCTGTTCCAAAAAATAGAAATAGAAGGAAAACTACCAAACTCATTCTACAAAGCCAGCATTACCTTGATTCCAAAACTAGACAAAGACCCCACTAAAAAAGAGAACTACAGATCAATTTCTCTGATGAACATTGATGCAAAAAAACCTCAACAAGATACTAGCCAACCAGATCCAACAATACATTAAAAGAATTATTCCCCGGGGCGCCTGGGTGGCGCAGTCGGTTAAGCGTCCGACTTCAGCCAGGTCACGATCTCGCGGTCCGTGAGTTCGAGCCCCGCGTCGGGCTCTGGGCTGATGGCTCGGAGCCTGGAGCCTGTTTCCGATTCTGTGTCTCCCTCTCTCTCTGCCCCTCCCCCGTCCATGCTCTGTCTCTCTCTGTCCCAAAAATAGGAGAATAAAAAAAAAAAAAAAAAAAAAGAATTATTCCCCACGACCAAGTGGGATTTATACCTGGGATGCAGGGCTGGTTCAATATCTGCAAAACAATCAATGTGATACATCATATCAATAAAAGAAAGGACAAGAACCACATAATCCTCTCAATGGATGCAGAGAAAGCATTTGACAAAATACAGCTTCCTTTCTTGATAAAAACCCTCAAGAAAGTAGGGATAGAAGGTATGATATACCTCAAGATCATAAAAGCCGTATATGAAAAACTCACCACAAATATCATCCTCAATGGGGAAAAACCTGAGAGCTTTCCTCCCAAGGTCAGGAACACTACAAGGAGGTCCACTCTCACCACTGTTATTCAACATAGTATTGGAAGTCTTAGCCTCAGCAATCAGAAAACACAAAGGAATAAAAGACATCCAAATTGGCAAGAAGGAAGTCAAACTTTCCCTCTTCACAGATGACATGATACTCTACATGGAAAACACAAAAGATTCCACCAAAAAACTGCTAGACCTGATCCAACAATTCAGCAAAGTTGCAGGATATAAAATCAATACACAGAAATCGGTTGCATTTCTATACACCATAATGAAGCAACAGCAAGAGAAATCAAGGAATCGATCCCATTTACAATTGCACAAAAAACCACAAAATACCTACGAATAAACCTAACCAAAGAGGTGAAAAATCTATACACTGAAAACTAGAGAAAACCTATGAAAGAAATTGAAGAAGACACACAAAAAAATGGGAAAATATTCCATGCTTACGGATTGGAAGAACAAATATTGTTGAAATGTCAATACTACCCAAAGCAATCTACATATTCAATGCAATCCCTATCAAAATAACACCAGTATTCTTCACAAATCTAGAACCAACAATCCTAAAATTTGTTTGAAACTAGAAAAGACCCTGAATAGCCAAATCTATCGTGAAAAAGAAAAGCAAAGCTGCAGGCATCACAATCCCGGACTTCAAGATGTGTTACAAGGCTGTAATCATCAAGACAGTATGGTACTGGCACAAAAACAGACACTTAGAACAATGGAACAGAACGGAGAACCCAGAAATGGACCCACAAACATATGGCCAACTCATCTTTGACAAAGCAGGAAAGAATATCCAATGGAATAAAGACAGTCTCTTCAGCAAATGGTGTTGGGAAAACTGGACAGTGATATGCAGAAAAATGGACCGCGTTCTTACACCATACACAAAAATAAACTCAAAATGGATGAAAGACCTAAATGTAAGACAGGAAGTCATCAAAATCCTCGAGGAGAAAGCAGGCAAAAACCTCTTTGACCTCGACCGCAGCAACTTCTTATTCAGCAAGTCTCCAGAGGCAAAGGAAACAAAAGCAAAAATGAACTATTGGCAATTCATTAAGATAAAAAGCTTCTGCACAGTGAAGGAAACAATCAGCAAAACCAAAAGGAAACCAATGAAATGGGAATAGATATTTGCAAATGACATATCAGTTAAAGGGTTAGTATCCAAAATTTATAAGGAACTTACCAAACTCAACACCCCGAAATCAAATAATCCAGTGAAGAAATAGGCAAAAGACATGAATCAACACTTTTCCAAAGAAGACGTCCAGATGGCTAACAGACACATGAAAAAAATGCTCAACATCACTCATCATCAGGGAAATACAAATCAAAACCACAATGAGATACCGCCTCACACCAGTCAAAATGGCTAAAATTAACAACTCAAGCAAGGACAGGTGTTGGCAAAGATGTGGAGAAAGAGGATCTCTTTTGCACTACTGGTGGGAATGTAAACTGGTGCAGCCACTCTGAAAACAGTATGGAGGTTCCTCAAAAAGTTAAAAATAGAACTACCTACCCTATGACCCAGTAATTGCACTACTAGGTATTTATCCAAGGGACACAGGTGTGCTGTTCCGAAGGGGCACATGCACCCCAATGTTTATAGAAGCACTATCCATAATAGCCAAAGTATGGAAAGAGTCCAAATGTCCATCGATGGATGAATGGATAAATAAGATGTGATATATATATATATATATATATATATATATGAAAAATATATAACGCATATATATGTATAATGTATATGTGTATATAATATATATATAATATATATATATATTATACATATATACATATAATGGGGTATTACTTGGCAATCAAAAAGAATGAAGTCTTGCCATTTGCAACAACATGGTTGGAACTAGAGGGTATTATGCTAAGCAAAATTAATCAGAGAAAGAAAAATATCATATTACTTCACTCATACGTGGAATTTAAGATACAAAACATATGAACATAAGGGAAGGGAAACAAAAATAATATAAAAAAAGGGATGGGGACAAAACATGAGAGACTCTTAAATATAGAGAACAAACTGAGGGTTGCTGGAGGGGTTGTGGGTGGAGTAATGCAATAAATGGATAAGGGGTATTAAGGAAGACACTTGTTGGGATGAGCACTGGAATCTACTCCTTAAATCATTATTGCACTATATGCTAACTAACTTGGATGTAAATTAAAAACTAAAAAAAAAATACAATTGATTTTTCTATATTTAGTGGCATTTTATTTCCAGTTACAATTTTTCCCCTGGTCATATATATATATATATATATATATATATTTGAGGACAGCGGTCCTCAAAGCTAGATGAGGGTGAAAATCATCTATGAAACTGTACATATACAGATTCCCGGATTTCATCTCCCACAGGTTTTTATTCCACAGTTCTGGGACAGTCCTAGGAATTTATGCTTTAAAATATTTCCGAGGCAATTCTGATCCCAGTGAGGTTTGGGAATTACTCTTATGGGTTTGTGGATATAAATTAATCAATAAACAAATATGATAGCTAGCAGTTCATTTCCTATACCAACACTACTGACTTCCATTCACTAGACATTTTTAGTTGGATTTCTGGTGATGAATTTGCAGTGATAAGTCTTTTCAGAAAACTAGCTGCTCCTTTTTAAACAATGGCATGTATTTGCTGGAAATTGTGCCAAATCACTAACTGGTGCATTAAATTTTAGTCAGTAAATGAAGCATTCAACTCATTAAGTTTCTGTCTATGGCCATGCTTGGCCAGATTAGCACAATATTGTTGACTGCTTGAGCAAACTATATACAATTTGGTGGGAAGAGAAAACAAGTAAGAGGACACTGGCTGAAAAGGCAATAAAAATTTGGTAAATTCTAGAGTGGTTTGCCAAAATCAAGTGTGGTGAGGAAGGAATTATTGAGTGCAAGTGCTACACAGTCATATTTAATTAGCCTTGTCAAGAGGTTTATCACTAGGACATCGTTGTTTCTCTTAGAAGAAGAACCCAAGAGCAGGGATTGCAAACTGACTGCATCCAAAGGGACTGGAAGAAGGACAAAGAAAACCTTCAGGATCCAGTTGCTCTTCTTCCTTCTCTTCACATCACCATTCTTGCCTCTGTCTTGTTTTGTTCCTGCAGAGCAGCTCTATTTCCTCTTAGTCAAGAATATTCCTAAAGGAGATCATGCTCTTTATATCTACATGACCCAGAAGTCACACCAGTGTCTAATTAACCAAGAAGCTCTCTGGTGAAGTTATGAGATTGACTTAAATTATATTATGTGACCACCTCTTAATATCGACTGATAGAGGTGCTGATAAATGACATTCTGAGAAAAATATTTAGAAACGTATATAATTTTATTAACACTTGCCATATATGGATGCCATATATGGAAACTCTTAAAAAGTATGAAAAACTTATAGTGATACGGTGTGTGTTTCTACCGTGTCGTTCTGTGGTGATGACATGATATATCCAATGCAACTATAGATATTTTGAATTATCTAATAAACTAAGAACAGTATTTGTCCAATGAAACTCTAATGTTTGTAAAAAAAAAAAAAAAAAGAAAAAATAAATTCCATTCTCAACACATAAAGCTTAAATTTAATCTATCCTTTTAAACATGAGCATTACAAAAACAGAATTGGGGTAATTAAAATGAAATTACTTCTAAATAAATGAGCTAACTACATAACAAGGCCATGGAAATAAGGCCATTTACTTGGATTTTATACTATGGTTTCTTTCCCCTCTTCCTCCCTACTTCTCAGATTACAGTGATTTCCAGATTATACCTCAGAATTCAATCAAGTTGGGCATAAAGATTGGCATTGTGGAGCTACTTACACCTACGAAGAGAAGAAAGGTTTCTATATGTTACATGGCAAGTGTTCTAGAAACATTGGAACCAGAATATGCATTCTCCAGAAGGAAGTCTTAGGGAAGTCCAAGCCAGATGTTAGGAGTAGAGTAGGGTTTTACTGCTATGTACACTTCATTTAAATTTTTTTTTAATCTTTATTCATTTTTGAGAGGGAGACAGAGTGTGAGCGGGGGAGGAGCAGAGAGAGAGACACAGAATCCGAAGCAGGCTACAGGCCCCGAGCCGTCAGCACAGAGCCTGACACGGGGCTCAAACCCACAAATCGTGAGATCATGACCTGAGCTGAAGTCGGACACTCAACCAATGAGCCACCCATCGCCCCAACATACACTTCATTTTAAAGAAGAGGAAATTGAGGACTCCAAGGATTATCCCAATTGTCTAAGGTTTTACTCTGAAGGATCGGCACGACTAGGTGGGGAAGAGTAGAGGTAGCTGGGCTCCCTTCTGTGAAGCCATGTTTGTCCACTTAAAAGCTCTGGTGAGAGAAAAATGACAGAAGTAAGCTTTTAAAAACCAAGCCTGTTATTCTCCCTGAAGAAACAAGCCTGAATAGGGTTCCTTCCACTCTCACCCTACTGCTGATTCCCACACCTATCTAGCTATATTCCTCTCCTTTATTAAACCTCTCCTCCACCATCTGAGCGTCCCCAGCTAGACTTTGTATCCACTGCTTTATTAGAATTCTCCTTTAATCTCCAAAGAATTATGTCAGTGTTGCTGATATTCTTATAAATTCATCTAGAGTTTCCACATAATACCTGGCATAAAGACTTAGATAACTAAAAATATTTATATATAAATACCTAAGAGAGTAGAAGAAACTATCTTAGAGCTTTAATGACTTAATTTGTGGTTTAATTGTTCTCAGAGTTGATACTGATGAGTGTTATGGGCTGAATTTTGCCGCCTATAAAAAAACACTTATGTTGAAGCCTCAACCCCAATGTGACTATTTGGGGACAGGACCTATAACACAAGCAACTAAGGTTAAATAAGGCCGTAATGGTGGTGCCCTAATTCTGTAAAACTGGTATCCCTGTAAGAAGAGGAGAAACATCAGAGACCTCTCTCTCTCCACACATGCACAAAGGAAAAGCCATGTGAGTACAAGAAAGAAGGCAGCCGTCTGCAAGCCAAGAAGAGAGGCCTTGCCAGGAAGCAACCATGGCACTTGATCTCTGCCTTCGGCCTCCAGAACTGGAGAAAATAGATGTCTGTTGATTAAGCCACGAGATTGTGTGGTATTTTGTTATGGCAGCCTGAGCAGACTGATACAATGAGTCAAGCTGCGGGCTGTGTTGAGAATCGTAAGATGTTTTCCGAACAACTATGCAAGGAAAAATAGCATAACAAAAAATAACATGAGCGTATCTCCAGAACTTATAATATATATTTTTAAAGGTTTACTTTCATTTTCCAATGTCAGCACTTTTAAACCTTATTGGAAGGTAATATATTTGCTTGTGCTTCTTTCTACCGTGACATTTTTTGCCAGATTTTTTTTACATGACCCAGAACAATTTGGGAAGGTTTTGCATTTTTTAATTTTATATTTATTTCAGATGTACCATTTACTAACACTTTTCCATTGGATCCCCACTCGTATTATTTTTTCAATAGTTTCTTTGTAGATTTAATCAAATATTGTGACCCATAATCTGCTTTTTCTGAAATCAAATTACATGCTTAAAAAATCCTATTTTTCCATTGTATAAAAATGTTAAGCAGTTTAGATTCATTTTCATTTTAGCTTGATCTCTTAACTTTCCCTGAAAATAAGCTTTTTTTTTTGTCTCTTGCATGAGCCTGTTAGGTTAAAGAGATACTACCTGTCTCATTTTTCACCATATCCAGACCCCACTCCTAAGTTGTAGGAGGATCCATACGGACAATACTTATTTACTGACTCCTGGAAGATATAAATCTCCAAATGACAGTACATTCCATTTTCAGTCATAAATCCTGAAGTCACACAGAAAGTTGCCATTAGCTGCGTCATACATCCCTGAGGCATTTGTGTGGGAAAACATTAAGGGCATTTTACAAGCTGGTAAACTGAATAGCAAGATTATATGAATTTATTTTCAGAGCCAGGCTAAGGGATTACAATGAAATCCCCTACTCTTAGTCCCTCCTGTACATTTCCATTTTCCATTACCTTACAGTTAAAAATCATTCAAATGTGCTTGATTGATTGAGGTCAAGAAAAGAAGACAATGTCCACTGACTTTTTACAGTTCTGATTTGGTGCTAGTCAATCAACTTCTAAAGATTTTTCAGTCTATATATCATGATTAAGATACTAAAACAAAAAGAGTACCAGTTATGATGCTCAGATTCACTTTAGAAACTGTTATTTTATGTAAGGAATTTGAATGCATGAGGAATTGGGACAAAATATTATTTGAGAGAGATCAGCATTAGTTGAGATATTGAGGATATAACATTTATTTTCTACTTATTGTTAAATGATGCTAGCAAAGTCAAAGAGTATGACTGTGATTGCCCGGGTTCACACAATCTGGTTTATTTGGACTGCATATTTTCATGTGCATGAAGCTCATGTCAAATGAGTCTCACAAAAAGAAATGCCAGAATGAGAACATGAACCTCCAGTGACCAGATTATGTTCCAGCTCAAATCCAAACTTCTGTGAAAGACACGCAAAATTCTCTATTACCTTCCCTTTTCACACTCTCCCTTTTCTCAATCTCTCTCTCTCTCTCTCTGTCTCTCTTTCTCTCTCTCTCTCTCTTTCAACTTCACAGAAGCCTGTGCTCCAACCAGGCCTCCTTCCTTCTTGCTCTTTTACGAATATGGTATTTGCTGCCGGCTGCTTCCAGAGTAACATCAGAATTCTTTGGTAGGATTTCTCGGGTTCTCCTCAGCCTGGCCCCGGCCCGTGTCTCCAGCCTCACCCCTCACACACACATCACACTCCAGCCAGACTGAAACAGGACGAACTCTCCTCTTCTCTCTTTCCCACTTGTCCTCACCAAATGATTCCCTCTGCCTAGGATGTTCTTCCTCTCCTTCCGCTGGCTAATTCCTTCCTGGCTCGAGATTCCTATTAGGCATGAACAACTCTGGGAAAAGTTTCTTTGTACTCCTGTTTCTCCCCCAGTCATGTCACGTGGCCCTTCTCTGAAGTCAATGAGCATACCACCCTTGGCTCTTCCATGGCACCCATCACTCTGTATACAATAGCCTGCTAGGGTCTGTTGGACTTTTCACTCTAGAACAAAAACCATGGCTTTTATCTCTGTGGCCCTCCCATCTAGAAAAGTGAGTTTGAGAGTAAATGTTTATTCAATTTATTTATTTTTTTTAATGTTTTTATTTATTTTTGAGACAGAGAGAGACAGAGCATGAGCAGGGGAGGGGCAGAGAGAGAGGGAGACACAGAATACAAAGCAGGCTCCAGGCACAGAGCCCGACGCGGGGCTTGAACTCACGAACCGTGAGATCATGACCTGAGCTGAAGTCAGACACTCAACCGACTGAGCCACCCAGGCGCTCCGAGAGTGTTTATTAAATAAATACCCAACGTTGTGCCTTTGTTCATATCCTTCTTCTTGGCCAGAATCCCCTCCTTCCTTTTGTTCACCCATCCCAATATTTCTTTCTCTTCTACCAAAATCCTACCTAAACCTCATCCCTCTATGAAGATCTTCCCTTCTCTGTTTGTGGTTTGCGCTTTTCATTGTTTTGTGAAAGTCTTACAGACCCAAATCCTACTAGAAGACATTCTAGGCAAAGGTTATGTCTGTATTACTTCTGCTCAGCTTGATACTGGGTCCAGAGAAGTCTCCTCATACTCATTGACTGATTTGCCTGAATGGGAAATAAAACACTCTGGATTAGGGTAGAGGGCCAACCCCTTCAAAAGAATAATGATCTGTACAAGGCCATGGCACCCTTTTAAAATAAAATAATTCCTTTTGTTTAGGGTAAGTGCTATTATCATTATTATTTGTATTATTATTATTACTTGCCAAATAAAACACATCTATCCTGAAGCCAAGAAAAGCAATAAGACTAGTGACATGCTTTGAGTGCTTTTATTAGTCAGAACACTGGTCTATTACATGCTCAAGTCTTTAATATGCATGAAACAATATTCTCTGATGCAACAGATGATTAAAGAAATATATTAGAGCATTCATTCTGAATGAAAATACATGGACAAGGTAATTCCCAAGGCTCAGAGCAAATACAGGGAGGAATATAAGCTGAAGTAGGTCATTTCTCTCCAGAGAAATTCTATGGAGATTGCTTTCAATTTTGGTTTTAAATTTAAGAAGTTGTGGCAGAGAATCGAAAAATACGGTTTCTGGCTTATTCACATGCAAGCTCTGGGTTTTTGTGCTTTTTTTGTTTTTGATGGGGGAAGGGTAGGGGGCGCGAGGCGGGGGGGGGGGGGGGGCGCGCATGAGATCCTTTTCTTTTTTCTTCTATGAAGACCCTTCATTGAGAACTTCATCACAGGACCTGTTTGTTGTCAAAGCGCCAGGAGCCTCCCACGTGCCATTCTGGCTATTAACTAGTTCCGGGCTAAACCTCCTGACCTTTCTGAACCTCCGCTTTTTTTACGTTTCATATAGGAGCAGTAACATGTTTGCTTACCCCACATTGTTGTGGGAGTGGAGTAGGGCTGGGAGGTCAAGTAAAATAAGGAGTTAGATTTTTTTTTAATTTATTTGTTTTAACTTTTATTTTAGAGGGAGAAAAAAAGTGAGAGGGACAGAGGCAGAGAAAGAGGGAGAGAGAATCTTTTTTTTTAGCTGTTTATTTATTTTTGAGAGACTGCAAGCAGAGAGGGGCAGAGAGAGGGGGACAGAGGATGTGAAGACGGCTTTGCGCGGACAGCAGCAAGCCCGATGTGGGGCTTGAACTCACAGACTTTGAGATCGGTGACCTAAGCCAAAGTCGGGCACTCAACCAACTGAGCCACCCAGGTGCCCCAGGAATTAGAATTTTTTATTCAAAGAGAAGGCATTAAGATTCACTTATTCCCACAGTTTGGCTGCCTCCCAAACTGAATTTACAAACACTTATGTTAAATCATGAGATTAGCACTGATACAGGCTTAACAGGGGCAAAATCTGTTTTGCTTTTCTGGAGGTAGAATTGTTCTTTGGCTGGCTAGCACACTTGACTGGGATTCTTCTTTCAACCAACCAATCAACAAGTTTATATTGATTAACTTATTCACAAGCACTTGTCTGGACAATGGACAGTGTATAGAGTTTGCCCAGTCTCCAGAACCATAATACATAATTGAAGATATCAGACATGTATGTGTGCCAAGTTAATTAAAACTCCACCCAATGTAGTTGTGTAGATTGGGGTTTGGGGTGCGGAATAGGGGCCGGAGGAGAGAGCACTTGAAACTTCCTGAAACCAGAAAGACCAAGTATTAGTCCTCTGGGCTCCTCTAACAAAGACCACAGATTGGGTGGCTTAAATAACACACATTTATTTCCTCCCAATTCTACAGTCTGGAAAGTCTAAGATTAAAATGATGGCAGATGGGGTTGGTTTCTTCTGAGGCCTCTCTCCTTAGCCTGTAGGTGGCCGTCTTCACCCTGTGACCTCACATGGTTCTTCCTCTGTGTGTGTCTGTGTCCTGATCTCTTCCTTCTTTCCTTTTTTTTTTAAAGTTTTAATGTTTTATTTTTATTTTTGAGAGAGTCAGAGTACAAGCAGGGGAGTGGCTGAGAGAGAGGGAGACACAGAATTCAAAGCAGGCTCCAGGCTCCGAGCTGTCAGCACGGAGCCTGACGAGGGCTCAAACCCACTAACCATGAGATCATGACCTGAGCCACAAAGTCCAATGCTTCACTGACTGAGCCACCCAGGTGCCCTTCTTTCTGTAAGAACACCAGCTCTCTTGGATTCAGACCCATCCCAATGACTTCATTTTAACTAATCACTTCTTTAAAGGCCCTGCCTCCAAATAGTCATATTCTGAGATACTGAAGGTCAGGACTTCAACACATGAATTTTGGGAGCATTCAACTTAGCCCATAATTCAGATAGATACTTGGAAGGAAGTGAGGAAAGGTTTTTCACAGATAGGGACAGGTGAGAGGCAGAAAAGGGCCTGGGTGAATGGGGACAGTAAGTAAACCACCATCATATAATTCAAATCAGCAACATGCTTCACAGTCAGCAGAATACACTGTATTATTTCCTCTTTGCAGCAGTCCTAAGAGAGAGATTATTCTTTACAAAAAAAATGTGAAAACTGAGATTTAAGTGGCTGGCCCCTCACCTTCCTCCTTAAACTGTGTGTGCTTGGGCGACCTCATTCTCATTTTACTTATTTAGGTCCTTTCTCTTTTCTTTGTGGTAAGTCTGGCTAGAGGTTTGTCAATTTTCTTAATTTTTTCAAATAATAAGCTCCTGTTTTCATTGATCTTTTCTGTTATTTGTTTGAAATTTTAGGATTTCTATATCATTTATTTCTAATCTAATCTTTATCATTTCCTTCCTTCTGCTGGCAGGATACAAAATCAACATACAGAATTCTGTTGCATTTCTATACACCAATAATGAAGCAGCAGAAAGAGAAATTAGGGAATCAATCCCATTTACAATTGCACTAAAAACAATAAGATACCTAGGAATAAACTTAACCAAAGAGATAGAAGACGTATTCTGAAAACTATAAAACACTGATAAAAGAAATTGAAGATGACACAATGAAATGGGAAGATACTCCATGCTCATGGACTGGAAGAACAAATATTGTTAAAATATCTATACTAAATGTGTATACCAAAGCAATCTACATATTTAATGCAATCCCTATCAAAAGACCACCAGCATTTTTCGGAGCTAGAACAGACAATCCTAAAATTTGTATGGAACCACAAAAGACCCCAAATAGCCAAAACAACCTTGAGAAAAAAAAAGCAAAGCTGGAAGCATCACAATTTCAGATTTCAAGTTATATTTCAAAGCTGTAGTAATCAAAACAGTATGGTACTGGCATAGAAACAGATATATAGATCTGTTTCTATGGAACAGAATAGAAAACCAAGAAATGAATCCACAACTATATGGTCAATTGATCTTCAACAAGGGAGGAAAGAATATCCAGTAAGAAAAAGACGGTCTCTTTTACAAATGGTGTTGGGAAAATTGAATGGTGACATGCAAAAGAATGAAACTGGACCACCTTCTTACACCATACACAAAAACAAATTCAAAACGGATTAAAGATTTAAGTGTGAGACAGGGTACCATCAAAATACTAGAAGAGAACACAGATACTATCGTCTTTGACATTGGCCATAGCAGTTTCTTTCTAGATACGTCTCCTGAGGCAAGGGAAACAAAAGCAAAAATAAAAAATAAAACTTGAGATTTAATCAAAATGAAAAACTCTGCACAGCAAAGAAAACAACCAACAAGACTAAAAGGCAACATACAGAATGGGAGAAGATATTTGCAAATGACATATGGGATAAAGGGTTAGTTTCTCAAATCTACAAAGAGCTTATAAAACTCAACACCCAAAAAAACAAATAATCCAACTTAAAAATGAGAAGACATGGACATTTTTCTAAAGAAGACATGCAAATGGTTAACAAACACTTGAAAAGATGTTTAACATCACTCATCATCAGGGAAATGTAAATCAAAACTACAATGAGATATCACCTCACACCTGTCAGAATGGCTAAAATTAACAACACAAGAGACAACAGATATTGGCAAGGATGTGGAGAAAATATTCTCTGCATTATTGGTGAGAGTACAAACTGGTGAAGCCACTGTGGAAAACAGTATGGCGGTTCCTCAAAAAGTTAAAAATAGAGCTACTCTATGATCCAGCAATTGCACTACTAGGTATTTACCTAAAGAATACAAAAATACTAATTCAAAGGGATGCATACACCCTGATGTTTATAGTAGCATTATCTACAATAGCCAAATTATGGAAAGAGCCCAAGTGTCCACTGAGTGATGAAAGGATAAAGAAGACATGGTGTATATACACAATGGAATATTACTCAAGCATAAAAAAAGAATGAAATCTTGCCATTTGCAATGGCATGAATGGAGCTAGAGAGTATTATGCCAAGGGAAATAAGTCAGTAAAAGAAAGACAACTGTATGATTTCATTCATATGTGGAATTTAAGAAACAAAACAAACGAACAAAGGGAAAAAGGGAGAGAGAGAGGCAAACCAAAAAACAGACTCTTAACTCTAGAGAACAAACTGATGATTACCAGAGGGGAGGTGTGTAAGGTGATGGGTAAAACAGGTGATGGGGATTAAGGAGGGCACTTGTGGGGAGCACGAGGTGCTGTATGAAATCACTATATTGTATACCTGAAATCAATATTATAACTGTATGTTAACCGGAATTCAAATATAGACCTTAAAAATATTTTTTAAAAATAAAAGAATATGACAGGAACAGATTACAAGTTTGGTGTTGAGTCTTTGGTATTAAAACTGCTGTCTCAGATCATGGGTTAGAATTGGTATTATCTAGCAAAAGTCAAGGAGTAGCAATGATTTGCTAACTCATAGAAAAACAAATGAATGACTTAGATGGGGTTTTCTCAATTAAAATTTTTCTCCCATTTTCTTTAGACATACAAATGGCCGATACCTATATGAAAAGATGTTCAACATCACCAACCCTCAGGGCAATGCAAATCAAAACTGCAATGAGATACTCCGTCACACCTGTTAGAATGCCCATCATCAAAAACACAAGAGAGAACAAATTCTGATGAGAATGTGGAGAAAGGAAACACTTGTGCACTGTTAGTGGGATTGTAAATTGGTGCCGTAAAGAAAAAAAAGTTAAAAACAGACCTACCGTGTGATCCATCAATTCCTCACCCAGGAATATATCCAAAGGAAACAAAACACTATGGTAAAGAGCCTCATATTCATAGCAGCATTATTTAGAAGAGCCAAGGCATGAAAATAACCTAATTGTCCACTGACAGATAAATGGGTAAAGAAAACGTGGTATGTATATATGCAACAGAATATTATTCGACCACAAAAAAAGAAGGAAATCCTGCCATCTGTGACGATGTGGATGGACCCAGAAGGCATTTATGCTAAGTGAAATAATCAGAGAAATACAAATACTGTGTGTCTGATTTCACCTACATGTGGAACCAAAAGGAGAGAAAAAGAAGAGAAAACCAGACTCACAGAAAAAGAGATCAGCCATGTGGTTACCGGAATATCAAAGGCAGGGGTTGCAGGGAGGGGGTATTGAAGGAAGATGTTCAAAAGGTATAAATTTCCAGTTATAAGATAAGTAAGTGCTGAACACATAACGTACAATATGACAAAAGTGGTACACGTTGCTGTATGTTGTATAGCAAAGTTGCAAAGAGGGTAAATCCTGAGTTCTTATCACATGAAAAAAAAAATTCTTGCTGGCTCGATTGATTGATTGACGTATCTGTATGAGATGGCGGATGTTAATAAATTGATTGTGGTGATCATTTCACAATATATGTTAATCAAATCTTTGTGCTGTCTGTACGCCTTAAACTTACAAAGTGCTGTTTTCCAATTATATCGGTATCAGAAAAAAATGTTCCTTTAAAAGTTTTACACTTCACTGAAGTGAAAATACGAGTAACAAGAAATTTCCAGAAAATAGCCAAGCATGCTTAATCTGACAGCATGTTCTTAAGGGAGATGTGCTTCGGTCTGTAATTTTTATATGCAGTAGAAAATTTTCCTGCTGCAAATATTATTCTTAATCTGTTTATTGGAATTAAATCTATCATTACTCGATGGTGCTCTTCAGACAGTACGCGGATTTCCAGGTGAACACGCTGGAAATAACTCCACAGGAAAAACAGAACCACTTAGGACTACTGCCCAGGATGTGGTTTGATGGAACAGGCTTTGGGGAGGCTGAATAAAGGAGCTTATGCAGGGTGGGTGGGTACAGAGAGGAGGAAGAGAGGTTGAAGGCAAAAGGACTCAGCATGAATTGATGAAGTTCTGAACAAAAATGCTAATAAAAAGCAAAGGATGGAACCTGAATTGTCCAGATTGGGGGCCTGAGCTCAGTCCGACAGTGTTATAGTCTTTGTGCTCCGAAGGCATGAATGGACTGCCAAATGTGCTCATCAGATCTCAATTAAGAAACTGACTCCAGGACGGGGCACTCGGGTGGCTCAGTTGATGAAGTGTCTGGCTTCAGTTCAGGTCATGACCTAGGAGTTCGTGAGTTTGAACCCCATGTCCGGCTCTGTGCTGACAGCTCAGAGCCTGGAGCCTGCTTCAGATTCTGTGTCTCCCTCTCTCTCTGCTCACTCTCTGCCTCTCAAAAATAAATAAATGTTAAAAAAATTTAAAAAGAAGAAAAGAAAAAGAAACTGACTCCAGGGAAAATTGCCTCATAAGATTTTGAGGTGTATTCACAATTTGCGGTTAGAATTAACCTGAGAAATGAATGTAGCCGAGATATCCTCACAAGTAGTCGTAAAACTGCTTTCTAAGTTACTATTTTCTTTAGGCTCCATAAGAAAAGGGGGTGGGAGAATTGAGGAGACGCATTCATGATCAATTAAATTTGGAAAATGTGAGATACTATAGTCCCTCTTTATAGATTTGCAATGCACATTTGTTTATTAAAAGTTCTGAGAATCCCACTATTAACCAAAAAATATACCAAAAGCTTCATTAAGCTCTAACACAGCATTTCCTTTACTGACCACATAATTCTTTTTATGATAAACGCTCCACTAACATCAGGCCCAACTCATGTTCCAAGAACATATCTTAGAAACCCCTGTTCTAAATGAACTAGCTAAACAAACACTTTTGTTCTTTGTAGTTTGTAAACTCTTATATAATTTCTCCACTACATGATTTGGGAGAAAAATTTGCTATCTTTGTAAAGCTTGTATGAAGAAACCAAACTCATGGGTCTCGAACTCCTGAAGCCAGTAGCGGATCCTTCTATTGAACTTCAAGTTGGCCAGCCCATCATTTACCATTCAGCACATAGGTTTGGGTATTCACTTCTGTGTAAGGAACCGTCCTACATACTCTTGTAGCATCTAGTAAAGCAGTTTTCATGTTCAAAATCTTTAGAGGGAAGAAGTGAAGACTGTCCGTGACTATAGCCAGGAAAGCACAAGAGAAAAGAAGGTAGATGATGTGATTTTGAAGAGGTCACAGCCATTCAAGAGGATCAGAAAAGACGCCGTAAACTGGTGACATTTGAATAGGAAGGTTTGACAGATAATCCCATACAGCGGTACCCTCTTATTCGTGGGGTTTCACTTCTGTGGTTTCAGTTACCCCACCCCCACCCCACACACTGCCCCTGCAACTGCAGTCTGAAAGCAAAGGATCCTCCTTCTGAGGTGTCGTCACAAGGTCAATAGTAGGCTAAAACTATTGTTACAATGCATATGTCAACGTCTTGCTTCATCTCCTGAGAGAGGAATTTTATTATCTCACATCCTCACAAGAAACAGACAGTACAGTAAGATATTTGAGGAGAGAGACCACATTCACCTGGCTTTTAGTACAGCATATTGTGATAATCATTCTAC
This sequence comes from Panthera uncia, assembly GCF_023721935.1. Lineage (NCBI taxonomy): Eukaryota > Metazoa > Chordata > Mammalia > Carnivora > Felidae > Panthera > Panthera uncia. The sequence goes on from NW_026057581.1 coordinate 19,070,727, forward strand.
TTTATTATTAGTTATCGTTGTTAGTCTCTTAATGGAGATTAAGTTTCCAGCAGCCAGTGGGGGCTTGGTAGGTGTTCCCCACAGATAAGAGGGGATTACCGTAACATCGTCCAAACCTAGACACTTTTGAAAATGAAAGGGGGTACCACTGGTATTTGCTCTAGGAAATAGGCATAAGCTATCAGTCTAATTTTGGAGGGAATAATTAGTCAGACCCTCCATTTGCAGAGACTCTGAGGAAAGCAGAGAACAGGGAAGGGTTTCACCAGGCCAGGACATTGGGCAGATGGTCTAGCTCCCTGCTACCTCTGGACCATGTCTTATACACCTTAGTCTCCACCCTCACCACCACCCCTAGACACAGCAAACAAGCTCTCCTTAGGGTGTTTGCACTTGTTTTCTTTATATATCCATATGGCTAATGTTTTCATTTCATTCGTGTCCAAATAAAATATCCTTACTGTGACCTTCTGACTGTGATGGTATGTCACGGAAAGGGAGTGATGTGTTCTGATTTATGGTTGAAAAGGACCATTATGACTATGTGTGGGGAGTAGAGAGACCAAAGAAGAAACAGAGTTAATTTTGGAGAACAGATCTGAGATAGGAAGGAGAGACAAAAGGAAAGGAAACAGAATGTAAGCAAAGCCGGAAGTGGAAAGGGCTGGAGTTAAGGATATCCGTACAATCTCAAAGAAATGACAGGTAAGGTGACTTGTAGAGAGGGCGGGGATGGGTGTACACCTGGGAGCTCCGGGGACTGGAAAAGGTAGACCAGATGCCAGAGCTGGAAGGGACCTTGTGTGCCACTTTACAGTATAAATCCTTTATTCCAGGTTGCAAGCCTGGCTCTCACCCAAAGAGGCAGCATCTGTGTATCGATAGCTGAAATGTTCTCCTCACTGGGGGAAGGAGGAAGGGCAGGAAGCAATAAACACTGGTTGATGGGTTTTCACCAACTCTTCAACGCGAAGCCTTTCCGCTGAGTCAGCTAATCAGCCAGTTATTCTCAAAGTGAGAGGCACCAGGCTGGGCTCTGAAGCTACAAAGATAGAAATACTCCCAGTCTCTACCCTCAGGAAGCTTACCATCTAGCCAGAATCTAAGCCCAAGCGTTAGCTCAGAACTTCAGTGCTTTATCCTCAAGTTCAGTGCACTAATGATCAGAGCCATCAGCAAAACGGAGTAGGAAAGAATAGTGTTTGTAAACCACTGGATGGCAAAGCTGGCCATCATGGCACTTGGACCACTTCTACTGTATATTTTAGACTGTATTTTTATTAGACATTAAATGATGACAAGTTAAATTTATGGACTTGCATTGCAACCCATCACAGTTATTTTTTAAATACAGTATTTGCATAAACAATTGTATCTTTGCTATGCCAGCCTTCTCCACTGTAAATTATTTCTCTGTGCCTCCTTGCTGCACAGTAGAAAAAGTAAAACTGAAAATAGCCCTAAGAGTGAATCAGGAATTAAGACTGGCTATAACACCGTGCCTTTTGATATAAAAAAATATGTATCTGAACCAGTTAATTACCAGTTGATTATGTATTTTAAATAAATGAAACTCTATCCACATATATCCTTTTCCTAAAAAGATCTGACAAACAGGACATCTGGGTGGCTCAGTCGGTTAAGCTTCTGACTTTGGCTCAAGTCATGATCTCACAGTTCATGGGTTCAAGCCCCGTGTCAGCTCTGTGCGGACAGCTCAAAGCCTGGAGTCTGCTTTGTATTCTGTGTCTCTCTCTCTCTGCCCCCCCACCTCTTGTGCTCTCTCTCTCCCTCTCTCTTTCTTTCTCTCTCAAAAATAAATGAGCATTAAAAAAATTTTTTTAATATCTGACAAATAAGAGAATTACAAATATAAAATTTTAAATATGAATTAAAAAGAGAATGATGAACATTTAAGAATTAACAATGTCAGTCTATAAAGATGAGTAATTTTCAGTTAATTAAAGACCCACTCTCTTTTATTTTTTTTTCCTCTCTGAGAAAACAAATATATTATCTATTTTTTAAGAAAGCATTTTTAAGCCCTTTAAACCTTGGAAGGGGGATATCTTGTTTTGGGTGCCCCCATTTTGTATACTAATCTAAACTGTGGTATGGTCAAATAGCAATCTTTCTGGATCTTCCTAGACCAAAATAAAACATTATAAATTAAATACTGGTGACATAAGAATATCGCTCTTGGCATTCATAGCTTGCGTCCCTCTGGAGTGCTATTCCCAGTAATGTTAGAGCAGTATTTTCAGAGGTCAAACGTCTAGCTTGTGTTTACATGAGGGTAAAAAATAATAGTAGTAGAAATGATGACCGTGAGGACGACGACGATGATGATGATGATGAAGAAGAAGATGGCAATGATGGTGGCTCCAGAAATGACAAGTGTTCTAGCATTCCTTGCTCTGTTCTGAGTTGGCCTATGAGGAAGCCCCTCTATGTTTGTGTTTTTTTAGGAAAGCTCTATCACCTAGTTTGGTCACTTGCCTTGCCAGTTACACACACGCACACGCACACACACACACACAGAATCAAATGAGCTCTCCACACTCCATTCATGTCAGAACTCAACAGCTTGAGTAGCACAAATATTCTGCAGTCACTCATGAAAAGAAATTTTTAATAATAAATATCTAACAATTAATGGGCTGGTAGCTGCAATTGTCTTCAGGGCATACTATCTAATTTCCTTGCAATGTTTCATATCCTTACTTTTCACGCTGCAACAGTCTATCATTAAAACCAAATGCAGGTTTCTATCACTTTTATTTATTTTTCAAATCAACTTATAAATCAGTGCCAGGCCTTGTTACAGATGAGTTCCAATAAATTATCGGCTGTGGACAAATTCTGAATGTTAAACACTTCCTTTCTCTTCCTCCCACCCCCGGTCTCTGTCTGTCTCTTTCTCCGGAGTGCTCTTCCTCTCTCCTGTCCTGGGAGCCAGTGCCTCTCCTGGGCCCTCAAGGCCTACATAGCTCACTGGCTGTGCTCAGGGTACAAATAACAGAGAGCCCTTAGTACTTAATTATGTGCTATTTAAATAATGCAAAAAGGCATTTATTTTTCAGAGAAAAATATAGGAGACAAGAGTCATTTTACAGTCCTTGGGAAATTTACCTTTCTGAATTTCAAAAGTGAAAGCATTCTTGTTAGAGGCTTTTTACATCAGCAGCTGAAGACTGGTGACCTGATGTCCATTTTTCAGAGACGTCAGTCTGTTTAGGCAGCTTGCCTCCTTTTCCAAACCATCCTGTCACCTCTAAGAAGCCCTTTTGGCACACTGTATCAGGCTCCTGTCAACTCTCCCTGGGAGGGTTGGGGACACAGTATCTGGGTTTCTACTCCTACTGACCTAGGGTCTATAGCACATACAGGAAACCTGAGACACCCTTCCTTTTTTTTTTTTTTACCTTAGGCAATTTATTAAATTATGAATAATTTTTTTAAATATGAAATTTACTGTCAAATTGGTTTCCATACAACATCCAGTGCTCATCCCAACAGGTGCCCTCCTCAATACCCATCACCCACCCTCGCCTCCCTCCCACTCCCCATCAACCTTCACTTTGTTCTCAGTTTTTAAGAGTCTCTTATGCTTTGGCTCTCTCCCACTCTAACCTCTTTTTTTTTCTTTTTTTTCCTTCCCCTCCCCCATGGGCTCCTGTTAAGTTTCTCAGGATCCACATAAGAGTGAAAACATATGGTATCTGTCTTTCTCTGTATGACTTATTTCACTTAGCATCACACTCTCCAGTTCCATCCACGTTGCTACAAAGGGCCAGATTTCATTCTTTCTCATTGCCACGTAGTACTCCATTGTGTATGTAAACCACAATTTCTTTATCCATTCATCAGTTGATCGACATTTAGGCTCTTTCCATAATTTGGCTATTGTTGAGAGTGCTGCTATAAACATTGGGGTACAAGTGCCCCTATGCATCAGCACTCCTGTATTCCTTGGGTAAATTCCTAGCAGTGCTACTGCTGGGTCATAGGGTAGGTCTATTTTTAATTTTTTGAGGAACCTCCACACTGTTTTCCAGAGCGGCTGCACCAGTTTGCATTCCCACCAACAGTGCAAGAGGGTTCCCGTTTCTCCACATCCTCTCCAGCATCTATAGTCTCCTGATTTGTTCATTTTGGCCACTCTGACTGGCGTGAGGTGATATCTGAGTGTGGTTTTGATTTGTATTTCCCTGATGAGGAGCGACGTTGAGCATCTTTTCATGTGCCTGTTGGCCATCTGGATGTCTTCTTTAGAGAAGCGTCTATTCATGTTTTCTGCCCATTTCTTCACTGGATTATTTGTTTTTCGGGTGTGGAGTTTGGTGAGCTCTTTATAGATTTTGGATACTAGCCCTTTGTCTTTTACCATTCTGTTGGTTGCCTTTTAGTTTTGTTGATTGTTTCCTTTGCTGTGCAGAAGCTTTTTATCTTCATGAGATCCCAATAGTTCATTTTTGCTTTTAATTCCCTTGCCTTTCGGGATGTGTCAAGTAAGAAATTGCTACAGCTGAGGTCAGAGAGGTCTTTTCCTGTTTTCTCCTCTAGGGTTTTGATGGTTTCCTGCTGAGACACCCTTCCTATAAGACTAAGGAACAAAGATTCTAAAGAGACACAGTCTATTACAATAACCCATGATGGTCACATGTTTACTTACAACTCACACACACATTCACAAGGTGTACCTGAAATATTCATGTCTTAGCTGGAAACCAAGAAAAATGCTTTAAGATCCTTCAAACAGCAAGACCTTTTAACAAAAGCCATTGTCAAAGTTGGTCTACCTTGTTGTAAAGGAAATAGTACAATGAGGGGTGCCTGGCTGTCTCAGTTGGTGGAGCGTGAGACTCTTGATCTCAGGGTTGTGAGTTTGAGCCCCACATTGGGTGTAGAGATTACTTAAAAATAAAATATTTTTTAAAGCTTATTTTGAGAGAGAGAGGGAGAGCATGAGCCATGAGTGGGGGAGGGGGAGAGAGAGAGGGACAGAAAGAATCCCAGGCAATGCTGTGTCAGCACAAAGCCTGACGCAGGGCTTAATCCCAGGAACCACAAGATCATGAGTTGGATGCTTAAGTGACTGAGCCACCCAGGTAACCCAAAAATGAAATCTTGAAAAAAGTAAATAGTACAATGCATTTTACTTTATTACATATTTTTGCCATAATTGTAACTACTGATCCATTTTATAGCAGCTAAGATCTATGTAGAGGCTATTGATATTGTTCATTTGACAACCTCAGGAAAGATCTCTAAAATGTCATTTGTGGGGTGCCTGGGTGACCATCCAACTCGTGATTTTGACTCTTGATTTCAGGTCATGACCCCAGGGTTGTAGAATTAAGCCGTCATGTCAGGCTCCACACTGAGCCTCTGCCCCTCTCACCTGCTCCTATTCTCTCTCTCTCTCTCTCTCTCTCTCTCAAATAAAAAAATAAATAAATAAAATAAAATGCCATTTGTAAAATATGAAGTTCTAGTAGGTTCCTGTAACAGACTTCCAATGTCCTGTTTTTCAGGTTTTAGCAAGGTCTTTCTCCTAGAAATCTATAGCAGCCTGGGACAGGGACCATCTGAAAAGCTGAGGTCTGGAGAGTAATCCTGGAAGCTTGGGGACAGGCCTCAAATATAGTCCTGGGAAGCAGCACTCAAGAGATGTGACCTGTAGGTTTTTACCTGCAGAACCTAGAGATATCTTTCATTCTGCTACTGGGTGTCTCCTTGTAGGCAGAGAATGTGTTCATTCATTTCTGTTTTCTTCACGGCACCTGAGCGCTGTGTCTTAGCACTGTTTGGTATTCAGTGGTATGTTTGATAGGTGTGTAAGGGGAAAAGTTTGGAGTAGGTACTTTATTGGGAAAAATCTAGTTGGGTTTGTGAGTAAGGTACCGGGTTCCTTGGTGGGAAATAAGAGGAACCCGAGTCAAACGAGGTCATTTCATCATTTTGACCATAGCAAGCTTCTAATTACAGTGTATGCAAAAGCATTCATTAAATACACATCTGCCGGGCATTATGTTTGGTATGAAGATGAGCAAAACAAAGCCCTTGCCTCCATGTAGATCAGAATCCACAGTGAGGGACAGTGAATAGTCACAAAGCAACCTTGTAAGTGTTGTGCTGTAGGTTTATACATGATGACTTTGGAGTGAGGATAAGGGGAACCCGAGTAAAGAAAGAAATTTTTCAATCAAGGAAGTAAAACCTAATCTCAGTCTTAACAACTAGAGTTCAAATAATGGGCAGGGAAAGAGAGGGCAAATCAGAGGAAATAAATCACACACACACACACACACACACACACACACACACTGTGTTGTAATGTCTGTAAATCTAGGCCCTGTCTACCTCCTGAGACTTACCTACATATTGAATTTCCCATTGGACATCTCCACCTGGATGTTCCATAGGCACCTCAAGATTAACCTAAGCAAGATGGAACACATAGATTTCTTTCCACCAACCAGTTTCCCCTCCTCCTATGTCCCTTCCTCATTGAACCAGTATCCACCCAGCTGCCCAACCCAGAAATCAGGAGTCATTCTTATCTCCTGTGTCTCCTCCAAAATACCTCTTCTATCAAATCTATCATGGATGTTTATAAGTTCTACTCCCTAGACATTTTCCAAATGCTTAAGGCCATCACTCATTTTCACCCAGGTGATTGAAACTGCTCATAACAAATCTCCCTGAATCTATTCTTGATTATTCCCATCTCCAAGTAATTTTTCAGATTGATGAGGGGGAAAAATGCTATTTACATATGGTATTATGTAAAGTTCTCACCCTTTCACATGGTGCAGAAGGCTTGGGTGACCAGGCTCATGCCTCCCCCTCCAGCTGTGACCTGGTGAGCCAACCCAATTTTGTTCAGTTTCTTGACTCCATGTGCTCTCCCTTTCTTACAAGCCATTGCATAAATTCTTTTCTCTGCCTGGAACATTTATATTCTCCCCATTCCACCTTACATGGCACCTTCTGGTCTCAGCATGGAGCTCACTTCCATTGTGAAGCTACCCTTGATTCCCCAGTTCTAATTAGAGGATGTCCTAAGGCTTCCTTGGTATACACATTATCATAACACCCAACACATGGTTTTGTAATAGATTCACAGCTTTCTCAATTCCCCACTAGACTGAGCTACATAAGCTTTGTTTATTGTTGAATTCCCAGTGCTTCGCATAATATTTGGCATATAGCAGGTTCTTAATACATACTATTGATACACCACTGAGAGAGAGGAAGGGAGGGAGGGAGATATGAGAAAATCAGCTGCTTTAGTAAATTGCAAGTAATTTGAAATGACTATACTAATGCATCTGGAAGAATGGTAGGGACGAGACCAAACCAGCAGATACTGGCTTTTGGACAGACAACAGGGATGTCTTTGAAATCATGTAGAGCTACTAATGAAACTTGCAAATATAAAGTTCTACCTTTATAACTCTTAGAGGAAATTTGATATAACAATTCACTGAGGAGTCCAAATATACAGAGAACTTGGAGAACTTGAGAATAAAATAAGAGGACAATAATCAAGTTTAAGTGGTGTGGTACATACAGTAAGTGCAACAGAACTCTTGGAAGAGAGATATCAGGGTGAGAATAATCATGGAATAAATGTGACTTGCTAGGCTTTGGGTAGGGCACTGGGCTTAGAAGTAAGGACATGGAAAACAATAACAACATGAACAATAGCACAATAAACTGATTGAGAACTGTGTGCCAGAATTATACAATACTCTTTCGTACTCACAGCCCATGAGGTATTTATTATCATTGTCTTGACTCTGTAGCTAAAACACTTGAATATTGGAAGTGTTAACAGCTCAATATTTGAGCAAGTTCTCAGACCCGGGACCGCCTGACCATCAAAGGACATAGCTTGGCCACTGGGCTGCAATCCTTCTGGATACAGAGTGTGGGCTTTACTGACAGATAAACCTGAGTTTGTATCTCAGCCTCACCATTGCTGTGGGATTTGGGGCAAGTTGCTAAAGCTCTCTGAATCATCAAAAGATAACTTTTTCTTATCCCCCCTTGAAATTGAGGTAACACCTCCTTTTCCGATTGGTTTTGAGGATTAATTAAGGTTAATGTTTCTAAAGGCCTAGCACAATGCCTGGCATATTAAAGGGATACAATGCACATTAGCTATTTCCAGAATAATGTGACAAGTGGGCAGGATTTGATTAGACAGCGGGCAGGAAAGGCTGAAAAGCTGAGGAACACAAACAAGTAGAGGTACATCTCCGTGCAGAGGATGCCTTCCCTCATAGAACAGATCTTAGAGGAACCTGCGGATGACCTGGTAGAGGAAGAGCTGACAGCAAAGGAAAGTGAGACCAAGGGGCTGAAGCAGAGGCATGACCAGGTTCACAGGATGGTCTGGAAACCAAGAGAGAAGAGTGCACAAAGAAATCTGACCAACAACAGAATCAAACATCAGAGACAGGTCAGTGAAAATAAAGACAGAGAAGAGACATCACATTTAAAAGTAAGGAAGTCAATAGGGAGCTTTCAGAGCAATTTCAAAGTGGAGAGGCAGGAGCCATGTCATGGGGGGTTAGGAAGGGCACTGGAGGAAATCAGCAGACGCAGTGATGGGTCAAGTTACCAGCATTTAACAGTTAAAAGAAAGTGCACAAACTAAACTAATTTTGAGAAAACCAGATGGTTGCCTGTATCCGATCCAGGCGTCACACCTGACTGGGTAATGGGAACGAGAAGCACATTTCTGCCCCGTTGTCCGTGGCTGGTGTGCTCAGCTGGTGCTTGCATGCAGTCCTGGGCACATGGCATGGGTAGCAGGGGAAGTCACAGCACCTGCACAGGCCCTTTCAGGTGCCACAAAAAGAGCAACTGCCCGAGTTTCCCGCTTGCTGTCCTGACCTACTAATTTTGATTGAGTACAGCCGCATGATTAATGTCCATGCAAAGGACTGAGGGCCAAGAACCCAGCTTGCAGTGTCTCTTGCAGAAATAAGAGGCATACATTAATCCTAGCCCGAGAGATGAAAAGCAATTGTGTTTTATTAACTAACCTGCTAGCATACCATCTACAAATAGAACCGGGAGGGAAGAAAATATTTTTTTTAAGTTCCACCACCAAAGACATCTTGTGGGTTTATTTCCCTCAAGTGCATGACTTTCTTAATAGGACAGAGAAGTCAAAAGTGCCTAACTGCCATTTAATATAGGACGCATTTATTGAACTTCCTGCCATAGGCCAGTCCTCCACAAGGTGTACAGAAAACCCTATAGGGTCTAGGGCTTTGTTACTTGGAGACTTCTGCCATGTTTGAAGCGGCAGACACTGGCAAACCTGCTTGGCGGGTCCACCTGCATCCAGCACACCTATGGAGCTATGCTTTCAGAGCACTGGTCCAGGGTGATGGCTGCCATGCTTAGAGAGAGTTGCGCCTTTCATTGTTCAGCAATCTGTCTTCACCCACCTTACTAAAAATATGGTTTTCCACACTTTAGCCATTTTGGTAGATGAGTGAATAAATTCTCATCTTGCTTTGAGTTGGCAAAACCAGTATTGGGAAACTGACATGTAACTAACCTGACATCTTGGGGCTGAGGGCTATGAAACTGGAAATAAACCTACACGCTGGTCACTGTTACTTAAACACTCAGTGACGCAATTCCATTTTTCTAAGATGGAGTTGCTCTAACTGGGAAAATTGTCAGGAGCAACTAACATACTCTGAAATGGGCTAGGTTCAGTGATAGGAAAGAAAAAAATTATCTCTTTGGAAATGACTCTCAAACATCTGTTACATACTTTAAGTTCCATGCTAGAAGATCTGACATCCAGCTTGTAATAAGTAGCCTGTACTCAAGATGGCAAAATAAAACAAAAACTTCTAAACCCTCCAGCTCACTTCTTTTTTGTTTAATGTTTTATTTATTTTTGAGAGAGAGCACGCAATCAGGGGAGGGGCAGAGAGAGAAGGGGACAGAGGATCTGAAGCAGGCTCTGCACTCACAGCAGTGAGCCCGATGTGGGGCTGAACTGATGAGCCCTGAGATCATGACCTGAAACGAAAACAGATGCTCAACTGACTGAGCCACTCAGGTGCCCCTCCAGCTCATTTCTGACGAAGCATCAGTGGTGGAGGCAATAAGAATGCTATGAATTCTAAAAGGAAGGGACTAAGTCCAAGGGTGGGGGTGAGGGTAACCAACTAGCAAAACAAATACCTAGAAGCTCATCACCACTCTGTTTGGTTTTGGTTTCCCTAGGAGACATTATCAAGAAAATTTAATGTTAACATTCATATTCTATTTCCAGTGTTCAATTTGAAAATCAACAACATTCAATACTATAATAATTTACTGAGCATCTGCTAGGTGTCTGCCTTTATAGAATAGATGATAAATTAACTAAATAGTACATGTCAGTCAGTACACAATATGTTAAGACGTGGAGCTTTCATTCCGATTCAGGAGATCGACAATAAACTAATAATAATCTAAATAATCATTTACTTACATTAGTGTTAAATGCTATGAAGGAAAACCTCAGCAAATAATGGAAGTGCACCACAGGGAGACTTCACCTTTTTTTGGGGTCAGATAAGGGTTCTCTGATATAGGGTTGTTTAGACTGAAACCCAAAGCAATGATGGGTTTGGTAGATTGTGGATGGGTTTGGAATGATAGTAGAAGGATGCCCATTGTTGCAAGAATGTAACAAACAAAGGGAAAATGGTATCAAATGAGGTTTAGGATGATGTAGACAGGTCACACAGGGTCTCCTGGGCCATGGCAAGGACTTTGGACATTGGAGTTGAAGAGGAGCCATTGGAGGAGTTTAACCAGAAGAGTATTTAACCTTTATGTTTCTCTAAGAATATTCTGATTGCAAAGTAGAGAATGAACTTTGGGGTGTGGATCCACACAACTTACAGAAATGATTTAGGGACTGTCTCAGTCGTTAGTACAAGGTGGCAGTGTTAGTACAAGGTGGCACAAGATAGTGGTGGCAGTGAAGATTGACAGAAATAGCTCTCTAAAGTATTTTGGAAGTAGAAGTGACAGAACTTGGTGACTGAGAGGCTGAGGGGGGATGAAGAAGAGTATAAATGATGACACCCTGAGTTCTGGAATGAATATCTGAGTGGATGTCAGTATCATTTATGAAAGTAGAAATTGTGAGTGAAAGCTAAGTTGAGAGAAAGATCAGTGGTTCCATTTTGGACATGTTGAATTTCAAGAGTCTGCAAGTGGAGGTATTGATCACAGAGTTGCATATGTGCATGTGAAGCTCATTGGAAAAGTCTGGGCTGAAGACACATTAGACATCGGGGAGTCACTAGAGAGTAGGTGGTAACTGAGCTCAATATTATCACTTAGAAAGAGAAGGCAGAGTGAGAAGAACGCGGAGCCAAACATGGAGCCCAAGAACGCTCGTATCTGCAGGTTAGATAGAAGATAAGGTACTGGCAACGAAACCGAGAAGGATTGGGCAACAGAGAAATACGGAGAGATGTGGTGTCAGCAAACCAAGAGAGAACTATTTGGAGAAAGTGGAAGTGGTCAGACGTGTCAAAAGCTTTCTGAAAGTCAAATAAGATGAAGACAAGAGTTTTAATCTGGATTTTCTGAATGGGGATCAGGGAGAACCTGAGGAAAAGCTATTTCGTGAGGTAGGAACAGAAATTGGAGACAACATAAACATTTTTTATTATGAATAATTTCAAACCTACGAAAGTAGAGACAACACACTGAAGCTAAATAACATGCTATGAAGAAAAGAACGGGTCAATGAAGAAATCAAAGAGGCAATAAAAAAACACATGGAGGCAAATGGATATGAAAACACAACAGTCCAAAAGCTTCAGGATGCAGAAAAACCTGTCTTAAGAGGAGGTCTATACAATACAGGCCTACATGAAGAAACAAAATAAAAACTCTCAAATAAACAACCTAATCTTACATCTTAAGGAGCGGGATAAAGAACAAACAAAACCCAATGCCTGAAGAAGGAAGGAAATAATAAAGATTAGAGCAGAAAGAAATTAGAGATTTTTAAAACAACAACAACAACAACAACAACAACAACAGAACAGATCAATGAAACCAGGAGCAGATTCTTTGAAATTAAAAAAAAAAAAAAAAAAGTAGACCGAACAGAAGAATGACCCCCAATATCCCTAGAAGCCAGAATAATCATCAGGATTTTGCCACAGTTGCTTTATCTACCTTTTTGTTGCTATTTTCTCCTCTTGTTGTTTCTGGAGTTTTCTTCAAGCAAAGCCCAGACTCATGTTTTTTACCTTCACTGTACATCTTTGAGGATTATAGAGAACCGTAATGTCATCATCAGACCAACAAAAGAAATGTTAATCCCTTGGTATTGTCCAATAGTGAAGTCATATGTAGATTTTCCAGATCGTGTACACACTCTATACAAGTGTGGGTCACAGATCAGCAGCATGGACATCACGCATGGAAGCTCATCAGAAATGCAGAATCCCATGCTCTAATCCAGACTGACTAAATCAGAACCTGCATTTTCACAGCATCCCTGGGTGATTCCTGTACAGTGCATGTCCCCATTCCTATTCCAAATCCTGTCCTTTTTGCAAGTTTCCGCTCCCACGCATGTGCACACACACAAACACACACACATGCACTGGTAACTACTATTACTAGTTTTTTCCCCCCTTCCCAACTTTTCTTCTTGCATATATAAGCAAATACAAAGATACACATATTTCCTACCTTTTCTCACCAAAGCTAATTATTACTCATTGTTACGAATCTCGCATTTTTAACTGACTAAAATTAGTTTTAAAGGACTAAATGCTCTTTTCACATTTAAAAATGATTTACTATAAATACTGCACTTTTTCACTTTCCACCAGTCCTTCTTTTCTTCACTGGGCACACAATTGTCAGCATTACTGGCTAGTTGCTGTGAAGCATGCATGCTCTTTCACCTTAATTAGCCACATCACATGATTGCAAGATGAGGGCTAAGCTGATGACATCACCCATGACTTTCTCTTAATATGCAATCAGAAAGCCAATATAGGAACTGGGCCTATTCCCACTAGAACCTGACTCCACCTCAAAAGACTTTTAAAGAAAAATTACAATGAGGGGTGCCCCAGTGGGTCAATTGGTTAAAGCATTTGAGTTTGGCTCAGGTCATAATCTCATAGCTCGTGAGTTCAAGACCTGGATCAGGCTCTGTGCAGACAGCTTGGAGTCTGGAGCCTACTTTGAATTCTGTGTCTCCCTCTCTCTGCCCCTCCCCCACTCACATTCGGTTGCTCTCTCTCTCTCTCAAAAATAAATAGACATTAAAATTTTTTTAAAAAGATAATTATAATCAAATGACTGTTCTCTGTAGTTCAGATCTGCACTGAAGGGAAGTTGAAGGTCTTTTATTTTATCCCACGTACATGATCATTTACATCTTAGATTTTCCAACCTCTGAACTTTTACCCACGCTGTTACCCCTGCTGGAACTACCTACCCTTGAAAATTGAAATTCTCCCCATATGTCAAGATTCAACTCTAATACCATCTTCTTTGAGAAGCCTTTTCTGACCACCCCAGCCAAAAGGTGTTCCTCTATCTTCTGAAACCTAAAATCGTTTTCTGTGAGTGCCAGCTCTCTGACACTTCACACATTCAGCATAATTACCTACGAACAGAGCTTTCACTTCAGTTAGCTGTGAGCTCCTTCTGGCCAGAGACTGTCTTATAAAAATTTGTGTATCCACTTTGGTGCCTACTGTTTTACAAAAATACAGCATAGGCTCTTGATAAATATTTGTTAAGTGGATGAATGAGACTGTATACAGCACCTTTTCCATGTAGCCTTATGCTCAGTTCTGTATTATCTCCTCCTCTTTTGCTCTGTCGGGCCCCCCAAATTTGTTCTAACCCTCTGTAATCAGACCACAACACTCAGCTGTGAGAGCAGATCAACCATAATTCATGCATCACTTCAATGTTAGATTATTAACCAAATTAGTATTTGGAATGCATAGAAAACCTTTTTCCCTATATACTAAAATATCTTAAAGATTATTATTTCATTTACTCTTAATATCTCTGTGAGATAGGGACTTTTAAAATTATACATTACCTCAATCTAAGAGATCTGAAATTTAAATGATTGATTCATACAGAACCCAGAGATGTTACAGAAAGATGAAAAGTGTGAATATATAACTCCCAAAGTTCTTCCAATTTAAGATTCAGTAATTCTTTGATGTGCTTGAACCAGACTTGTCATAATCTGACATTTTTAAAAGTCAGCTATAACCCACACTTGATAAAATTGATAAAAATATATACAACATTGGATTTGGCACCAATGTTTGTAAATGGCATGATAAATATGTATAAAATAAAGGTTAACAAAAAGTGTTTCAAGAACTTTATATGTCACAGGTAATATACATACTATTACACATACTATATATTTCTATATCTACCTTCAAGATGGAAGCAAAGAGTATAACACACTGTGCAATTAAAATAATTCTGCAATTTCGGAATTTGCTATGTATATCAGGGCCACCCTAGATAGATTTTTCATAATACAATCTTATTATTTCAATTTTCTGTCTTTGGAGAGAAAACAAATAAACAAACATTCATGGATGCCATCACACACCTCAGCAGGAACAATGAACTTCCCAGCTATCTCCCTCTCCCCCTAAAAAGCAATTTAATGCACCACTGGAAGTTGCCTATTAATTGGACTAGAAATAAAGTAGCCTGTGAGTGTTGGCAGGAGAAAACACAGTTTGTGTGTGTGTGTGTGTGTGTGTGTGTGTGTGTACATATATACAAGTATATATGTATGTAATATTTCACCCACAAAGTAAACAAGCAACACTAGTGCGTCATTTTCGAATTACAGGGCTGTTTCATAAACTATAAATGCTAACATGGGAGAGGTAAATCATAGCAATTTAATTAATAAAACAGTTTAGACACTTAAACCCATATGTGCACCCCTGGGGGCACCACATCAATAATAGAAGCTTGCAGGCATATTTTAGAAATTTTATGCAATCATTTGCAGATCTTGTAGTCAATAATTGTTACAAACTGCATTAACTCTTGCCATACCCAAGGAGTGAATTTTCATGTGTTAAATGTTGTTGTTCTCTTTGGATGGTCTCTTAGAGTTGCTAAGAGTGGAGGAGCATATGGTTTCTTTCCCTGAATTAGCAGGGCTAGGTAAGGTAAGACAACCCTCTGGCAACCAACGAGCAAAATATGGGAGGTCAGAATCCCGGGAAGGCATTCTGAGAGACAGGACTGTCCCTCTCTCTTTCCACTAAAGGAGAGATGTAAAAGGTAACAAACTTCAGAGAATGGAAATTCAACATTTTAACTTGTATTTTTTTATGGCTAGATATTTCTCTTTTAAAACTTCTAAAACTATGTCTATAGACATAGATATATATCTATAGAACCCTCATGTATTGCCAGTGGGAATGCAAAATGGTGCAGTCACTTTGGAGAACAGCTTAGCATTCTTAAAAAGTTAAATATAAATTTACCATATGACCAACAATTTCATTCCTAGGAATTTCCTATTTCCACCGAAACATACATCCACCAAAAACCTTGTATGCAAATGTTCATAGTGACAAAAAGTGGGTTATTCATAGTAAACAAAAAGTGGATACAACCCAAAGAGTCATCAATTGATGAGTAGATAAGCAAAATGTGTATTTCTATATAATGGAATATGGTTCATCAATACAAAACAAAAATACTGATAATGTTCCAATATGATCAGAAACAAGTTAACTGTAAGAAGCCAGGCACAGAAGACCACATATTATATGACTCCGCTTGTATGAAATGTCCAGAAAATGTCAAATCACAGAGAAAGAAAGTAGACTGGTGATACCTGAGGCTGGGAATAGGAGCTGCGATTAAGCCTAACAGAGCACAAACAGCATCAGGGTAATGGAAATGTTCTAAAACTGTGTTGTGATGATGGTTTTACCACTCTGCAAATTTCCTGAGAATCATTTAATTGCACAAATTGGATGACTTTTTAAAAAAAATGTTTTTGAGTGTTTAGTTCTGAGAGAGAGTGAGTGCTCACCTGTGAGTGGGGGAAGGGCAGAGAGAGGAAGACAGAGGATCCTAAGCAGGTTCCATGCTGATAGCAGAGATCCCTATGTGGGCCTGGAACGCACGGAACCGTGAGATCATGACCTGAGCCGAAGTCAGATGCTTAACCAACTGAGCCACCCAGGCGCCCCTAAAATGGATGACTTTTATAATAAGTAATTATTCTTCAATAAAGTTGTTTTTTAAAATGTGCCTAAAATCTTATTGATGTTCCTTATCATTCCTGAAAAACAAAAAGGAATTCATATGGAACTATACTCATATAGGATTATTAGTAGATTGGGAAGCATTTAGTCACTGGATAACACTAAAGCTAAACAAACGCAGTCTTTCTGTAACTGTGCTTATCCTTGACACAGTATATACCCGGTTATCAAAAAATTCATTCTTTTCCCTTCTGCAGTGCTCATCAGAGAGATAATAATAACTACTATTACTGAGAAGTTACTAACTGCTATGCATCCTATAAGGTGTTAACTTCTCAATCATCTTCTTAATATTTATACATGAGTCATTGGAGGCAAGGAAAAACTGGTTAATTTTTCCCAGTTTTGCAGTTAAGTGGCAGAGCTGAGATTTGAACACAGGCAGCCGGCTCCAGGCTGCGCTCTGACTTGTCGCCATAGCTGACACCCACCATAGGGGCTGACTTCTCTCCTCTGCAATTGGAGATTGGTCATCAACTGTTTGTGAGCAGCTTTAAAGGCTGCAAATGCAAACCGAATGAGCCTCGGTCAAGAGAGAGGCTGGAAGTATGTAAGCACACTGTCAATGTTGGCTGCCCTAGGGGATCGTTCTGGAGGACAAGCGTGGGCAACTACATTTTTTCTTCACAAACCTCTGCATTGTTTGACCTTGTAATTAACACATATTATTTTTGTAATTAAAAATATAAACGAGAAACACTTTTCCCCCCAAGAAAAGAAGTAAGCAAATAACAAAGCCGTTGGCATGCATCGCTTTTTCTGCATATGATTATTCCCAAATTTACCAAGTTGACTATCTTCGGCAAGAAAAGCTGAATGATTGGGGTGTCTGGTTGGCTCAGTCGGCTAAGCGTTAGACTTTGTCTCAGGTCATGATCTCACAGTTCATGAGTTCAAGCCCCACGTGGGTTTTTTTGCTGACAGCTCAGAGCCTGGAGCCTGATTTAAATTCTGAGTCTCCCTCTCTCTCTGCTCCTCCCCTGCTTTCTCTCTCTCTCTCTCTCTCTCTCTCTGTCAAAAATAAATAAACATTAAAAAATCTAAAAGAAAGAAAGAAAGAAAGAAAGAAAAGAAAGAAAGAAAGAAAGAAAAGTTGAACAATTGTTTTAACCTTGTGACCTGTCATTCTCAGAGGTCATCAAACCTAACAGAAAGCAAGCCATGAATAAGATGACTGAATTTTACCAGAAATGAAAATCCCATCTGTGGTATTAGCCCTGCATTTCCATAGCACATGGCTGCTGTCTGTGCTGGGCAGCACTCATAAGGAGCTGTGCCTTGTGGCTACTGGGGATGTCTTTAACTGGGGGAGGGTCTTCTGCAAATTCTTGAAGATCTATGTTTTTGTATGTAACAGGAAAGTCTCAATTTACCAAAAGATTGCAAGTGTATTGTGAATATTTTTGTATCATTTCAATGGAACATATTTTAATCCAAGAGCAATAACATAAAGTGGTAGTTAGGTCGTCCACAGAGGCTGTATAGACTGACACAGAGAAGAAACATATTGACAATAAAAAATGGTGAAGAAAATGCTATTGCAATGTCAGTAACTAAAAAGCACACACAAAAGGACCCAGAACTTTTTTAAATAATTAGATTAAAAATGATTTAATTTAATTATTTAATTTAAAAAATCATATAAGTATTTAAAAAATTAGATTAAAGGTTTACGATGTATTCTCATGACCTGAACCTGCTTGATATTGAGGTATCATCAGAATGTCCCCTCTGTTATCATAGCATCCTCACATTTTTCTTATTTCCTCGCATGTGCTGAATTCTCTCTTCCCTTCTCAGTAACCTCCAGCCCTTCAGCCCTTCTGAACTCCTCATCCAGCCAATCACCCATCTATGTGTCCATCCATCCATCTATCCAGCCATCATCTTCCCATCTGTCTGTCCCATCCATCCATCCATCCATCCATCCATCATTTCATCCCTTCCTAACCTCACTTGATTCCTGTTATACTGTGGACCACATAGTTAACCATTTTAGGATGTCTTCACCACACCCCAACTAGCTCAATCCCTGTCCTTCTGCTATGTCCTATACAGCTTCATAAATAGAAGCTGACTGTCTGACTTCCTACCTCGGCACTACCTGTTGGTGGAAAAAGTAATAAAACTGTCTTAATTGAATCCATTAAAACATGCCGAAGTCTTATGTCAGCTGACCTTGCTCCAAAATCCTCCCGTTCAACTCCAGATGATGTATACTACCTGTCCAATAGGAGTATAACCCCTTTATACTCAACCCTGCCTGCCTTTAAAAAAAACTAGTCCCAAGCCCCATTCCAGACTAATTATTAAACCAGAATATCTAAGGTCAGAACCAAGACATCTGCATATGTAAAAGCCCCCCAGGGGATTCTCTTGTGCAGCCAAAGCACAGAAGCCAGATTTCCATTCCCATCTTTCTCACTCAGAATAGTGAGAGGAGCAAGCTGGGTCATTTTGTGTTATTGGGAGATGAAAAACATCTGGTATATGGTTCTTCAATTTCCCTCTTCACTCTACTAATATCATTTCAGAGCAGGGGTAAGCAAACATTTTTCTGTCGAGGGCCAGATAATAAACATTTTAAGCTCTCAGGCCAAGAGGCAATGCCCTTAACTCTTCCAGCAGCTATTATCAATGTTAAATGTTTTATACTTAAAACCACTGTTAACTTGTGCACCAGACAAAAACAAGCAGCAATCATAGTTGGCCAACCCGTGTTTTAGAGGCACTGATGATCTCCTAACTGACAAACCCAAAGATTTTGTTTTCTTTTGTTTTTAATATTTTATTCACCTTGATTCTGTGGCAGCTCTTGACCATCCTTTCCCTCTTAAAGCTTAACTTCCATGTCCTCAAACCATGCTGGTTATTCCACCTGTGCTATTCCTTCTCTGTCCCATGCACCTGTTCCTATGTGTATGTGTGTGGGTGTGTGCACATGTGTGCATATGTGTGTGTGCATGTGTGCATGGTGTGTATCCCAAGCTGCTGGCCTGAGCTGCTTCTATGGCCATGGTGTCAGTCAAGGTGGAGATACACTTTTTTCAACCAAGTTGTAACCCCCACAAGAGCCTGACAATGCTGGCCCCATCTGCTCCTCAGATAGACAGCTCTCATCAAGCTGTGCCTCCCCTACAAAGAAGGAAGAACAGTTCTGTGTCCCCCTGTAGTACGCACTGCAACCTAAGGCTGCCTGACCCAGGGTTTACTGCTCTGCCTAATTGAAACCCAAGGCCATAGCTATACGATCATAATTGGCAAGGACCACAGTGCATTTTGTTTCTGTAGCACCCCATGCTGCAAGAGTTTGCATTCTTATCAAGGTCAGTTGAATGAGTAAAACTTATTTCCTAATGTGGAAAACTGACATAGAATGTGTACTGAGAATATTTGTCAGTTGCTCAGTATATTCAAATCTATATTCAAATGCCATCTCTGTCGCAAACTGTTAGTGGCAGGGACAGCTGTGCAGAGGAAACTACTCTTCCAGCTGGGAACTGAGCCTAGGAAAGGACTCTCGCCTGATTTTGAAACTACTAAGCATTCTAATGAAGTTGACTTGATTTACATTTTAACAATATCACACAAATGTACTACATGGCACTTTTCCAATAACCACTTCAACATCATTCATTTTGACACCTCCCATTGTTATGAAAAGCAGAATGAATAAAGCAGCATTCTGTGATAGGGTGCATAGGGTGGGAGGTGGGGGGGGGAGAGCTAGATTTCATTTGATTTTTAAATCAGATAGCCCAAACACACCCTTTTGATATACAAGGTTCTCATGACTGAAATTCCATGATTTACCTTCCCCATCCACATGAACCTGAGCCCTGAGCTCTTCCTGCCCACCTGCTGTCCAGGACAGCTGTACAATAATTAACACTGGGTATCTGACTGATCCGTTCTGGGAGCGAAGCATGTCATACTTCCCCTATACCTCAGCAGTAGTCAGTCTTGCTTAAATCTATTGCTTCGGGATAGTTACTGTCTTCTAATGAAATAACCTGGTCAAGGCTTCTTATTTCTTCTCTGTGTCTTGACCAGAAAATGAAGAATCAATTCTACTTCCCTATTGACAAAACCCAGAACAGTTTATACATGGTCCCTGGAGGGTTTAATCAGAAATTTTAAAAAGGTTTGATGTCCCTAAAGAAGCAGCCCTCTTAACACTGATGGTCTTTGTGTTAACCTGTGCTGAGAGACAGATCCCCTGTTTTCCTTTTCTATCCTCTTTCCAATCCTAGAGGAAGAAGGTGGTATTACTCAGCATGCCTCAGGATATATCCATTTAGATGTTCTCAAGGTTTAAAATGTCAGAAGCCAAATCCAATATCCGCCTGCACATCCCGGACAAAAGAGTCTGTCTCCTCAGACCCATGAGCTCCCTCATGGACAGCTGAGGACTGACTCAGCTCTCCCTTTGGCTCAGCCTTTTCCTTCACAGAGCTGGAAATGTAATGTCTATGCAGTGAGTCCTTGTTTATTGCTGGAACATAATCTCAGGTTAGAGAGTACCAAAGAGAGGTCACCTGTTAACCATCATGCTCTGCATCAATCCCCTCTACATTACCATCAGGTAGGGTTAGTCAACTTCTGCTCTTGATACCTCCAAGAATGAGAAAGTCACTGCCATGTGAGACATCATTGATATTTTTGAGAACACCATCTTTCCTCCCCATCTTCATGGAAAAAAAAAAGAAAGGGGGACTTTTCTTCCAATTATACTTCTTATGAAAAGCAAGAACAAAAAAACATAGAAGCATAAAATGAGCCCTGCAGTGTTTTGTAATGAAATGAACATTGGAGTCCAGAGGAATCTAGGTTCATACTTTGCAATCCCTCAACATAGATGTCTGACTTTTAACAAGTTTATTTCTTTTTTAAAGTTTATTTATTTATTTTGAGAGAGACAGAGACAGCATGAGCAACAGGGGGGCAGGCAGAGAGAGGGAGAGATAGAATCCCAAGCAACCTCCCCACTATCAATGCAGAGCCCAATGCAGACTCGAACAAGCCATGAGATCGTGACCTGAGTCAAAACCAAGAGTCAGATGCTTAACCTACTGAGACACCCAGGTGTCCCACAAGTGCATATATATATATATATATATATATATATATATAACAAAAATTTTGTTGGCTATTTATCTCACTTATTCATTCATTCTTTCAACAAATATTCATGAATACATAATTTATGCCAGGCATACTCTTTAATACAGAAGATACAAGAACAAGCAAAATAGATAAAATTCCTGTAGTCCCAAAGCTAGCATTCTATTTGGGGAATTCAGGGGAAAAAAAAGAGAAAATTATATAGTATGAGCTAGATATGAGCTATGGAAGCAGAGAAGGAGAACAAGAAATAGGAAATTCGTGTTTAAGCAAATATTTGAATAACAAGGTGTAAGCCATACAGATACGTGGAGGAAGAGTACTTCAGGAAAAGGGAAGAGCAATTGCAAAGGCTCTGAGGTTGAAAGGTAGCTGGCATGATCCGGAAATGGTAATGAAGCCAATGTGTCAAGAGCAAAGAGAATGAGGGTGAAACCAGAAGATGACATAAGGGGGATTTGAGCCTTAAATGCACGGGTTTTAAGCAGAGAAGTGGCATGATATGAATTATATCTTAATAGGATCACTCTGTGAACAGATTGTACTGGTTGTACAATCACTCTGTGAATAGATTGTAATGGTCAAGGTGGAAGCAGGGAAACCAATTAGGTTTGGGTAGTAACAATGTTTGGGTAGTAACAATGAAGGTAGTTGGACTCTGGATATATTTTGTAGGTGGAGCCAATTAACTTTGCCGATGGATTTGCTGTAGGGTGTATTAGATCTCTATTGCTTCAGAACAACCCAAAACTAAGTGGATTAAAACAACAAACATCTCACAGATTTTGTGGGCCAGGAATTTCACACAGGTTAGCTGAGTATTTCTGGCTCAGGTCTCTCATCAGGTTGCAGGCAGGATGTTGCTGGGGGCTACTCCGATTGGGGCTGAATGACTGACTTCTAACATGGCTCAGTCACATCAAGCTGTTGATAGGAGGCTTCCGTTCCTTGCCTGAAGGACCTCTCAGGCTAATTGAGAGTCTTTATGACCTGACTACAAACTTCTCCCATTGTTATGACCTGAATGTCTGTGTCCTTCTCCCAAAATTTATATTTATGTGTTCCAGCCTCCACAAATGTGAGACACTAAATTTCCATTTAAGCCACGAGTATGTGATATTTTGTTATGACAGCCCAAGTAGACCAATATACCCAGAGTAAGAAAAGAGAGAGAAGGAAGAGGAAACCACAGTGTCTTTTATGACCTCATCTTCAAAGTTTCACACCTTTGCTTCTATTTTATTTTATTAGAGTCATGCCAGTAAGTCACACTCAAAGGGAGGGAAATCAGACTCCACCATTTGAAGGGAGGAGTATCAGATTTAGTAGGCATATTTTAAAACCACCGTATAGGGTACAAAAGAAATAGAGGCAACAAGAATCATGCCAAGATTTCTGGAAACAACAGCTGAAAGAACGGAATTAGTATAAATGGAAATGTGGGCAACAGTGAATAAATAGGAAGATCAGGAGTTTAGTTTTCAACCTCTTAAATTTGAGTTGCCTAAACACATCCAAATGGAGATGTCAAGTGGATAGCTGAATATGTGAATCTTGAGTGAGATGCATAGTCTGTGCTAGAGGTGTAAATTTCAGAATTTTCAACATGTAGATAGCATTCGAAGCCATGAAACTTTGTGAAGTGAAGAGAAGAAGAGGTCTAAAGACTCTGAAATATTCCTACATTAAGGGAAAGATGTGTGAGGACAAACAAGAAAAGAAGTTGTCTGTGGGGTAAGAAGAAAAGGCCAGGGGAATGACATTTTGGAAGCTGAGTGAAGATAGTGTTTCAAGGGATAGAGAGTGATCCATTTTATCAAATATTACAGATGATGTACACTGAAGACTGAAATTTGACCACTGGAATTAGTAATGTAGAGGTCACTGGTAACCTCAATAAGAAAAGGTTTAGCAGGGCATTAAAAGAACGACCTGATTATATTACACTCAAGAGAGAATGGGAAGAGAGGAAGTATTGACATGATTTAAACCATCTGGTATATGTTTCTGTCTTTACTGAGATTTCTTTATAGAGTCACTGATGATCTCCTAATTGACAAATCTAGGAGCTTTTTTATGAGTGTTTTATACACCTTGATCTTTTGGCAGCCCTAGATCACTGATCACCCTTTCCATTTTAATCCCTGATTCTCATGTCATTTAAACCATCTTGGTTATCCCAGTTTTATCCTATTCCCTCTTTTTCCCATTCACCAGTGGTGGTGTGTGTGTGTGTGTGTGTGCTTGTGTGTGTGTGTGTGTGTGTGGCATGGTGTGTATTTTGTGTTTGTGTGCATGTGCATGCATGTGCCTGAGCTATCTCTGTGACCTTGCTGTCAGCCACGCTTGAGATCCACTCACTTTCTTGACCCAGTCACAGCTCACCACCAGAGCCAGGCTGCTCCTCTTTTGCAGAGTTATAATGGGAAGCAGAGAAATAGGGGATCAGGGCAGATCACATGCAGCGAAATGTGGGATCAGGGCAAAGTTCTTTCCAGATGGACGAAATACTGAATGTTTGAATACCGTTCAGAGGATTAATGCAGTGGCAAAAACAGTGACATAGGGGACAAGGAAGAGAATATCGATGGTTATGAGACTTGTCTCCCCTTGTTGAGCAGGTCCCATGTGTTAGATATTATGTGAAATGCTTGTTATATCAGCCCACTTTATTCTACTTGAAGTCCTATAAAGTAAAGCATTGTTATACTCATTTGTACAGATGCTGATTCTGAGACTAGACAGATTAGGCAACATGCCCAAGGTCACCCAGATAACACACAGATGAGCTGATACTCATTTCTGCCCAACTCCACAGATTCTCCACGGTACCTGGCACATAGTAGGATGCAATGAGAAATGTTTTTTGCTTCTTCTAGCTCCCCTTCCTAGGTAGCATAAAGTAAAATGGTCAATACAGTCTGCTAATCGAAATTTTCTTAAATGAAGGTGAAAACTTACGAAAAAAAAGAGTATACATATTGAACTGATTTTGATGAAGTCCTTGAAGGATACCCTGCTATTAAAAAGCTCCTCCCAAATTGTATCTTCCTTTTATGAAAATAAAATAATTGAGGATATTATCACTTAATTTTGCTAATTTAAATTAGACTCTTTAATATATAACTTCATATTCAATAGCCGTGCAATTCAATCTTTAGAGTAAAATTTCTAACATTTGTACAGCAAATGATTATTTGCCTAGAATCATTGGGCATTAGGGAATCTGGTTGCCTGAATAATATGAATGAAATTTTATACCATCTGAAGATTACCAATTTTCAAAGAAAATACATTCAAAAACTATCCTTAGCACCAAAAATCACCCTAAGACCTTGATTTGCTGCCTATAAATGAAGTATTTCATGGCTTCTTCGGTGCCTCAGGGCTGTGGTTTTGAACATAAATTATCGTCATGTTTCTATGAAAAAGAAATCTAGGTATTTCATTTTCCTGGTTCTCTGAATTCTGAATCAATAGAATTCTGAATCAATGTCAGAAGAAAGTTCCGTTAGTCAACAAAGACAGAAAACCAAAGCAGCCTGGGAGTAGAGTATAAAGGAGTAAGAAAGTGGGCCCAAAAAAGCATCAGGCTTTTTCCAGGAGTACCACTTCTGCCCAGGACGCAGATTTGGCCATCCTGGGCAGAAGTTCTGGAGGCTAGAGGTCTGGGATCAGGGTGTCAGCATGGTCAGGTTCTAGTGAGAGCCCTCTTCTGGATTGCAGACCACCAACTTCTCACTGTGTCCTCACATGGTGGAAAGGGGCAGAAGAGCTCTCTCTCATAAGGGCACTAATCCCATTATCCCATTCATGAAGGCTCGGTGCTAATGACCTAATCACTTCCCAGTGACTCTATTTCCTAATACCATCACCTTGGGTGGTTTTAGTTTTCAACGTATGAATCTTGGAGGGACACAAACATGCTATCTATAGCAGCATGTTCTTTGTAGTTCCTGTAATCCTACAAAAATAATGATCACTTCTATGGCACCTCATGTGAGCCCAGTGCGTTGGTAAAAATTCTATGTCTATAGTTAAGCATTTTTACCATAATGTTGCTAGGTAACATTCCTGATACATTCAGCAATAACTGTGATTCTGTTGAAACTTTTCCTTATAAATCTCAAAGGTAGCTATACTGAGAAAGTCTGAACCAATTAGTTGAAGTGCTTTTGAGTAATATATGAATGTGGCAGACAAAAAAAAAGTAGTTTTCCTTTATTAAAAAAAAAATGCATCCAGAATTATTTGTTTCTTTTTAACTATGGTATTATAAGGTAGCAGCACCCTTGACTGCATTTAATTTTTTTTTTTTACTTAGCTTTGTAAGCTCCCTCTAAACCATATTTTAAATATATGCTAAGCTGTTCAATAAAGCTGATTTTTAATGATATTCAAGAGATTTTCCTTCAGTTCCCCAGTTGATGTCAATGTTCCTCAATGAGGAAGGAAAAATCAATTCAATTATCAAAGCACAGTTAATTGCTTTCAAGATTAGGGTGATTTAAAAAGCAGCAAAGTATTTTATCTGTACTCAGCAGTTTTGGCTAAGGATATTCTCCTAAGCACACTTAGAAAAGAAGTTTAAAATTCTGTCTGGTCACTTATTACACTCTTTCCAGCTTTCCTTCAATCTTGCTGTTAATAGAAGAAATGACAGGAGCTCTTGAACCCAACAACCACAACATAGAGGTATGGTTTCCGACTAGTACTGTCTGTTTCATCCTTCAGAAGACTGATATTTTTAGGCCTTTCTGCTTGGCACTCCTAACTTTTTCAATTAGCAAAATAGTTTTGTGAACACACACAGAATAGAGAAAAAAGCCTTTTATGCCAAGTATTGTCCCACCTCCTATATTCACTGCTGGCTAAAATTATTTTACTGATGTCATTTGAATTGAGTTCAATTTTTGCAGCTTGTATCATATTGAAAGACCCTTCTAGAAACTATTGATGTGAAGATGAGTAAGACAGGGCTCCCGCTCTTAGTGAGCTTACATCCTAGAAGGGAGTATAGACAAAAACACAAACCATTTCATTGCCAGAGGTAAAATGCAGTCAGGCCTCACAAGGCTTCCCCAGGGGGCTGCCTTTCCTGAGGGATGGAGGTTGGTGGGAGTAGGCAAGGGAAGGGAACCCATAGATAACCCACACGAACATTGTGCTGTTTTTTCCAAAAATCTTTCGTATGAATACATATACATTTGTGTCTGTGTGTATGTAAATTAATGATATAGAAAATATACTTTTTTAAAATTTTTTAAATTTTTGTTTATTTTTGAGACAGACTGAGACAGAGCATGAACAGGGGAGGAGAGAGAGAGGGAGACACAGAATCTGAAGGTTCCAGGCTCTGAGCTGTCAGCACAGAGCCCGACGCGGGGCTCGAACTGTGAGCTCATGACCTGAGCCAAAGTCGGATGCTTAACTGACTGAGCCACTGAGGCACCCCAAAAATATATATTCTTAACAGATGATCTTTGGACAAGGGAGAGCAGCCTCAATGAGAAGATGTTTGACAAGCCTGGTGGAAGGTAGAAGTGAACCTCGGGCATGCCCCACTGTAGGAAAAGGAAGGGGGAAAGTACTGGAAAAGGGGAAAAGTGAGGAAGAGCTGAGCTTCACATGTGTAGAAAGGGTCAAAAAGAAGAAAACCCATATTCGGATGCATGGTATTTAATTGGGATTTATTAGGTTGTTTGCTGTGTGATGTGAACTACTCCTCTCTCTCACTTAAATAGTTGAGTAAATTCTACATTGCTCCCTCACTTATGCTTTGTGCCAGTAGAGTTTTGGGGACACTGTTTTAGAAGAGGACAACATACTATTAGACATCCAGGAAACAGTTTTATATGAAAAGAAATACATATTGATCTATCTCATTTGTGGAATGGATGCATTATGATCAGAGAAAGTCTGTAGCTCTTTCTTATTTAGGGAATGAGCACATCATATTTTTATAAAACTTATATTTGGACCCATTTATTTCTAATTATCCCTCCAACACGTGAGATGAGAAATTAAGAATCTTTAGTGCCACTTCTCTTACCATCTCATGAATTTCCAGTTTCTGATGATATAATCTGAAATTTTAGACTTAAATGATTTTTAGTAGGGTATATTATATATCTTCTATTTCAAGAATTATTTTCATACTTAAATTAAATTTTATAACTGTTAAAATTATTATACTTAACTCTGTTTTTCTAGTTTTATTATTTAGTTTTCAATTATAAAATAGAAAAATATGTTTCTGTGTGTGTGTATAGATGATAGATGATAGATAGACAGATATGGATATATATATATAGCTTCCTATCTAGAATTCTTTATTTTGATTATATCTCTAATGACTAGAAAATAGTAATGTATATTTGAGTAAACTCTTTTCAGGACAAGTAAATGAACAAAATAACCAATATTTACTTAGTATTTATCATGTGCCAGATGCTGTTCCTTATCTGTATTAAATCATGTAATCTATACAACAACCCTATGAGTAAGTTACTATTATTATCCACTTTATATGGATAAGAGTGCTATGACACAGAGAAGTTAAGTAACTCATCTAAAATCCCAAATCTATCAAGTGGCAAAGATGGGATTTGAACCCAGGCATTATGATGCCAAAGTCTACATGTTTAATCATTTAACTGTGCTGGGTGATATAACTTAGGAACTCTTGCACAGCAGTGAAGACTTTTACTGTTATCCTCACTGTTAAACACTAAGAATAAGTGTAATGAAATAAGATGAGAACTGAAAACTTTTCATTGAATTGGTCAGTTAGGAAGTCATCAAATGACACAGCTATTTTCAGGAGAGCCACAGAGGTAAATGCCAGATTAAAATGGGTTGAAGAAAAGAGAAAATGAACTAGAGTGTACTGTAGGCCCAAGGAAGGGTGTTAGATATAGAAATATATCTAAATCTATCTATCTATCTATCTATCTGGCTATCATCTTCTATCTATATCTCTAGCCATCCATCCATCCACTTACCAACTTATCTATCCATCCACCCACTTTTTATATATCATCTATCTCCATCATCTACTATCTGTTATCTATCATCTGAATGTAGGTAGGTAGGTATGTATATATGTGTGAGTTTGTAACATACAGATGGTAGTTTTCCCATAGACAGATTGGAACAAGAAAGTTACAAATACATAAAGGGAGAGAGCCTAGTATGTTTACAGGTGGAAAGCACCATAAGAAAGAAATGTAAATAATTGAGGAGCTACAAAGTCAGGAAGCAGTGGAATCAAAAGCAAAAACAGAGAAGGTAGCTTTGAGTAGAAAAGAGTCTTCTTCCTCTGAGCCTGGAAAGAAGTGGTATAGGGGGGCATGGTGTGGTCTTATGGCTGGGGAGGACCAGAAGCTCAAGTGGCTCCTGCCTGGGGCCAAGGTTGTTGAAATTGAGGAGTAGAAGACTTCAATGGAGGCCTGAGGGGAGTGATAAACACTGAAAAGGTGTTCTGAAGAGAATGGGGGATGCTATGATGTGTAATAAGGGAAAGGGGGTCAGTTGTTCCCATGCTATAGGCTTAGTTGTGACTCCAAATACCTTGGAGACCGGGAATTTGGAAGGAATGTTTTTCAATGGAGATCTGTAGTTCTGTGGTCATCTTGATATTTATTAAATATTAATATGTGTTAGGCTTGGAACTAAGTGCTCTGTAGGCAGTATTACATTTAACAACTCCATGAAGCAGGAGTTATTACCTTCGTTGTAAAGATTCAAAACGCTGAGGCATAGGGAATCTTAAGTAAACATAACCTATGTCCAAAGCTCTAAAGAAGTAAAAAAGTGGGGTCATCTGGGTGGCCCAGTCAGTTAAGTGTCTGACTTCAACACAGGTCACAATCTCCCAGTTCACAAGTTCGAGCATTGGGCTCTCTGCTGTCAATGCTGTCAGCACAGAATCCACTTCAGATCCTGTCTCCCTTTGTCTCTGTCTCTCTCTGTCTCTCTGTCTGTCTCTCTCTCTCTCTCTCTCTTTCTCAAAAAATGAATAAACATTAAAAAAAAGAAGTAAAAATTGAACTGGGGGACTTACTATTCTCCTTAGTAACTAAAAGAGGTTGAAATCAAAATGTCCTGAACTCAAAGTAAATTACAGTTTATGGATCTAGCAGAAGAAACTGTGCTACAAAACATCAGTTGAAAAGAGCACAACCTGGAGTGCCTGGATGTCTCAGTCGGTTAAGTGTCTGACTTTGGCTCAGGTTATGATCTCATGGTTTATGAGTTCAAGCTCCACATGGGGCTCTGCGCTGACAGCTCAGAGCCTGAATGCTGCTTTGGATTCTGTGTCTCCCTCTCTCTGTCCCTCCCCTGCTCTCTCTCTCTCTCTCTCTCTCTCTGTCTCTCTCTCTGTCTCTATCAAAAATAAATAAGCATTTTAAAAAAAATTTTAAAGAAAAGAGCATAATGTGATGTGCTATGATAGGGAACCTCACAGGTCGTTTCTAACAAGAGCTTCAGGCTGAACTTATATCTAAATGATTGAGTCCCACACGACAGGTTTTTATGTAATTGTTTACACACGTACCACATAGGCATGTTTTCCAAGACTCTCCCAACCTGACCTCAACATACCTTCAATGCCTCATTGAATCTACCATTCTGCTTGTCACTGTGTTTTAGCCAAAACATTGGGAAACAGTGACAGCTAAGGTCCAATTTAAGAGGACAAGTCAATGTCATATTTAGAACTGACCTTTGATCACTCGTTTGGGCCATTTGGCCATCTGAACTAGATAATTAGTTGATTGCCTAACTAATCTTGTTGTTGCTTCCACAGTTCCCATGCCGCATTTTTATTACAACATCTGTTACATTCTCTTACAATTGTTAGTTTGCCTATAGTTCACCCCAACTCATGGAGGGTATGGAGAATATCTTATGATTATATCCATGGGATCTATCAGAACATCCACTAAATAGTAGGATGAATGAATGAATGAATGAATGAATAAAGGAATCAATGAACAAGCCAATGCTAGATTTTATCTGAACCAAATGTGGTTGTACAGGCAGGAGACTGTCAAAATAAAACATGATTACCCTAAGTTAGCAGGATATTTTACTATCTTTAAGCTTAAATATTTATTTTGAAAGAGAGAGAGAGGAAGAATGTGAGCGAGGTACGGGAAGAGAGAGAATCCCAAGCAGACTCCATGCTGTCAATGTGAAGCCCAACATGGAGCTAGATCTCACAAACCATGAGATCGTGACCTGAGCCAAAATCAAAAGTCAGACGCTCAGCTGGCTGAGCCACCCACCACCCCTAGCAGG
Source organism: Panthera uncia (assembly GCF_023721935.1). NCBI lineage: Eukaryota > Metazoa > Chordata > Mammalia > Carnivora > Felidae > Panthera > Panthera uncia. Next base: position 19,101,512 of record NW_026057581.1, read on the forward strand.
ATGTTTTAAAATGCAGTGTAGGGGCGCCTGGGTGGCGCAGTCGGTTAAGCGTCCGACTTCAGCCAGGTCACGATCTCGCGGTCTGTGAGTTCGAGCCCCGCGTCAGGCTCTGGGCTGATGGCTCAGAGCCTGGAGCCTGTTTCTCATTCTGTGTCTCCCTCTCTCTCTGCCCCTCCCCCGTTCATGCTCTGTCTCTCTCTGTCCCAAAAATAAATAAAAAACGTTGAAAAAATAAATAAATAAATAAATAAAATGCAGTGTAGTGTATAAAGTAGCTTTAAGTTTAATATTGATAAAGAGTTACCATGTAGAGGCTCTGATAGGCTTGCAGTAAAGGTGAGTTAGTTCTTTACCCCAAATTTTGAGGTTCTTTAACATTTGAGCTCAAACTATCTTCCTTAAGATAGTTCTTTATATTTTCTTTTTTTTTAATGTTTATTTATTTTTGAGAGAGACAGAGATAGAATGCAAGTGGGTTGGGGCAGAGAGAGAGGGAGACACAGAATCCGAAGCAGGCTCCAGGCTCCGAGCTGTCAGCACAGAGCCTGACGCAGGGCTCGAACTTGCAAGCTGTGAGATCATGACCTGAGCTGAAGTCAGCCGCTCAACCAACTGAGCCACCCAGTCATCCCAGTTCTCTATATTACCCACCAATCCAAACAACACTGATCTTTGTTTAAACCCTTACTTGTCCATATTTTCTCACTGCCTGGATCAACTTTCCTTTCTATATTTGAAAATTAAAATCTTCCCAAGCTCCAAACTCAACTCCTAACTCCCTCTTGCAGACTTCTAACATTGCTGTGGTTGAAAGAAATTCCTTTTTATGCACACACCTAACGCTTTTCACTTATTGAACTGAAAAATCTCATTGTGACATGGGCAAAGCATGCATCAGTATCTGAATTTAGGTTCCACCACTGGCAGATCTTGTGACCTTAGAAAAGTTACTTAGACTTTCTGAGACTCATAGTCTTCATCTGCAAAATGGAGAATAATACCTACTTCCCACTGTTGCTATAAACACTACAATATTGAATATCCTTCTTCAATGTCCTTCTAAAATGTCCTTCTTCCTTCTCATAATTGTTTGTGTTTGGGTAAGTTTCCAGTCTACTAGACTCAAGTTCTTTGACGACAGAACTCTTTGATGGATCTTTACAATATTCCAGATACACCATATTCAATGAACATGAACATGAATATGTAATCTGTCTGACTCCTTTTGATGTAAATAGACACTGTAAAGGTAATTAGAAACAGTTCTTTTTTCCTTTGTTATGTTAGCTATTCTTTCCTATCATCTTCATCCCAGTTTATTTTTTATCAAAGTCTCTCTTAAAAAAAAAAAAAAAAGCTAGGCTATGTTTAGTTAGTCATTAGCTCTGGATAAGTACTGATTTTATCTAGGAGGTTTTATTAGCAAGAAAAAAAAATATATATATATATGTTTTATATATATCCTATAGTTTTAAGATTTAGAAAAAAAAATGAAAAATCAGGAGAGGAATCTCAGTGTCCAGAAAGCATGGGTCATAGGTCGTTTCTTGAGGGCACTGCCATTGGACGAACATCTCTCCAAGAAAAATATATCTTTTGTCAAGATTTATCTCCTGGGAAAAAGAATCTTTTGGGCTTTGAATGAGTTTTATACTCACCCAGAGGAGCAAGGATCATGAGTGGCAGTACTTCCAAGCCAAATACTGGGAAAGCAACAGGGCGGGAATACACGTGACCTACAAAATTTAAAACAGAAAGCAAATCATCATTATATGATGCTCTGCTTTATGAATTTTACTGAACTCCAACTGTCTTTTTCAATTATCATCTCCCCACTTATAAGAATAATAATGTAGGGGATCATAGACTGCAAATAGACACTTTGTCCTGACTAATAAACAAAAGATTTCATTTAATGTTATTTAACTAAGGAAAAGATACCCTAAAGCTCAAAACCATTCCATACAGGTTATTAAGCAGAGGTGGTCATGCATAATTAACCTTATAAATACATGATTGTTTTTCTGTGCATTTGGCAGTTAGATGTTTATTGGTTATTATCTGTGGCACAAAGGTTTGAAGTCAAGTCTATTTATAAATAGTCAAATATTAATATGGAATACTTCTGTAAGTCTCATTTATTCATTCAGTCAGCAAGTGGTTATTGTGAGTGCCAGGCTTGAGCTAGGGACTCAAAGGTGAGCAAGGTGGACACAACACTTGTTCTCACATAGCTTACAAGCTAACGATGAAGAGAAAACACACTCAGAATCACACAGGTTAACATACGGCTATAGATGAGGGTAAACTCTATGAAGGAAAAGTAAAATCCCTGTAATAATATGAGCAGAAAGTCTATTTTATATTGAGCAGTAGAAGAAGGCTTTTCTGAATAAGTGGGGGAATGATAATTGTGACTGTGGAGATAGGGATTCAAGATACATTTTAGGATATAGAATCTATAGGAGTTCATACAAATTGAGAAATGACAATTCTCAGGTTTCTGACCTGAGACACTGGGTAAGTGGTGGTGTTCTTAGCTGAGGTGTGATCACTGGAGTGGCAGTAAATCCTGAATGAGCTGTCAAGTGTTCAAGTTGTTAAATTTGAAGCACTAGATGATATTCAAGTGCAGATGTCATGCAGGCAGTATGATATATAGGTCTGAGAATAAAAGAGGCTGGAATGAAGTTATAAATTTGGATGTTGTCATTTATAGGCATTAATCGAAGTAATGGGTCAGGGTAAGATTGCTGAAAAAGAAAGTGTGGAATCAGAGGAAGTGGAAACTCAGAACTCAGCACAGGGAAATTCCAACTCTCATCGAGAATAAAGGAAAAGAAACTCACAATAGAGACTGAGAAAGAGTGTCAAAGACACACATGGACAGAAGATGGACAGAAGAATGTGGAATGTGTAAGATGCAAAAATGAGAAACACCATCAAAAGATGCATATAAAGTTCTATGGAAATTTAGAGAGAGATGATACCCATCTTGGAACTGGCTGGTTCCCATCTAGGAAAGCCTGGAAAGAGTAGTTGTGTTCAATTATTTCTCCTTCCAGCCTTTTCTAGATCAGAACTTGTGCCACTGTAATATACACTTGCAATAACCTGCTTTTTCCTACTAGATTGACGGCACTGCAATCTTGGAAAGCCAGAGTATGAGAAAGAATCAGAAATCTCTCCTTCTAACTCTTTTAATTACATGATTATGGGAACCAAATTGACCTGGGAGGCAACTGGAAAAGTCATCCACTTTTGTAAAAAGGTGTCTCTCTGCATTCAGCTTGGACAAGGCTTCTTCTTGCCCCCCCTGGGTGAAGAACACAATGTTCCCGTAAGTCATCTTAAAATTCAATGGCTCTCAAAAGTCTGTGGAATCTATGAAAAGGGAAGATGGTTTCTGTTATGATGGGTTCTGTCCATGGCATGGACATCATGATGGAGATGACATATGAGCTGAGATTTGAACCATGGGTGGGCTGGGACATGCATACATGGGAGTGACATAACAAAAGGCAAAATGTGCAATGTGCGAACATGTGTACATGGAAAGGCTGATCATAGGGAAGAGTGGGTTACTCAAAGTGGCTGGACATCAGTGGTCTAAACAAGGTAAGCAAACGTTGTTCAGAGCCTGGCCACAAACATTAGCCACTAGAGAAGCAATAGAGAAGAGGATACTCTTTTGAGGAGAACTGTGTTTCTTAAGTAGAACCATATTTGTCTCCTCTTTGTTTCTGCCTCTTGATATGGGAAGTGAGAAATGGTTTCCCAGGCAAAATGATTTATCTGGAAATAATTGTCCCTGGACAAAAATAGCTAGTGACAAAGAAGCGGAGCTACCAGCAAAGCAGCAAAGAGTTGGTAACAGGAGGAGGTAGTATGCATAAAAAATGTCACTGGCCAAGTTCCCAAGTTAAAGACTGAAGGTCTAAGTCATTTCCCAGGTTTGACAATTTGGTGCCTGTGACTTCTGGACTCAGAAGAGAAAGAAACAAAACTCTGTTCTTCATAGGACTTTTGCTTTTACTTCAATCCTCAAAGTAATTATCTTTTCTTTTGTTACCATTCTACTTTCTGGTCCCTTCCCAAGTCCTCAGGGAATATTTTTGAGTAAAGAGTCAGCATGGTTAACTTATAGAAAGATTACCCAGTAGTGGATCTTGGGATGGGTTGAAGGAAGAATGACTGGAAGAGGGAGATCCATGAAAAGGCTATTACAAGAGATATGATGAGATAAAACTAAATTAAGATGGGATAAAATAAAGAGACAAACTTGCAAAATATTGTGGAACTGAAAGCAAATTGCTGGCTGATTGGATATAGTAGCAAGAAAGAACCGTGAATAGGGTGACCAACCCTGGTTTGCTAGGCACTAACAGTCCTGCCCTTAGAAGATCTTTCAATCCTGGATAAAGCAAGATAGTTGGTCATCCTTAGGAGGCAGAGACGAACCTAAGATTTCGATTCTGGGTAGCTCGGACAATTATTGTGTCTTTAATAAAAATAGGATGCACGGGAAGAAGTGGGGCTAGAGGAAAAAGACAACTGGGTAGAGCTTTGAGTGTTTTGAGCATGAGGTTCCTGTAGGGCAGCTGGCCATGGGACCCAAGCTCCCAGAGTTAGAGTTACAGGTGGGGAGTCAGTCATCTGGAGGGTAGCTGAGCCTTAGTGTTAAGTAAACTTGTAAAGGGAGAGAGTATAGGGAGAAAAATAATAAGGAAACAATGGGTCCTTGCATGACCCCATTTAGGAGAGAAGGGAAGGAATAGGAATCTGAGAGGGAGACCAGGAAGGAAAGGATAGTGGAGCAGAAGATAAGACTGGGGGAAAAGGAGAATAAATGAGTGTGAAGGCATCTATTCTTAAATATTCCAAGATTTAAAGATATAATGCAGAACCATATTATAAAATAAGAAAAGCCCTTTGGATGTAGGAACTAAGATGTGGTCAATGTCCTTAGTAGATACATCTTAGTGATTGTAAGAGCTGAAACCATCCAGCAAGAGAGTCCAGAGTAAATGGGCAGGAGAAAGAGAAGGCATGAATATGGACTCTCAGGACACTTGGTGATAAACAAAAGGAAAATGATAAGCTAGTAATTTACTATTTTAACATTGCATGAACTTCTCAAAACACTTCTGGACAATATATACACCAGCTTTATGAAGAAAAGCATGATATAAAGTTATGAAATGTATGCCAGTAACTAGTTACAGGACTTTTGACAAGTCACTAGCCCATGCCAAACCCACCTTCCCTTAGGTCTGTAAAACAGATGGCTCCTCTCGGATGATTTCTAAGGCTTCTTCCAGTTCCTTAGGGCCTCTTTTCTAGGATTATAGGCTGTGAATCAAACAAACATTTTCCTATTTTTGTGATGAAAAATTGTAGTTTTGGAACTCCAGATGATTTTTCCCAATTATCTAAAGCAGCACTGTCCAATAGAACTTTCTATGATGATGGAAATGTTCTATATGTGTGGTGTCCAAAACAGTAATCACCAGCCACATGAGGCTGGTGAGCAATTGAAATGTGTCTAGTACAACTGATGAGGTGAATTTTAAATTTTATTTAATTTTAATTAATTTAAATTTAAATAGTCACATAGGCAAGAGGCTACTCTACTGGACGGTGAGGCTCTAAAGGATGATAATGAAATGCTCAAAAAGTTTCAAACCCAAATTAATTTAGAATAATCATATACCATGTGCTGTATTTTGTTGGTAGTAGGACTCTGAAACAGGCAAGCCCTCGAGTGCATTAGCTGCCAAAATGTTTTACAAAGCAAATGCCGGATGAAAGGAGGCATATTGGCTGCCACTATGATGACTGTCCCGGAAAAGAATGAGTTTCACTCCCCAAAAAAATTTTCCTGAACCTGTTAGTTCCATCTTCTTTTCTTTTTTTATTAATGTATTTAAATTCAATTTAGTTAACATACAGTATAGTATTGGTTTCAGGAGTAGAACTCAGTGATTTATCACTTACGTATGACACCCAGTGCTCATCTCAACAAGTGCCCTCTTCAAAGCCCATCACCCATTTAGCCCATTCCCCCGCCCACCTCCTCTCTGGCAACCCTCGGTTTGCTCTCTGTATTTATGAGTCTCTTATGGTTTGCTCCTTCTCTGATTTTATCTTATTTTTGCTTCCCTTCCCCTATGTGCATCTGTTTTGTTTCTTAAATTCCACATATGAGTGAAATCATGTATTTGTCTTTCTCTGACTTATTTCACTTAGCATAATACACTCTAGTTTCATCCATGCTGTTGTAAATGGTGAGATTTCATTCTTTTTCATCGCCGAGTAGTATTCCATTGTATTTTTTCTATTCTTACCAAAAGTACCTCCAAATGCGTTAGCTGATACTAACTGGATAGGGGAGACGTTTCAAAGGAAATAGATCACCATGTCCTACAAGCCAGTGTAGGCCTAAATTAGTCCTAATTGCTTAACTGATTATAGAGGAATAAAAGTTACTGAAGTCTAAACAAAGCAAAGCTTCTTATCTGAATAACACTGATTAAAACTGAAGAGTTGTCCTTCTAGAAGTTTCTCCTCTGGTCACCACTATTGGCTCTGTTAATACAAAGTGGGTATCAAATTTCAGAAAAGTCAGCCTTTTGTTCTTATACTCTGTCAAGGTATTAATTAGCTAAGAAGCCCCATTCCAGTTTTTCTCACTGCAGATATGAAAATAAAAAACAGCGTTTCATTAATGTATGTGTCATCATTTTTCATCTGAAGATGACAGGATCACTTTCTCGAGGCAGAGTTCAGAGGATGGGCACAATTGTAAAACTTGGATGAGTAATACAGTCAGTCATTGATTGTTTCAATCATTGGAGAACACTTTTGTCAACAGTTGCAAACCCTAGCCAGTCATCACCCTACCAAAAGTACCATTTGTCATAAGCAACCAAAATGGAAAACTCAGTACTAATATTGCCAATATGGTGAAAAATTAAAAAGCAATAAATACATATCATAGAACAGTACAAAAGGCATCCACCTAATAGACATGGATTCTGGTCCTGATCATAGCACTTACTAGTTACAAAGTGAAGCTAAGATATCCAAGCTCCCTGGACCTCAGTTGTCCCATTTATGAAATGAATACATTGTTAGCTTTGCCTGCCATCCTGCATTGTCATGAAACTCAAATAAATAATCATTGTCCAAGCATATGAAAAATCACAGAATACCTTATAACTGTAAGCATGATTCTAAACTCATAGGAATAATTATGATGATTATTACGGTGGACCCTGGGATGCCTAACTCTGCATTTTTATTGAAGTAGGAAGCCTTCCCCGTGTATTACATTAGTGGTTCTCTGAAGAAACATTCACCTGGCAAAAATAGCACCCCAGTTTGGAGGCTCCTCAGTAAGTTGACCATAGAATTATCCCATGACCCAACATTTCCACTCAAAAGAATGAAAAACAAGTATTTAAACTAAAACTTGTACAAGAATGTTTGCAGGATCATTATTCACAATAGCCAAAAGGTAAATAAGCAAACTGTGGTACATAAATACAATGGAATATTATTCAGCCATAAAAAGGAATAAAGTTCTTATACATGTGCCAACACGGATGAACCTTCAAAACAGTATGCTTGGTAACAGAAGCCATACAAAAAGGCCACATGCCATATGATTCCATTTGTATGAAATGTCCAGAAGAGGCAATCCCATACAGACAGCAAGCAGATTGGTGGTTGCCAGAGGCTCGGGTTTGGGGGGTAGTCAGAAATGACTCCTAATGAGGATGGGGTTTCCTTTAGGGGTGATAAAAATTCTGGAATAAGACTATGGTAATGTTTGTACAACATTGTGAATGTACTAAATGCCACTGAAATGTACACCTTACAATAATTAAAATGGTACTTTCATTTCATTTATAAATATTTTAATTACTATTATTTAGTAATTACTATTATTTATTTAATTACCATTATTTAAAAAATGGAACTTCTGGTTTGAAAATTGGTTCAACTTAGAAAAATAAGGCCCTCCTGTGGGTTCACAGTAATTTCACAGAATACTAATCTGATACTCCAGTAATGGACTCAAAGCATCCTCTATAACTATAACCAATGTATGAGAAGGCGACAATGAATTATCTAGACCAGCGGTTCTCAGCCCTGATGTCAGAACACATTCGTGGCTTTCAATCAGTTGGATGATTGTTTAGGTCAGAATTGAGTATAACCTACAGTCCATCATACCCCTGAGAGAGTCCCCAAACTCACAGTGTAACCACCTTAAGAGGGAATGTTCCTCACAGAAAAGGGTTTTGGAATCACTCCTCTGATGATGAAATAGTTGCAATCCAGGTGGTTCCAGACAGTTAGAGAATAATGTCAGCACAGTTTTCTCAGAACACAGACCACCAAAAAACCATCAACACGATGAGTAATAGACCAATAATTTTTGTCCCAGGCATGTTCAAAGACAAATCAGTAGATTTAAGGACTCTCTTCCATCCCATCCATTGGGAAATTCCACAATTGGCAGGCCACAGAGCTTTCACAACATCTAGCCAAGTTCTCAATAGCCTGCTAAACACCAAATTAAGAGCACTTCACAGGGACGGTAACAGAGCAGGTGAGACCAAGGCCACACCAACGACTGAGGGAAAATGGAAAAGTAAACTAAGAGAAGGGGAAAGAGAATGTTGGAGGCACCAAAAGAATGACTCAAAATTTTTGCCTTATCACTGCAAGTTTTCTAGAGAAAACTTTTTAGCATGGACATGACAAGCTTCTCAATGTGCAAACTTCTCCCCTCTAAGCTACAACTTGCATTAAACGTTTTAACATCAACACAGGTCATATAACCACATTCGGAAATGTTTTCCACCTCTTGAAAAGTGAGTCAACATTTTCACTCTTATGTACAGCTAAATTCAGACAATTTTCAAGTTGATGTTAAAATTCAGAAGTACATTTTATTCCCTAGTCTGACTTTAGACTTCTTTTTAGATTCACATAATCCCTTGAAACCAGATTAGGTACTTCGAGAAAGGTATTACACAGGTATAATCTTTAGTCAGAACATAAAGACTCAAAGGGTCTGAGAGCAATGAGAATCTGTTGTGTAATCCTCTTAAAATTAAAATGCCCCCATGCAACATTTTCAATTGAATATGGTATACACGAATAGGCATTTAAAACATGGATTTGGATAGGGGCATCCAGTTGGTTAAGCAACTGACTCCTCATTTTGGCTCAGGTTATGATCTCACAGTTTGTGAGTTGGAACCCGGAGTTGGGCTCCGAGTGGAGCCTGCATGGGATTCTCTCTCTCCCCCTCTCCCTACCCCCCGCCTCTGCTTCTCTCTCTCTCTCTCAATAAATAAATAAACTTAAAAAAAAAAAAACACATGAATTTGGTTGGGAGATGCTTTATATTCAAGTTTCCCTTTTTTTAAAAACCTTAATGTCCCCATTCATACAAAAACAAGACTAACTGACAATCTCAGGCCTATAGATTGAAATCTTCAGTCAGGGAAGGGAGACATCTACTGGTAGATAAAATAAAAATGTAAAAGATGTATTTATAAATAGATCTATTTCTAAATATAGAGAAGATGCTATAATATATACAAATTATAATATACACATGTAGTATTTGTATACAATAGTATATTTCTGTGTGTGTACATATATTCACAGACATCCATTCACATAAAACAAGTACTTGACCAAAGACATTTTGTAGATACTAAAACGGACCCAGTTAAAATCTACTTTCTTAATACAGAGACCATGACCTAAAGCAGTGAGGTACAAAGGAATGAAACAGGCAAGCACAGTTGCTTAATAGGACACAGAGAAATCCAAGTCACCTCCATTGATAAGTAAGGTCATTGTACAATTATTTCTCCCAGAAACTTCAATATTATTTCAACTTAGTAAATTTTGACTTTTTGTGTGACTTATTTTGTTCCAACAGAGAAACTACACTGGATTGTTATTATTTTTCGTTTACTTCTGACATCATTTTGTGGCATTTATAAGTTTCATTTTGGTCTCAGTCTAGTTAGAGATCATCCTGAATTTTGATTCATTTCGTTTGAAACCAGTAATCCTCAATGGTGTCGTTTTTCTAGGGCGGTGTCAGGGAATGTCACCAGGCCTACATAGACCGTTGTCGTTATCATCTGCTGGATGATCAGGGAAGCAGAAGCAAGACTCTCCTCTCAACACACCAAGCCCCATACTTTCTTGCTATTTCTCTCTCTTTTCTAGAATGGGAGGAACAAAAAAAAAAAAAAAAAAAAACCCTTTCCCCAACCAGCAGTAATCTCTCCAAAGGTCTTTTAATTTCAGAAGTCATAAGTGTTAATTAGCTATTATTAAGTGCCCTCTGTATAAATTAACATGATTGATGAAAAAATTAAGGCTAATGAAAAATGTAGCAATGCATGTATTTTTAAGTGGCTATATTAAAAGATGGTGGTCCCTCTGGACAGAAACTAAGGCCCTCTGTTCTGTATCCCGACTTTATTATTATCTCTTGCTCTCTCTCTTCCCACTTTTTTTTTCTTTTTCTTTTTCTTTTTTTTTTTTTCCAGTAGGAGAAAAAAGGCTGAATCTTTAATTCAGTTGTCTTACAATTTCAGTTTTTAAACTTGGGAGACTAAATTGCACACCTTATTTAATATTGGTCCCATGAGGTAAAAATGCCCCTAATTTTTAACCCTCCGAATAGAAGTAAAAATGTCCTCTGTATTTAGAAAAGTTCTGATTCTTCTGGTCTCCAGAGTGCCTGCCATATGAGCAGCCCTGCAGGACGCCGACACTGTGGAGCGGGAGCCTGACTTCCAGGGCTGATGAGCCATCGGCCGCCCGCCTTGCCTTTCCTTACCTCACTCTGTGGACTATCTGGGACATAGTTCAAAATTAACAAAAGTTTTCCACAAAAATTAAAATGGAACCTACAAACCTATACCTTCAATTGAAAGTTAAGTAATTCAAATTCTGTGCTGAAGATGACTAGGGTTGAGGGATGTTTTTTAACTAAAATGTGTAGGATTGTCACAATGAGGGCAATTCTTTCATTGAAGGTTTGGGGCATCTAAGACCACGTGTGACTTACTTCAAAGCAAATACTGGTGAGAAGTTTTAAGAACAAAAGGTGCTCAAAAGCCATGAAATAAAATTACCACACAAGAAAAAAAAATGCAGGGCTAAGTCATTGGTCCTTTAAAACTTTAAACAGATTTTTTTTTTTACACGAGACATGAAATAGATTTCTTTTCTATAGATAATTGCAAAGAAAGGCATGGTCTGCACTCACTTTTTTTTTTAAATCGCACTTCTATCCAGAATCAAATCTTACCCTGAGAAGATAAAAATCCTTACATTTTGTCTTTAATAAAAAATGGAAAAGCAACTGTCCATTTCACACACATTACAATATTTTGCAAACCTTTTAAAAGGCATCAGAATAATCTGGGCCTCCCAATTCCCTGAACCGTTTCTAAACGTCCAAAATGTCTTCACTATATATTATTACATGTTGGTAATAAGCATGTTAGCTTGCCTGTCTGCTCATATTAATGGTTTCAGCAGGCGTGTTTTCATATTCTTTCTCCCTCTCCCTCCCTGCCTTCCATATCAATCTCTCTTTATAAATACTTAGGCAGCCAGTGAAGGTGAGCATCCGAGATACTCTACACTACCTCGTATCTCATCTTTGGGATAATGTTTGCTTTGACCAGTTGCAGATCAAGATTGTGTGACTTACATCCATTTGCTCTGTTCCACTGTATTCTTACGGTTTCTTGGAGCACTATGCTTTCTGCAGATGGTCACTCCTTTCTCACGGGTGTCCTAGTGTACATCTAGGGTGACTGCTGTGTTCACTGTTGAGGTGGCTGCATTAATTAGCTCACTGCCTTTTCAGTGGGTGAGCTAACACTCTGCAGCTGAGAACAGCAGAGCCTCTGTGAGATACATTAACATATTGCTTGTAAGGACAAAAGAAAAGAAAGCTGAGTGGTGGGAGACCGAGATGGGTCCCCAATCATGTTCATAATTATTGACTGGTCTAGTCATGTCTGAAGATACAAGGGTACTCAGGGCTAGAAAAATTTTGATGTTCTATGCCAGCCTCTTCTTCCAAATAAGGGTGCAAGAGGAGCCCCTATTTAAATAAGGAAGCTGTGAAAAAAATAATAAATAAATTTAACACTGAGACTTGAGAAAACAAAGTAATTTAGTGCTACTTCTGTTTTTATATGATTTATAATGTCTGTAGCTCGATAATTATGCCTTATGGTGAAAACAAATAGAGCAAGATTAATGTAGAATGCACTGAATGTCTTCCTCACCCACACAACTCTCATTCAAGGCAAAAGCACCCAAAAGTTTTTTTATGGAAACATTTAGTGAGGGATGTGATTCCATTTTCAAAAAGAATAGACTAGCCATACTGTGACTTGGCATTCGAATCTGAAAAATGCTTCTTGGTGCTCTCAAGTATTTTCATTAACATTTTACCCCAAAGGGAATCATAATTAAGTGATCAATGATGTCGCTCCATTGCTACCATGAAAAAGTGAAAGAAAATCCTCCAAGGCAGAAAGATGTATTTATGGTAAATTTCTACTAAGTATAATTTTAAATGAAACCTAGAAAAAAAATCGGTTAACTGTTTTTAAAATATCACATTCTGGTAAATTATCATGGAGAGAAAACATGTCATGGAAATCTCAGCTAAGTAAGAAAAGTATCTGTTTCTTACCGTAGTTGGCTAAGGCCCACGTGCAAAAAAGAAATAATGCTTTCTTCTAAATTTCGTATTGTTAGACTACGTTCCATCTAAATAAACAGGTATTTAGATCTGGCACTTCTTGGTGAGTTCAGCAGGGACATACCCATTTGAAATACAAAAAATAAATAAATAAATAAATAAAAAACCACACAACCACTTAATGTGCCTTTCTATTTTACCTTCCAAACACATAAACTTTCTCTCTGCTCAACCCAAGGTATCCATCTGCTGGAACAGGGTGTCCGGTGGGCATGCTTAAGATTGCTGTAGAAAAGTGGGTCTCCATGTGTGGTCCCCAGACCAGAAGCACCAGCATCACTAGAACCCATTAGAAATGAAAATTCTCAGGCCCTTCTCCGGCCCTACAAAATCAGAAACTCCAAGAGTGAATTCCAGCGATATGTGGGGTTTTTTTAAGTTTATTTATTTGGAGAGAGAAAGAGAGAGAACGAGAGAGAGCAGGGGAGGGGCAGAGAGAGGGAGAGACAGAATCCCAAGCACACCCCCACCGGCAGCAAGGAGCCAACGCAGGGCTTGAACTCAAAAACAGTGAGATCACCACCTGAGCTGAAACCCAGAGTTGGCGGCTTAACTGACTGAGCCACCCAGGTGCCCCCAGCAGTATATCTTTTAATCAGCCATCCATGGTGATTCCAATGTGCCTTCAAGTCTAACTACAGCTGTAAAAGAATCAAAGAAGAAACTGGAATAAACGTAGAATTATTATTTCATTTCTGACATCAAATCTAGAATTCAGCAGTAAAACAATAGTCTTCAAAGGCTAACATCATTGAGGACGAAAGGATTTTCTAGATCTCTTTAGCTCTCACTTAACATATCAAGGGTTAAGCCCATGAGCAGATCATAGATTTTTTTCATTAAGAAAGTAGATTAGGGAAACAAAAGAAAATCCATCCCATGGCCACCTGGGGGAAAGACAGAGGAGAGGGAGTAGAAAGAAGAAAGAGGAGGTAAGCCCTGGTATCCCCATCCCCAAGTGTCTCTGCTGTACAGAGTAGCACTCATCCCACCACAGTGAAGAGGGTAAGAGCACAGAAAATGTCTAGTTTGCTTTTCTGAGCCATCCTTGGTCTCCATATGGTGTTGAATATGGTATTGGCACTGGATTGAGAGCCGAAGGGCCTTCCAAGAGGCTCGCTGTGGTTGAGAGCAAAGCCACTTCAAAGTTGAGCCTCCAGGGTGGCTAGTCTGAGACATAGAAGTCATTCAGAAGGATCTGTAGCACCTATAAGGCCAGGGACAGGGGGGCACGGGGGCAGGCTGAGTACATGGGGAAGGTTCCAGTACCCATTCCTAATCTTAGACCATGCTTTAAAGTAGAGTGTACCACAAACACATATACATACACACCCAGGCGATAAATCAGTGAAATATGGAGTAAAAGCAAAATATTCAGAATTAAGTTAACATAAAATAATTGTTAAGAATATACAATGAAGCAAATATTATCTTATTTTTATGGGATATAAGAAATTACCCAACTCTCCTAATGACACATTCCCAGGGCCAAAAGAGCTATGTGCCTACAGGGGCAGCTCTGTGGGGTAAAAGTACATGGTATCTCCATCGCACAGGATCTGGGGCTCAGTGGTGCACAGAGTGACCCATAACCCCAAGCATCCACTCTCATGAGCAACCCTGTTCAGGTGCCAGGGAGACACCTCACATGCTTTACCCTGTGTCCTTGAAAGAAGATGACTGCTTCCCAATGCCGTGGTGGCTCAAGGTGATCCTGACACTGGGAGCCATAGTATTAACAGGTTGAAACTCGCAGAAAGTCTAAAGCTTGCTTTTCAGAGAACTGTTGCCCCCTGGTCAGCTACCGTGTCCCTTTAGACCCCCACTAACAAACTCACTAGCTCTCTCTCTGCAGAAGCGTGGACTCTAGGTCAACTCTAGGTTCCAGCCTATGAACAAGCAAGGCCCTGCCCTCCTTGCCCAAGATAGGGAGCCCAAGACCCTGCCACATTATACCAGCTCTCCGCGCGTGCCCACAGCTCCTTCTCTTGTCCTACAATAACCTCCTGATATCAGGGGCTGCATTTTGCCTCATTTTAATGTTAAGTCTCCACCCAAAGTAAACATGAGAACCCACATTACATATATGTTTGCTCATGGTGCCTGCTCCATCTTTCCTCATGAATAATCATCAATTCCCCCGCCCTTTTCATCAATATGTATTTCATCCCAACCCCTGTGATTATAAAACACTTGTTCTTTCCCTCTTCTGAGAGGCAGATTTGAGGCTTGTCCTCCTGTCTCCTCGTTTGGCTGCCTCTCGAATACACTCTTTCCTTGCTTCACACCTAGTGTCTCAGTGACTGGCTTTGCTATGCATCAGGCATAGCAAACATGGAACGTGGGTTCGGTTACACTCCTACTGCTGAGTGAGAAACGGTCACTGCTTCAAAGCCCGGAGATTCTGAGCAGAGGAAGCACTCAGTGTATCAAATCCTCTCAGCAAGAGTACAATAGAATTCTTGTGTAATGAGGTGTCGTTTTCCAAAAGTGCTAAGTGTCCATTGTCTTGCGTCTTGCTCTGATTTGTGACCCTGGGACACTCCAGAACAAGCTCAGTATTCATGATAGGCACATATGACAAGTGGCAGACAGGATTACAACTGCGTCACAGCAGCGATGTCCTTTGGAACAATCATAGATTATATAAGCAGTTTCTGGATATGCCCAAGGGAGAACTCTTCATGAAATACGTGTTAATTCTGATTTTCCAACCACTTACTAAAGTACACACAATATTAAGAAAAACAACACAAGATGCTCAAGAGAAGATGCTCAAATAGTGAATTGTGACTTGCGGGAAAGTGAAATTAATATCAGATTTGCATTATCCACAGTAGGGGGATGGAGCTATTGCTTCCCATACATTCTGGCAAAGAAAAAGAAAACCCCTTTAACTTTGGTTATTTTACCTTTAAAAGGATTAAAATTGCTTTTTAAGGGGCACCTGGGTAGCTCAGTCCCTTAAGCCTCTGACTTCTGCTCAGGTCTCAGGTGATGATCTCACTGCTGGTGAGTTCAAGCCCCCTGTGGGGCTGTGTATTGACAGCTCAGAGCCTTGAGCCTGCTTGGAATTCTGTGTCTCCCTCTCTCTCTGCCCCTCCCACACTCATAAACATTTTTAAAAAAGTTTTAATTACTTTTTAATTTTTTAGAAAAAATATGGTATGCCTGAATTGAAAGAAACAGCATATGAAATATGCAAAACAAGTGACATTTCAATTAAAAAAATAAGAAAATTAGAGTAAAAAAAACAAAATCACTTGCCTGATTATGAAGAAGATGTGTATAGAAAGTCTCCAAAATATAGACTGCATTTTCTGGCCATTATCGATCGTGGTACAGTTTATACGAAACAGAGAAATGTTCATAGAATATAGCTATTTTCACTTCAAAAAATATATTCTAGAATTGAAAGTTTGAAAGAAGAAAAACTGAAGATAAACTATATGGTTCTAAAGAGATGGTGAGGATCATTAGCAACATAAGTAGTATTTATAAGGTATAATTTAATAACTTGTATAACTTCTTTAGTAACAATTTTATCATACACAACTCCATTACAATGTTTACACATTTGTAAAATTCATGGGTTCATTTCAAATCAAATATTGTTTTAAAACAATTACTTAGACTTTTTGTTGCTATACCCCTCAGCAGAGCTACAGACAAAGGAAAAATGCATAAATACTACAATCATTCAGGAAATGTCTCATTTGGCATTACTATCAGTGGACCCAAGTTATGAAAATCTTGATCACAATAACATTATTAATAATTCTGCTGAAATAAAATCAGAAAAAATAACTTAAGAAATAAATAGGTAATAACATATTGAATTATGTATTTATTTTAGTAGTCATCCAACCCATCAACAGAACTCTCAAACACATATAATAATAAGTTTTTCTATAATATATTGCCAGTTTTCAAATATATGAAAGCCTTAGCTTTAAAGATATTTTTCAATGTTGTCATTTCAAAAGTATACCCATAGAGGTTCTATTACATAGAACATACGTAAGAGTACCTTCACTTGATTTATATTTATATACATTTATAGTCATACTTCCTGGTAGTCTTCCTCAGGTCCTGCAAATGTTAGAGGTGAGCTGGCCAGGCCCTGATCAAGTTTAAGAAACAATAGACGATGGGACACCTGGGTGGCTCAAGCAGTGACTCTGCTGAGACTCTTGATCTCAGCTCAGATCTCGATCTCAAGGTCGTGAGTTCAAGCCCCTCTTTGGGCTTCACACTGAGCATGCAACTTAAAAAAGAAAAGAAGGGAGAAAAGAAAAGAAAAGAAAAGAAAAGAAAAGAAAAGAAAAGAAAAAAAGAAAAGGGGAGGGGAGGGGAGGAGAGGAGAGGAGAGGAGAAGAGAAGAGAATATATACCATGGGATTATCAGCCCTAGATGTTACTGGTGGATACCACAGGGACGGGGTCACACTAAACACACCTCAGCAGATGCCAACTGAAATGCATCAGGAACCAGTAGGAAGCTGAGTGCTTCCTCCAAAGCCAAGTAGTCATGGGAGCCTCTCCCCCAAATCTCATACTCTACACACCATCTTGGAGAACAGCAGAGTGGAATCTAAGAGACTGAACATTGATCATAAAAAGCCTGAATTAAACTGTTAAAAAACATGTTAGAATTATTGCTTGAGGCTAACGGTCAACTTAGATTGTACCAAATGTATTTTCAACCACCACCACCGTTACCAAGTGTTAGTGAGGAATGTTGGGTTAATAGTTCAGAAACTAAGGGGTAATAAAATCTTTTGCACATCCAAATAATGAAGAAACACTTCTTCATGTGTAAAGGGAGGTGGCAGGTAACAACCAACGGATATTGACAGGAAACTCAGGCCCAGTATAGCAGGAAAAAGGGTGCAATCACAGACACTATTACCAGTTTCTGTCTTCAGATTTCATTGGACAACTTCCCTTACTTTCAAGCACCCAGGCACTTGTGCCCTTAACCAGACATCCGTGCTGGTCTGTAACTTGATGAATGGCCGTTGACACTTGATTCATAGAGAATGATCCTCTGATCTCCCCCGCCTTTAATAGGCACCTGTGGCAAACAAAACATTCGCCAAAGCAGCTACTTTATTGAGCTTTTAATCTGCATTTGTTCTTACTACCATAGGTTTCTTTTCCTTTCTCAGGTGACCTGTGTGAACAGAGGAACAGAGCACCCTTGCCTAAATGTTCTGTAGTGATTAAGCACTCTCTCCTAAACTTTTACTCAGCAAGGGGGAAATCCACCAGTGAATTTGTCCATTGATCAGGATAAACTGGAAGTTGGTTATTTGGATAAAGATATAAATCCTATGAGACTTCTTGCATCTTATTGTTTGGGACTAAAATATGTGTTACACTATCATCAGCATGACAGAAGTCTCTTAAAAACTGAAATCTTTTTGAGGTGCCTGGTTGGCTCAGTCTATTAAACATCCAACTCTTGATTTTGGCTTAGGTCATGATCTCACAGTTCACGAGATGGAGCCCCACATCAGGCTCTGCCCTGATAGCACAGAGCCTGCTTGGGATTCTCTCCCCCCTCTCTCTCAAAATAAATAATAAACTTAAAATAATAATGATAATGAAAAAAAACAAAAACTGAAATCTTTTAAGTCCAACAGTAGGAAATGAGATGAGGTGCTACTGGGTAAAAGGAGTGGTGGAAAACTGTGAATCCCAGCAGTAAGTGTTCTCATCCTATCCCAACTGAAAATCATCCATGTCCCAGGGCGTCTGGGTGGCTCAGTTGGTTAAGCGTCTGACTCTTGATTTCAACTCGGGTCATGATCTCACAGTTCATGAATTTGGATGCTGCATTGGTTTCTGCACTGACAGTGTGGAGCCTGCTTGGGATTCTCTCTCTTCCTCTCTCTCTCTCTACATCTTTATTTGCTCATTCAGAGGGCTTCTCGTGTAATAAGTAAATGTGTTGACACAATATCACAATATTATCTCCATCTTTTTCTTTTCTTTCTTCCCTTTGCAGTATCGAAATGTTTAGTAATCTAGATGGGGGCGCCTGGGTGACTCAGTTGATTGCGCATCCGACTGCAGTCAGGTCATGCTCAGTCAGGTCATGATCTCACAGTTCGTGGGTTCATGCCCCACATCGGGCTCTGTGCTGACAGTGCAGATCTTGGAGCCTGCTTGGGATTCTGTGTCTCCTCTCTCTGCCCCTCCCTCCCCTCGTGCTCTGTCTCTGTCTCTCAAAAATAAATAAATGTGAAAAACAATTTTTAAAAAAAGAAAGAAATCTAGATGGACTAACAAGCAAACACACAAGCAAAAGCTGTCATCCTCAATTTTAGCAGTAAACATTGAAACCCTGAACTTTAAACACAAAAAAAATCAAAGTGAATGAAAACAGACCATGTAGTCAGGCAGATTAATGAACAGATTAGTGCAAAATGAGGTAGGTATTACATGAATCAAATCCCCAAGATAGTCCCAAGTATGGTCTTTCCGTTATAAAATGGGCCCTTAAAACAACAACATATGTGATTATTAAAATAGTTTATTGTGAAAACAGCATCCAAATGGGGTTCAGCATTTGCTTTTTCAAAAACTTAAAACAGCAACGCTAAGTGACAGTGTGGGAAGAGCTTGTGACTTTGATGTAGTAATAATGTTTATCTGGTTTTCTTTCAGACTTTTTTATTTTAGAAATAAACACTTTAGCCAACTATAACTATAGAGAGGGGCTAGATATGGAGAGGAAACTTCGGAAGAACTAAGAAACCTGGGAATTCTGTGGTGCTAATGATACGTATTAAAATTGTGAAGTGTGGAGAATCATAAGAGATCCCAATTAAGCTTTTGCAAATTATAATCTCTCCAGAAGGGGCAAACAATTGATGTGATTTATAAAGGGCTTTAAAAAAAAAAAAAAAGCCCGTGGGTAAATAAAAAACAGGACCGCATCTGGAAAATGGAACAATGGAAGAAGAATCAAAATAGGAAAATGCTGTCAAGAAAATCAATTAAATATGTCTAAGAGATGTCAGTGGCTGAAAGGAAGATTGAGTCTGTAACAAAGGGGATAACTGTGTGGAAGCAGAAGGAGAAGGAGAAGAATGATAGTCCATTAATGCTTACAACAGCAAGCTTTGTTTTTATCATGGAGGTGTTATTTTCATTTTTCTCAAGACATTCTTACTTTTCCCAGATCTTTCTAAAAACACTGGTACTAACTGGAACCTAAGAGTTTACATGGAGATACTGAATGCCACTGTATTAACAGAAATATCAGCTGCACCAATCAGTATAACTAAAAGAAATTTCAAAGATGAACTATTACCAACTCCCTCTCGGAATCTGTTTATCACCTAGACCAAAATATATAAATGATACCCTGTGTGTCACTGCTGAACCCCTGTCATTAACACATGCTTAGCTTGCTTAGGTGTTCACCCCCTCCACAGCCCCACACAAGGAACAGGGGCACATGTAGGAGTAGAGATAATATGTGCTACCTACATGTTCAGATTTCAAGAACGCAAAGTGTTTACTTGGCCAGACACTTAACTCTCCTCCCTGCTGTCTGCATCATGAAATGTCAGCATTACAGCTTCATGCCTCAGTGTCAGGCTTTGAGCAGGTTACACCTAAACCCAGGAGGGTCCCATCTAAACTTTTATCTGTCAGTTGCGTTTCTGTCCCAATGAGCTTATCGAATCTTTTGCTAAGGGCAGGTTTTTGAGAGGGATAACAAACCTGAAGGCAATGGACAGCCACTAAAGGGGACCAGACAGAAGACTGTTGAAAGAGACCACAACAACAACAACAAAACCTCTTTTGATTTTGTGGGAATCATAAAAGAGTTCCATGACTCCCTAAATCTCTCTCCCCAAGGAACTAGAAACAGTTTGCCAGGGCAGAAATGGAAGCTAGCCCCTCCCAAGCTGTGGCCTCCTGTTTAGGGTTAAATATATCTCAAGGTCTCCCCAAAGAATGAGTTTAGCAGGAATGTTACTAGTGAATGAATAAACAACAGAGTGCATTGGAGACACAGGCACACCGTGTAAGGGTAAGAAGAGCAGGAGGTGTAAAGCTCTCTCTGAATTCAAATTTCTTAACATCCATGAAGGAAGAAGAGTAAATAAATTGACTTCAAAGTGTACATGGAGAGGGAATGTAAAAGAGACATGTTCTGATAAGTTTTGTGGGATTGTGATGCTATAGAATTCAATAGGAGCAACACAGAAAAATGAACCGGGTTGAGCCCTTCATTAAGAACTCACTCTTGGGGCGCCTGGGTGGCTCCGTTGGCTGAGGTTCCAATTTCAGCTCAGGTCATGACCTTGTGGTTCATGAGTTTGAGCCCCACGTTGGGCTCTGTGCTGACAGCTCAGAGCCTGGAGCCCACTTGATTCTGTTTCCCTCTCTATCTGCCCCCTCTCCCAGCTCTCTTTGTCTCTCTTTCTGTCTCTCTCTCAAAAATAAATAGACATTAACTTTAAAAAAGAAAAAAAGGAAACCACTCTTTGGTAAAAGAATGTATCACAGGTTTGGCTATTCTAAGAGATGGCAGAAATAAAGTCTGCTTATGAAACCAAGAACAATCCTATGAGGAAGAGAAGGCATATGTGTCATGAGGTATGGAGGGTGGGAGGCAGGGAGACCATTCAAAAAAGCTAATATCTTGGCAGGGAACTCCCCCCGCAACCCCCGCCCAAGCTCTGGTTTTTAAGATTTATAGGCAGTTCAAAGAAAAAGAAACACCAATGACCTTGAAACATGAGAAAAAAAAATCCTTAACTTCACTCGTAACTTATAGTACACATGAAAACAATACCACTATCAACTATCTGGTTGGCCAAAGTCAAAAAATGTGAAACACTATGTGGGCTGGGATACAGGGACAGGTGCACATCCATCACTATTTTGACAGACATATAAATTGTAATCATCTCTACGGGAAGGCAACTTGCAAATATATGGAATATATTTATATTTATGATATATATGATGTTTTAAATGACACCTTTCATTTTTTTTTTTAATATATGAAATTTACTGTCAAATTGGTTTCCATACAACACCCAGTGCTCATCCCAAAAGGTGCCCTCCTCAATACCCATCACCCACCCTGCCCTCCCTCCCACCCCCCATCAACCCTCAGTTTGTTCTCAGTTTTTAACAGTCTCTTATGCTTTGGCTCTCTCCCACTCTAACCTCTGACACCTTTCATTTTTAAATAGTTGAATATTCACACGGATTTGTAACAAATAACAGAGATCTGATGTACCCTTTACCCAGTTTCCTTCAACAGCAACATCTTGTAAAATTACAGCATGATATTATAACCAGGATTTTGACCGGTATACTGGCAAGATATAGACCACTTTTGTCACCACAAGGGCCCCTCCTGTTGCCCTTCTATAGCCACCCCAACACTCCTCCATCCCCACTCCCTCTTTAACTCTTACAACCACCAATTCATTCTCCATTCTTATAATTTTGTCATTTTAAGAATGTTGTATAGATGGAACCCGATGGGATATAGCCTTTGGGGATCGACTTTTTTCAGTCAGTCTAATTCTTGCAGATTCATTCAATTCGTGCTATCAGTAGTTCGTTTTGTGTTCTTTTTATATATTTTTTCACAGCCAAGTGATAGTCCATGGCATGGATATACCAGAGTCTGTTTAACCAATCACTCCTTGAAAGGCATATGGCTGTCTTCTAATTTGAGGGCATTATAAAGAAAGCTGCTGCAAACAACTATGTTCAGGTTTTTGTGTGAAGATAAGTCTTCATTTCTCTGGGAAAAATGCCACAGACAGGGGCCTTTCTAGTCACGCATTTTTAGATTTTTAAGAAACTGTCAAACGGTTTCCCAGGGTGACTTAACATTGTACACCTCTACCAGCAATGTATGACAGATGCACTTTCTCCACACAGTCACCAGCATTTGGCATTGTCACTATTTTTTATTTTAGTCATTCTGATAGGTGCGTGGTGATACCTCATTGTGATTTTAATCTAGTGTCCATAATGGTTAAGATGTCGAACGTTGTTTCACACACTTATCTACCGTCCACATGTCCTCATTGGTGAAATATCTCTTCATGTCTTTTGCCTATTTTCTAATTGGATTTTGTTTTTTACGGTTGAGCTTTGAGATTTCCTCATAGATTCTGGATATTAATTCTTTGTGGAATATGAAGTTTGAAAGCTTCAGTGAGTCTGTAATCACTGATCTCAGATCACCATATAATCAATAAGATAATTATGGAAGAAGTTTGAAATATTGTGAAAATTACCAAGATGTGACCCTGACACAATAAGTGAACAAATGTTGTTGGAAAAATGGTACCAATAAACTTAACCCAGCGTTGCCACAAACGTTCAACTTCTAAAAAACACAATATCTGTGAATCACGGTAAGCAAAGTGAAATAAAATGAGATATGCCTGCAAATTGCTTTTGTCCCTTTGTCATAAATCAGCTAGGTGTATTTTGTGGGGTCTATTTCTGTTTTGTTTTGTTTCTTTTCTGTTCCATTGACCTACTGTCTATTCTGCCAATGACACACAGTCCTATCTTAAAATTGAGTAGCCTGATTTCTCCCACTTTACTCTTTTTTTTTTTTTTTACAATATTACAGATAGTCTATTTCCTTTGCCTTTTCACAAAGATTTTAGAACAACCTTCTCCATATCTATAAAAAAAAATTCTGCTATGATTTTGGTAAGAATTAATGGTAAGCCCTTGTCTCAATTTGGGAGAATTGACATCTTTATTATACTAAGTATTCATATCCACAAACATATCATTTCTCTCCATTTATTTAGATCTCCTTTGATTTCTCTCAACATTTTATAGTTTTCATGATACCCTTATTGTACATGAGTATTTACACCAAAGAATTTTGTTGTTGTTGTTTTAAGTAATTGTAAGTGATATTGTATTTTTAATTTGGTATCCACAGATTCATTGCTAATATATAGAAATTCAATTGATTTTTGTATGTTTATCTTGCATCCTATAACCTTACTTTACCAAATTAGTAGTTCCAGGAGCTTCTGTGAATATTCCTTGGGATTTTTACATACAGAATCATATTGTCTGCAAATACAGTTTTATTTCTCACTTAACAATTCTTATGCCCTCTATTTCTTTTTTTTTTTTTTTTTTTTTTTTTTTGCCTTAATGCATTGACTGGAACTTCTGACACAGTTGAATAAGAGTGATGAGATCAAACCTCCTTGACTTATTTTTTATATATAGAATGTAATGTTAACTGTAAGGTTCTTGCAGAGTGCTAGACCACTTTATCAAGTTGAAGAAGTTCTCCACTCTTCCTAGTTTTCTGAAATGTTGTTATGAATAGGCATTGAATTCTGTCAGATGCTTTTTCTGTATCAACTGATATGATCATATTATTGTTCTTCTTTAGCTTATTAATATAATGGATCACATCAATTGATTTACAGATACAGCCTTGGAGTAATCCTCACTTGATCATGGTATATAATTCTTTGTGTACATTGCTAAATTTTATATGCCAAAATGTTGTTAAGGATACTTACCTCCATATTTATGGTCTATAGTTTTCCTTCCCTGTCTGGCTTCAGTATCAGGGTAAACACTAGCTTCATAAAATGAATTAGATTATTATTCCTTTCTCTTCCATTTTCTTGAAGATACTGCATAGAGTTGGTAGTAATTCTTCTTTAAACATTTGGTAGAATTCTCCACTGAAACCATCTAGGCCAAAGGAATTTTTTAATTATAAATTCAGTTTTCATAAAAGTTATAGTGCTGTTTATCTATTTCATTTTGGGTGAATTGTAGTTTTTGTTTTTCAAGGAATTGGCCCAGTTCATCTAAATTCTCCAATGTATGTGTATAGAGTTTTTCATGACATTCTCTTTTTATTAATTCCTTTCTTCTGTTTGCTTTGGGCTTATTTTACTTGTTGTTTTTTTTTCTTGGTTCTTCATATGGAAGCTTAGACTCTTGATGTGAGACCTTTCCACTTTTTTTATGTAAACATTGGTTTTATAACTTTTCCCTTCAGTACTCTTTTAGCTACATCCCACAAGTTTTGATATATTGTATTTTCATTTTTATTCATTCCATTGTATTTTTTTAATTTTTTTAATGTTTATTTATTTTTGAGAGAGAGAGACAGAGCACAAGTGGGGGAGGGACAGAGAGAAAGAGAGAGACAGACAGAATCCTAAGCAGGCTCCAGCCTCTGAGCTGTCAGCACAGAGCCAGCTGCAGGGCTTGAACCCATGAACTGTGAGATCATGACCAGAGCCGAAGTCAGAGGCTTAACTGACTGACTCATCCAGGTGCTCCAGTTACTGTATATTTTTTTAAATTTCTCCTGAGACTTACTGACACATGGGCAATAAGTAAATAAGTAAGTATAAAACAGGAGTGTCTTATTTACTTTCTGATTGTTCAGATATTTTCCTGTTATATTTCAGTTATTGATTTATAGTTTGATTTCACTGTGATCAAAGAACATACTCTGTATGATTTAAATTCTTTTAAATTTATTAAAGTTTGTCTTGTGGGGATACAGGAGTGCTGATGCAAAGGGGCACTTGTACCCCAATGTTTATAGCAGCACTTTCAACAATAGCCAAATTATGGACAGAGCCTAAATGTCCATCAACTGATGAATGGATAAAGAAGATGTGGTTTATATACACAATGGAATATTACTTGGCAATGAGAAAGAATGAAATCTGGCCATCTGTAGCAACGTGGATGGACCTGGAGAGTGTTATGCTAAGTGAGAGAACTCAGGCAGAGAAAGAGAGATACCATATGTTTCACTCATATGTGGATCCTGAGAAACTTAACAGAGGACCATGGGGGAGCAGGAGGGGGAAAAAAGTTTCAGAGAGGGAGGAAAACAAACCATAAGAGACTCTTAAATACTGAGAACAAACTGAGGGTTGATGGGGGGTGGAGGAGAGGGGAAAGTGGGTGATGGGCATTGAGGAGGACACCTGTTGGGATGAGCACTGGATGTTGTATGGAAACCAATTTGACAATGAATTACATTTAATTAAAAAAAAAAAGTTTGTCTTGTGGCCCAAAATATCTTCTGGGATGGTGTGTGTTCCAAAGAAACCTCGAAAGAAAGTGTGCTCTGTTGTTGGATATAAATATATCAATTAGATATAAATATAAATCTATAAGTATCAATTAGAGTCCTTGTATGTGCTATGTATTTTTATGTTTTTAATTTGTTTTTAATGTTTATTTATTTTTGAGACAGAGAGAGACAGATCATGAGCAGGGGAGGGGCAGAGAGAGAAGGAGACACAGAATCCGAAGCAGGCTCTAGGCTCCAAGCCATCAGTACAGAGTCCCACGTGGGGCTCGAACTCACAAACCATGAGATCATGACCTGAGCCAAAGTCGGACACTTAACCAACTGAGCCACTCAAGTGCCCCCATATGTGCTATATTGATCAGAGTTAATTTGCAGAGAATAGAATCCACTCTAAGCCCGTATTTCTCAAGTAGGATTCTATAGAACCCCAGTCTTCTGCAAAGTGTTTCTTAATGATGTGATTTTGTTACATCACTACTAAACAAAAGGAACATCATATTTGAATTCAGCAGGCCATGTGATGCTACCCTGTGATGCCAGCCTACTCATCAGAGATCTTTCATGCTTCAAACTGATAATCCAAACTGCCCTGTTCCATTGTGCTTTGTTGATGGCAACAAATTCAAATTTTTTTAATTTTTTAATGCTTTTATTTATTTTTGAGAGAGAGAGAGAGACAGAGTGCTAGTGAGGGATGGGCAGAGAGAGAGGGAGACACAGAATCCAAAGCAGGCTCCAGGCTTCGAGCTGTCAGCACAGAGCCCAACCTGGGGCTGGAACTCACAAACCATGACATGAGATCAAGACCTGAGCCAAAGTCGGACGCCTGACTGAGCCACCCAGGTGTCCCTGTTGATGGCAACAAATTCAAATGCAGTGCTTGCTCCAGCAAAATTGGAGACACTTAGCCACACGTGGCGATTTGACAAGTAAAGGTGCCAGTCATTTTCAATGGTCATAGGAATCCCAAAACAAACAGAATAAAACTCTTGTTTAAAAATTAAAAAGTTGCATTCAATAAAAAGTCTCAAGAAGCAAGTTATTTAGTAGCAAACTTCACCACTTAAAAAAAAGAAAAGTTGTAGGGCACCTGGCTGGCTCGGTCAGTGGAACATGTGACTCTTGATCTCAGGGGGTATGAGTTTGAGCCCCACGTTGGGTGTAGAGATTTACCTAAAAATAAAACCTTTTTTTTAAAGAAAGAAAGAAAAGTTGGATTCTACTTTTAAATAATATGATAAGTTGATTTATAATGATAGGTTACATGAAGCTGAAGAGGTTCTGTATAATAAACTGAAAAACAACAGCTTCTCCATCAAGGTTGATGAATCTACCTATTTCTTTAATAAATGTCATTCTGTAGTATTTGTGAGATTTTAGATGATAGTAAAATTCAAGAAAATTTTTTTCTTGCAAAGAATTATGCCAAAGAAACAATGACCAACATATAGTCAATGTTTGGTCTTCCTACCTGGAAACAAAAGGTCTGTCTTGGGGGAGCAAAGTTGGCATGATACTAATGATGCCCATCTATGGTTGGCTCCATGAGAAGTTTGGTCCCTCTTGGATAAAAAGAAAGTCCTAACATTCTCACCATACACCATTTTCTTCACACATGGAGATGGTGTTAAAAGTACTGGAGACGAAGAACATCTGGAGAATACAATATTAGTTAACTATTAAATGAAGCTCAGATCACTGAAGAATGCTTTAAAAATTGAGAACCTGGGCGCACTTGGGTGGTTCAGTCGGTTAAGCATCCGACTCTTGGTTTTGGCTCAGGTCATGATCTCACAGTTTGTGAGTTCGAGCCCTATGTTGGGCTCTGCGCTCACAGCATGGAGCCTGCTTGGGTTTCTCTCTCTCTCCCTCTCTCCCTGCCCCACCCCCCCCCACATACTTCTGTGCATTCTTTCTCACTTTCTCTCTCTCTCAAAGTAAATAAACATTAAAAAAATTCTTTAATTGAGAACCTGAACAAAGAGCCCCTGAGTCTCCAGCACCACACTGAGACATGGCAGCTTAAAGAGGAAGAGTTCTCAACAAGATATTTGAATGTCAGGAGTTCGTCAAGGGAACATAGGCCATATTTTGCAGAGGGTTTTGAAGATGAAGACTGACTACAGAAGCCAGCCTACCAGGCAGACATTTGTTTTTAATCACATGAATTAGTTGAGGAAATTTTCTGCAAAGACCTGGGAAAAATGTTTTTATTTCAAGTAAGCAAATTCTTGGATTTTAAAGGAAACCAAACTGTTAGAAAAATCATGAGGCAAAGAGAACTTTTGGCATGTTTCTACTGGTACTTTGGCTTGAGAATTAAGGAAGTCAGTAGGTCTCAAGTCTTACTATAATCTACCATGAAGAACTACACAATAAACCTGAATGATATTCTCTGTCCCTTTCAGTACAAGTGTACAACTGGGTAAGGGATGCATCTCTGAGCCATGGACTCAGTTGACACGTTGACTGTGAGAAAGGAGGAAGAATTTATAAATTGCAAAATTGTATATTCAAGATGAGATTTACCAATATCTCCCTAGACTAGTTGTCTATTTCTGTCAAGGAGAAGATGCTGCCATTCAGAAGAAACATTTTTCTCTGTTTCAACTTCTTCCATGTATGAGCAAGACTTTTATTGCTTCATAAATATCAAGAGCATGGACAGAAACCTTCTCATTTCAAATGAAAATGAAATCCATGTGTGTTTATCTCAAGCTCAACCCAGAACTGAGTAGTTGCACAGCCAAAAAAAAAAAAAAAAAAAAAGGTTTCACATTAAAGAGATAAGCTTTATTCTGTATTTCTAGTTTCAAAAAAAATAAAACTTTATGGACATATAAGCTGCAAGTGATCCACACATGCACACAATAATTTTCTGATGTCTATACCTGTGTTTGAGCCTGATCAGGTTACTTGTTTAAAAAATGTTTTTGAGGGGCACCTGGGTGGTTCAGTTGGTTAGCGTCCAACTCTTGATTTCGGCTCAGGTCATGATCTCACGGTCATGAGATCAAGCCTTGAGTCAGGCTCCATGCTGGGTGTGGAGCCTGCTTAAGATTCTCTCTTCTCTCTCTCTCTCTCTCTCTCTCTCTCTCTCTGTCATAAATAAATAAATAAATAAATAAATAAATGTTTTTTCAAGGCCAATATGCATATTAGACCATATTTTCATTCATAACATTGCTTTGGCTTATGTGTTTAGAGGTTTATACTTCAACATTATCAATAAATTTTCGTGTTGGAAATAACATTACTTAAAATCAATTTACAATCTAAATTAAATCTACCAAAACTACCAGTGAAAAAAATAATTTCCATTTTGGTTCAACACAGTTATTTAGCAGAAAATTATTCTCTCTTGCTCTTATTAACAGGAAAGATTAACTACTGTTTTTATGCAGGAAATAATAGCAAAAGTGACATTTTTAGTTTTAAGTAGAAGACTACCTTTGCCCTTACCATATGCTGTATACCATAATTCACTGTGACCTGCAGAGTAGATATTTTCGACAAGACCCTTGAATCTACTTGGATACAGTAAAAACATCAAAATAACTTATTTTAGAGACAAATCTGAAGTTTCCTCTTCCTGTATTACTGACTTACATCAGAGCTGATATCCCTTGTGGGAAGAGGAACCATATAGAAGAGTAGACTAGTACATTAGCCAAAATAAACAGATCCACATGAAAAGATCATTGTCAAAAGAGACTGACAATTATGCCTCAATTATTACATCTACAACTTACAGATCACCGTTAACAATTCCATGAACTGGAAAATAAATCTTTTTTTTTTTTAAGTCTTGAAGGAAGAAGCCTTGGAAATCCTAAGGCACAGGCTGAGAAGCATACAGGTGTAATGTAAGAAAAATAAGTGTACCATGTAAAAAATGACCTATGTCCTGCCAACGCTTGTTAAGCTCTGATTAATGATAGTGAATGGTCAGGGTTAGTTATATCTTGGCGTGTTTGCCGTGGTACAAACACAGGGGTTCCCTGAGATCTAGAAATTGTTTTAAGCCGTTTTGAGAGTAAAGACTGAGAACAGATGCGTTAGTTAACTTGATTAAGAGTGGCTTTGTTACAGCATATTAAGTGGCTTAGAGAGTCATGAGACGACTTGACAAAACAGACTGAAAAGGTTGAACTTTCAGGAACCACTTATGTCCAGCAAGAGAATTGCTCTCTCTTCTATGATAAGGTAGCCAGTTCCCAGACTGCAGCACCAACACAAGGGGAGGCTGGGACTGATAATCCTAGAACCTCACCTCGCCTGCTGCGATCTATACCACCAAAGAGACGCTGGCTCCCTGGCTCTCCAAACCACTGACCTGCTGGCTGCAGGCCGAGCCTTCTGGGAACTGCAGAGAGAACTGCCGCTATGACTGTGCAAGGAAAAAACAACACAACGAGCAGCTTTGCATCTTCTAAGTTTTGTGCAAGTGCACCTGATTGTCAAAACCTAACTCTTCTTTGCAACATGACTGTAAAGGCATTTAGGAAATATCCTTTTTATTCTTCCAGCCCCTTCAGAACATGTGGGATTATTAGTAAAAGGGTGGAATGGGAGCCAATCGTATACCCAGCACAAAGGATCCTTAATGCACTCATCCTACCTAAGGAAGTAGATTTGGAGCGATGTGTGATTTTATTCAGTTTAACTTAATTTCCAGTCCTGAAATGATGAGCTGATAGTGAAACCAGGGTAATCCAAGGCAATTTGGTCCATAAATCTTCCCTTTTCATGCATTACTTCAGGTAATTTATCTGAAATCCCACATACATGATTTTTAATTATGTATATTAGTAATGAATCTTTGGAGTATGACCACCATACTTAGGTAACTTCGACTGTGGTACCCAAACCTAACAGGACATTTTCATTTAGTCAGAAAACATTTCCTGAGCACCCGATCTGTAGCTGATACTGTGTAGACCATCTTTAGTTTTCTATTTCTCACTTGTGTGGATTCCAAACTTAAAATACAGTAAGTCTCCAACTATAACTTTGGCTGGAGATGTGTTGGTTGGTGCTTATTTGCAGAATGGTCCCAAATATTTTGTAGTTTGGTGAATTCTTCACCACCGCCATCAACTTATAAAAGCCAACAAAGACCACAAATGTAAGAGAGAAAAACAAAGAACATCAACAAGACATCTTGATAAAGGACAAACCAAGAATAAATCAAGAGGTCCCTGTCAATAGAAATTTAAAGCACAAAATTTTATTTTCTTTTTAATCTGTTGCTATAAAGTGTCAGGCATCTTCAGAAACAAAGTGAAGCTGACAGTTTTGTGTTGGCTCACATTTCCCATTACAGACACCTCTCATGGCTGTCCTGAAGCAAAAATAAATTTCCCTTTTTAAGCTTTTGATGATAAAAATCTCATCTGAAGCCTCATAAATGATCCTTTATTATCTATATTAATAATGAATAAATGTCTTTTGAATACCTCTGATCTTTTGCGTTAATATCACCAGATGTATTATAGATAACCTTTTGATTTAACAGCACAAACTCTGAAACAATATTAAACACTAAAGGACTGATCTTATGGAGTCACTGAGGTCAGAATTATAAACATTTCTTTCAGTTCTAGGCATCCATTAGGTGACACTAACACCTATAAGTATTTATTTTTTGAATGTGTGTGTAAATTGTGTGTGTGTGTGTGTGTGTGTGTGTGAGAGAGAGAGAGAGAGAGAGAAAACCCTAGAAACCAAGCTCATAATTTTTTATTTTCTTTACCCTTTTATTTCTCACACATTCCATGTTCCCTCTCCAATTTTTTTCTAGTGTGAATTAAAGATCTCAGTGGAGACAGAATTTAAAGCATTCCCATAACTTTCTGCTTAATTTCTAACCTCCTTTCTTAAATAAAATTCATCTCTTATGAGTTCATTTCCACTTGGAAAAGCTCCAGTTGGAAAGATTCTGTTTCGTATTACAAAAAATGAAAGGATTATGAATGAGGAACAGCTACTCCTTCTTCAGATTTTTTTACTCAACTTCACTGAATACTCTTCTATGACTAAATGCCTCCTTCTTTCCATCCCAGCCTTGTACAGATGAAAGAATGTCAGAGGCTAAGATGGCATAAGTTGCCAGGTCATAGACCTAATCAAGGCAGAGCCACAACAATAACCCAGCTTCCTGACTCAGACCAGCTTTCTTCATCATATCCAGTTTCAATGCCTTCCATAAGTCTTACTTCTTGGCCTTGGAGCTGGAACACTGAAGATAACAGTCCTGAGTTTGTAGGCTCACTCTGGGAATGGAGGGCAGGGAAGGGAAGTGGGTAAGACAAAGGAAGAGCAGTTACATGTTCCCTCTGGAAACTTGACTCAGTGGCTTGACATCATGCAATTATTTACCATGGAGAAATTTTTTCAGTCACCAGTATGCACATCTAGTAATATAATGCATCACAATATCTGGGAAGCTGATCTCTCAGTAAGAAAGTGATTTGTGTAGGGTGCCTAGGTGGTTTGGTCAGTTAAAGTGACCGACTCTTGATTTCAGCTCAGGTCATGATCTCACGAACTGTGAGATGGAGCCCCGCATCTGGCTCTGCACTGTCAGCATAGAGCCTGCTTGGGATTCCCTCCCTCCCATTATCTCTGCCCCTCCCCTGCTCATGCCTGTTCTCTTTCTCTCTCTCTCAAAATAAATAAACATTAAGAAAAAGAAAGTGATTGTGGATTTGGAATGAAGTAAGAAAACATAGATGGCCTTGACACAGACTCCTTCTCTGTCTTTTCATACTTTCCCTTTTCCTACCCTAAAAGTCCCAGAAAAGGACCAGAATTCAGAGTAAATTTACCTCAAAATAAATCTAAACCCATGTATTACCTCTTTCAAGACTATTTGCCTTTTTTAATTTTGTAAATAAACTATTTTAGAATAGATTTAGATTTACAGAAAGTTTTGAAGGTACTTATATTAATTAATATTCTCCAGATAAACAGAACCAATAAGATAGATGATAGATAGGTAGATAGATAAGAAAGAAAGAAAGAAAGAAAGAAAGAAAGAAAGAAAGAAAGAAAGAAAGAAAAAGAAAGGAAGGAAGAATGAAAGAAATGGGCAATCTGCTTTACTGGTAGCCCACCACTGATTTAAATGTTAATCTCATCCAAAACACCCTCACAGAAACATCTAGAATAATGTTTGACCAAACATCTTGCACCCCATAGCCCAACCAAGTCCCCAAATGTGAATATCTTATATTAGTAAGGTATATTTACTATAATTGATAAGCCAATCAATTATTAACATTATTATTAACCAGACTTTACTCCATAGTTTATTCACATGCTCTTAGCTTTTATCCAATGTCCTTTTCTGTTCCAAGGTTCCATGCAAGATGCTACATTACATTTGGTAATCATAACTTCCTTTGCATCTCTTGGCTTTGACAGTTTCTCAGGCTTTCCTTTTTTGATGATCTTGCAAGCACCCTCTTCTTTCCTAACTCCTCTTCCATTTTCTTTTGTTACATCTGCCTTACCCCCACAAATTCAGCCTCATGAAATCTTTCCAATTCTATGAGGCTTATCTCAAATTCAATGTCTTCATGAAATCTTGAATAGAAATTGAATTCTTCCTGCTCTGAATTATCACATAATCTTGTCTGTGTCTGTTTCTCACTTAATACTCTGCATCATAATAAAGTTATTTGTGTTTGCCAAGTTGACAGTTTACATGAAGCCAACCCAAAACTTACTAGGAACAATGACAACACTTCGGTATCCTGCCATGTGAGCACATCCTTTCCGTCAATGTGGGTTGTTTGCCCTATAGGGACTTAAGAGACTCAGAAGTGACTTTGGACCTGGGTAAAGTGTGAAGACCAAGTCCATGTGAGCAGTTCAGCTTTTATTCTATTGTTGTTTCTTTAATCCCTGTCCTCTAGCACGTTTTCTTTCATTAGGGAGTGAAAGGAGCTCTGACTTTTTGGCCTTTACCACTTCTTTCTGACCAATATCCTGCATGACTGTTCCTTCTAATAGGTGTTGTTGGGTTTGCTTTGCTGCCTCCCACGGTTCCCTCCCTTTCCCCACATTAACCTGAATTTTCTGGGTAATGGCGCAGTCACCAGCAGCCTTAAAGCTCTCCAGCCTGTCTGCCTCACTCCGCTCACCCTGCCAGGTTCCCAGTGGGACTTCGGCAGAATTAGCCACATAGAAGCTCAGAAGTGAGGCTGTTTCCACACAAACAAAACCGAAAAAGGAGAACTGGTTCAGTTAGACAGACCAGGTCCTCAATCTTTATGTCTAATAAAAGACCACAATTAAGTGGGCCACAATTGTAGCTTGCTTACCAGAAATGCCCAAACCTGTTGGACACCTGAAGAGTTCTTATATCTATACATAAATCCATTAGTATAAACTCGGTTAATACTTTGCTTATACCACATGCCAAGTTTATACAGATACTTCAAAAAAAAAACTTCAGATGAAAATCTGGGGGTGAATGTAGAGATGGCTCTAAATGAGCTGCATGTTAAGTGGAAAAGAGGAAGTTCTGAAAGCTACCTCCCACTATAATTAATCTAGAGATATGAGGTGAGCACTTAAAGAATAGATTGAGAGGTGGGCATAGAATGATCAGCTAGGCTCAAAAAAAAAAAAAAAGTGCTATGTGATTCGTGTGCACAGAGCTGAAGCTACACAAGGCAAAGGCTGGCCCTAATAATCATCACAAAGTTTGGTCCTAAGGTTAAGCTCTACTTGGGAGAGTATTAGCCAGAGCATCTGCAACTAGTGTGGTTCAATTTGTGGGTACAAATAGTCAGCAAGGATATGTCCCAAGTGTCAAGCCTAAGATAGAAATATGAGGCCAAAAACTAAGAAACAAGCCTTCAGCCAAAAGAAAAAAGTGAACCTTGATCCATACCTTGTACCATAAACAAAAATTAACTCAAAAAAGATCATAGACCTACATGTAAAGCCTAAAACTGTAAAACTTCTAGAAGAAAATATAGGACAAAATATTTGTGACCTTGAGTTAGGAAAAAAAAAATTTAGACATGACACCAAATGTATAATCCATAAAAGAACAAATTGATATATTGGTATTCATTAAAAGTAAAAATGTCTGCTCATCAAAAGGTACTGCTTAGACAGAAAAGACAAATCACAGCTTGGATGAAAATCTTTGCAAAGCATATATCTAATAGAAGATGTATATCCAGAATATATAAAAAAATCTCAAAACTCAACAAGAAGAAAACAGCCCACTTAAAAAATGGGCAAAAGATTTGAACAGACACTTTATCAAAGAAAATACATAGCTGGCAAATTAGCGCATGAAAAAATGCTTACATAATTACTTATTAGAGACATACAAATTAAAGCCACAATGAGATCCTACTATTAGAATGGCTAAAATTAAAAATATTGACTGTATCAAGTATTGGTGAGAATATAGAGGCACTGGAACGCTTACCCACTATTGGTGGAGATGTAAAATGACACAACCACTTTCAAAAACATTTTGGCAATTTCTTAAAAAGTTAGATTTACCATGAGGTCCAGTCATTCCAATCCTAGGCATTATTCCAAGAGAAAATGAAATATATATCTATACAAAGATTTATATAAGGATATTCATAGAACATTATTTTTAATAGCCAAACACTGGAAACGATCCAAATTTCCATCAACAAGGAAAGCGATCAAACAAATTGCTGTGTGCTCATACCATGCAATACAATTCAGCGATAAAAAGAAATCCACCATTGGTAAAAGCACCAACATGAATGTATCACAACATAATTAGGCCAAAAAGTCAGACAAAAGAGAATACATTCTGCATGATTCCATTTGTATCCATTCTATCTAGAAGACACTTCAGAAGCACTACTGAACAGACCATATGATCGCTAAGTTTCCCTTCATGACCCTTCTTTCAAGAATATTGATTGGCACTGTAGACCAAAAATAGACCTGGGTCTCCTAACACTTACAGCCTACAGAGGAAGATAAGTAAATGACTGGATGGATCATCACAAACTGGTGAAGCTACAAAGAATTGTCACCTGGTGTCAGTTGGTCACCTCCTCAGGAGCTTCCCAGGTGTGATCTGAAACTGGCACCCATTCTCGGAGGGCAACGAATGAGAGACCAAAGAAAGAGGCAGGTACTCCAGACTGGTAGGTGGCAAGTTTCATAAACAAAGAAACTTACCTACATGCTTATCTTGGGTGGCTGCAAGATGAGTAGATCTCCACACTCTGCCAGAATCTTAAAAGTTTACATAGAGGTTTTAACCAGGTTCAATCACATATACCATCCAGATGACCTCAACACCACATCATTATCTCAAAGCTGTGTCCTTGGGGGCTAAGCTTCTGGAAGTGCAGAAGGCAAGCTGAGTGCACATTCCAAGGACAGTGGAGGGAGTGAAGAGCCTCTGATTGTTTGGGGTCCAGCTGGTAGGTCCATGGGCAGTCACTTCTCTGAATGACCTCCCCAGCACCCCACCCCATGACCTGGCCTTACAATCTCATATGCCCACCCCTTCACAATGTGCCCTGAGAAAATAGCAAGGGGATATATTAGCATAGAAGTGACTTCTTTGTAGCTGGCTGCAGTGGAGGCAGATGCCACAGCAAAAGTACAAGTACGTAAAGAAAAAATAAAGATTAAGACAATGATTCCCAAAATCAGTGACAATTTTCTCCACCAAAAGGCCCATGATCCGGACCACTGATTTATTAAGTCCCTGAGGCAAGAGATCAGGATGACTTAGGGTGTTCACGTGTGCCCTCATGTGACTTACTAAAGAAGATACATTAGCACACTCATCAGGTATAAACACAAAACATTCAGTTTAGGTAATGGCACAGATGTCTCCTTGCAAGGCAGTAATGATGTCCAGGCCATTCTATTTTGGAGGACAGCTTTTCTCATTAGAAACATTCTAGCATTCAGCAAGGATAGGCATTGTTGGCTATCATTCAAGGCTTGCAGAGGGCTTCTATGTGTGCTATAACATCCTCCAGTTCAATGGAAGGAAAAGAGACAAAAGCCAAATAATCCTACCAGCGGAAAACAGAACATACCCACCTGGCCTTGAGGAGAGGGAGATTGGCTGTTTTAGGAACTTGACATGGTTGTAAGGTATCATACATGTTATCTGGAAAAGGCTGCACTGTCAGGTATAAGAAGAGGTATTGGGGGAAAGATATGCCATACCAGGACCCTCACTTTCTCCCCTCTTCCAATGATTCATGTTTCATTTCAGATACAGGATGTATCACCAGGTTCATCTTGCAGTAAGGACAAGATCCCAGGGGCGACTGAATAGTTGCACTGCACCCAGGGGTGTGAAGTAACTCACTCATCCAGGGAGATGTCCCATTGCAAATTCTGATAGATAACTCCCTTTCCAGTTGGTGATGGACTTGGTGTTCTCAGCAGCATAGTACACTGACCCACAGTGATAGTTGGAACAATGGCTGTTTCCTGGGACTTCCATACCTATATGGTATTAGGTGTCTAGTATATGGGGGCACAGACCCTACTGGTCGACCAGTCAAATGTACTAAAGCCTGGGACATTACTGTAGTTCACCCAGCCAAGGCAGTTTTACCTGTTAGTAATTTAATCTGCTGCTTTAATATTTCACTTTTTCTTTCTACCAATCCTATTACTCACAGGTTATAGAGGAGATAGAACCTGTATTCAATGTCAGGTTCTTTCGTCCAGTTTCATACATTATGACCTTTGAAATGTGTCCCCCCATCACTGTCTCATTTGTGAGGGTATCTATACAAGGTACTCAGCTTCTCTAATCCCCTAATGGTTGCAGCCTAGTTTGCACAATGACAGAGGAAAACAGGTTAGTCCATACCCAGTGTCTACACAAACCAGGGCATATTTAGAACCCTCACCTGGAGAGAAAGGGCCAACACAATCAATTTACTAATCACTCACTGGGTAGGAACTCTGGTGGATGGCCCCAGACTCCTTTGGCAGTTACCTTGGGTGTTATTTAGAAAACACAGGGCATGCTCTTATTGCTTAACCAAGTCACTGTGCTCACTGTGCTTCAAGAGCAATCTGGCATCCTTGGCAACCCCCCATCCCATCTGGGCTAAATGGTAGCTACTCTTTCTGTGCACCCAATCTGCTGTATCTACTGAAGGATGAGTTGCTAAGGCTTATACCTAAACTATGGCATCAGCTTTGGGAATTCCAGGCGGTGTCAATGTCTCTTGAGCCAAGACAAGAAAAACAATGGAGACTGCCTCAGGTTCTTACAGGTAGACCCAAATGTCTTTCCATGTATCCTGATCCTTCAGGAGCTTGTTGATGACCATCCACCCATTGGCTTGCCATTATCTGAGCCACAGAATTAATACCTTGGCTCACATGACATCCCAGCTGTCAGTGCAAAGGGTTAATGGCCAGGACTCATGTGATGACCAGCCAACTAAACTCCACTCTGAGTCCAGCCCATTGGCTGCCAAAGTTTATCCCTTCCTCTGAGGTCCCACACGGAGAAGCACTTTGTACACTGCAGGAACTGTTAGGTTTCTGCTCCCTTCCAGAGCTGGGGTCAAAATCCTGGGGGCACTCTCTCCTTCTGCTGTCTCTGCCACAGTGCCTGACCCATACTTTCCTGAGTCACAGCCACATCTAACTCAAATAGTAGCCCTGCTTAGGAGATATCCAGAGCTTTAATCTGTTTCATTAGTATTTTTTCCTTCTCAAAGGCAGCTTACTGCTCTGATTGTCAGTCCCACATATTCCCTTTGCTTACTAGACAGCATAAGGGGTAGAGGCACTGTGCCAAGTGGGGAATAAAAGGCTTCCCAAACCCCCAAATCCCTATAAAGTCTTTCACCACCTTCATGTTCTTAGGAGCTGGATAGGCTTGCACCTTATCAATCACAGCTTCTGAGACAATTAGCTTCTTACCCTACCAGACAACTTCTGAAACCTTACAGTAGTGACTGGGCCTTGAATTTTCTGTGGTTTTAACTGTCCATCCTTCCCTTGCAAATGTTCAAGCAAACTCTGCAGAGTGTCCTGCAGCAAAGTCAAGTATTCACCTGTTAACATTACATCATCAATGTAATGGGCCCATTTCACTAGTGTGGGGGAAAATCAGGACAGGTAACATGCTACCATCCTATGACAGATGGTGGGGCTGTGCAGGTAGCTTTGGGAAAGCACTTGAAAGGTCCATTATTCTCTCCAAAAGGAAGACAGATTGTTCTTGAGACTCAGTGACCAGGGGTATCCTGAAAAAATCTTTTGCTAAAGCCAGCACAGCACAGGATACTCTTAGTATCATGGCCAAGGTATTAAGATGGTGGCAATGTTGGGCACAGCTGCATGGATGGGGCCCCACCCTGTTCAATTCTCAGTTCCACTGTCATCCACCACTGGCCATCTATCTTTATACCCAGCCATACTGATTGTTGAAACTACCAGGGGTAGGGCGTACAATACCCATCTGGTATAGTTCTTGAATAGTTTCTCCTATCCCCTTATGCCCCTTGGCCATTTATATAGTTTGAAAATTACCATTCTTCACTCAGTAGCAGGTTTACAGACTCCCTGTTGGCACTTATCTTCTTCATTGGTTTGATTATTCTAACCCAGAGGCAGACTTCACCAATAAGAGGTTTGTAGAATTTTGCCTTATGGGATATCAATGTCTAATATGTTCTCTGGTATTGGAGAGTTAAAAACCTCATATTCTTGGGACCCCTGGGTAGCTCAGTTGGTTGAGCTTCTGACCCTTGATTTCAGCTCAGGTCATGATCCCAGGGTCACGGGAATCGAGCTCCACATCAGGCTCCATGCTAAGCATGGAGCCTGCTTCAGATTTTCTCTCCCTTTCCATCTGCCCCTCTCCCCTGCTTGTGCTCTCATTCTGTCTCTAAAGTAAAAAAAAAATAAATTAAAAAAAACTCATGTTCTTGGAGTTGGGAAGAGAAGGCCCAATTTGCATTGTCATAAGACCTTCCTGAACATAACTGTTTGCTCTCCATAACCATTGATGGTGTTGAGGAGGCCAGGAAATTTAAAAGTATCACCATGTATTAGAATACATTCAACTCCAGTATCCACCAGAGCCATCACCCCTTGTTTATTTCTGGAGGACCAATGAATAGTGAGCCTGCCATGAGACTTCTGATCACTCCCAATGGCCCTCACCTGGAGGTGCTCTTGGCCTGCATCCTGTCTCTGGGACATGGGAGGCACCCAGCCTAACAGGACTGTGTCCTTGAGGTCTCTGCTGTATCAGATGGGGTACCAGGGATGCTAAGAGCATATGGGGCAGATCTGAACTGTTGCTCAAGTTTTAAGGCTTTCCACAGCTTGACCAACATAATGTTAGCTTGTCAGTCTATTTCTTCAGGTGGGGTCCCACAGTAATGAAGTCAAACCACATCTGCTTTCAAGTTACTTTTCTGCATACTTTATAGCCAACTGGATTAGTCTTTTGGCTTCCCAAGCTCCCTCTCAATCACAAGCCTTTTGAACATCCCATACCCCAGATTTGCCAGCTTTATGCAGATCTGCAATGGATTCTCCACCATCATAAATATCTTGTATCACAATTGGGCTTAGCATAGATATCAACATCCCATATCATGTGCTGGGGCAGATTGGATAATATTAGCTCTGATTCCTGTAGTGAATGTGGCCCAATCAGGGCCTTGAAAGACAGGGGCACAGATTTCCTGTCTCATTCCCAACTCCCTAAGAATTTGTTGTACACCCTCTATAGATTTCCAGGGTCACATATGCCCAGGGAGTTCCCCTTCATTGTGCCAAAACTCTTTGTAAGGTAGAATGGTCCAATTTATGAGGGAGTGAGTACCATGAAGCCCCTAAGTACCATGCAGATGCTGCCAAAGGCAGGTTGTGAGGTGATGTTGCTCATCTTCTCTGTCCCCTGGTAAGAGAAAAGCCATCACTTCCTGGATTTCATAGCCACAAGCCTGGATACTCTCCTTGGCCTTTTGCTGGAAATTGGCAGCTATATCAATAAGTTCAGTGGGAGTATATTCTCTCATCAGGTACATTTCGTCAAGTGGAAGCTGCCCCACTGGCTAGGGTTGCTGTTGCTGCGTTTTTACTTTCTTTTGTATCAGGGGTCAGTGACCATGGGATGTTTCATCCATTTCATGGTCCATCACCTTAACATCCTCCTCTTTGTTCTCATCACTTTCCCAAGGATTCTATGCACAGTTTCTCTCTCTCTCTCTCTCTCTCTCTCTCTCACACACACACACACACACAAATTAAAGCAGGCAGTATTTCCAGGATGCTGGCCCACCCATTTATTCACATAGGGGTCCACAAGAATCCAACCTAAGGACCACCTTTCTCAACACAGAGGTCATGGCCAAGTTGGGATTTCCCCTGCAAATGCCTCTTTCCTGAAACCCATTTCTTTGATACCCTAGATGGATCACCAACTATTGGTTCACAGTCTCCATTGTGTGAAAACAGAATGGGCCAAAATCTTTGGGATGCAGCAAAAGCTGTTCTAAGAGGGATGTTCATAGCAATACAGGTCTATCTCAAGAAGCAAGAAAAATCTCAAATAACTAACAGAAACTTACACCTAAAGGAGCTAGAAAAAGAAGAACAAGCAAAACCCAAACCAGTAGAAAGAAGGAAATAATAAATATTAAAGCAGAAATAAACAAAATAGAAACAAACAACAACAACAACACCAAAACAATAGAACAGATCAATGAAACAAGGAGGTGGTTCTTTGCAAAGATTAACAAAATTGATAAACCTTCAGCCAGACTCATCAGGAGAGAGAGAGAGAGAGAGAGGACTTAAGTAGACAAAATCATAACTAAAAGAGGAGAAATAGCAATGAACACCACAGAAATACAAAGGTTTACAAGAGAATATTATGGAAAATTATATGCCAAAAAAACAGGACGACCTAGAAGAAATGGATAAATTTCTAGAAACATAACCTCACAATACTGAATCAGGAAGAAATAGAAAATTTGAGCACCAATTACCAGCAATGAAATTGAATCAGTCATTGAAAAACTCCCAAAACACAAAAGTACGGACCAGATGGCTTCACAGGTGAATTCTACTGAACACTTTTAAAAAAGAGTTAATATTTATTCTTCAAAAACTATTAAAAAAAGAGAAGAGGAAGGAAAGCTTCCAAATTTATTATATGAGGCCAGCATTACCCTGATATTAAAACCAGATAAAGACACTGAAAAAAGAACTACAGGCCAATATCTCTGATGAACATAGATGCAAAACTCCCCAACAAAATATTAGCAAACCAAATCCAACAATACATTTAAAAACTCATTCATCACAATAAGGTGTGATTTATACCTGGGTTGCAAGGGTGATTCTGTATTCACAAATTAATCAGTGTGATACATCACATCAACAAGAGAAAGGATAAAAACTATATGATTCTTTCAAAAGATGTAGAAAAAAGCATTTGACAATATACAACATCCATTAATGATAAAAACTCGCAACAAAGTAGGTTTAAAGGGAACTTACATCAACATAAAAAGACATCTATGAAAAACCCAAAGCTAACATCATACTCATTGGGGAAAAACTGAGAGGCTTTCCCCTAAGATCAGGAACAAGGCAAGGATATCCCCTCTCACCACTTTTATTCAACATAGTACTAGATGTCTTAGCTACAGCAATCAGACAAGAAAAAGAAATAAAAGTCATCCAACTTGGTAAGGAAGAAGTAAAACTTTCACTATTAACAGATGACATGATATTTTAGAAACCCCTACAGACTCCACCAAAACTACTATAACTGCTAAATGAATCCAGAAAGGTTTCAGGATACAAAATCAATACACAGAAATCTGTTGCATTTATATACATTAATAATGAAGTAGCAGAAAGAGAAATGAAGAAAACAATCCTATTTACAATTGCACCAAAAATAATAAAATACCTAGGAATTAACTTAACTGAGGAGGTGACAGACCTGTAACCTGAAACTATAAAAACACTGATGAAAAAAATTGAAGACAACACAAATGGAAACATATTCCCTGCTCATGGATTGGAAGAACAAATACTGTTAAAACTGTCCACACTACCCAAAGCAGGATATAGATTTTTATGCAGTCCCTATCAAAATACCAAGAGTATTTTTCACAGAACTAGAACAAACCATCTTAAAATCTGTCCAGAACCACAAAAGATCCCAAATAGCCAAAGAAACCTTGGAAAAGAACAAATCTGGAGGTATTACAATCCTAGATTTCAAGATATACTACAAAGCTGTAGTGATCAAAACAGCATGGTACTGGCACAAAAAAAGCCACATAGATCAGTGAAACAAAATAGAGACTTCAGAAAAAAAAAAAAAGCCACAATGATATGGCCAAGTGATCTTCAACAAAGAAGGTAAGAACATGCAATGAGTAAAAGACAGTCTCTTCAACAAATGGTGCTGGGAAAACTAGACAGCTACCTGAAAAAAAAAATGAAACCAGAACACTTTCTTAGACCAAGTATGAAAATAAGCTCAAAATGGACTAAGGACCTAAATGTGAGACCTGAAACCATAAAACTCCTAGAAGAGACCACAGGCAGTAATTTCTCTGACACTGACCATAAAAAACATTTTTCTAGATATGTATCCTGAGGCAAAGAAAACAAAAGCAAAAATAAACTATTGGGACTTCATCAAAATAAAAAGTTTCTGCACAACAAAGAAAACAACAAAACTAAAAGATAACCTATGGAATGGGAGAAGATATTTGCAAATGACATATCCAATAAAGGCTTAGTATCCAAAATATATGAAGAATGTCTAAAACTCAACACCAAAGGAAACAAATAATCCAATTTAAAATGGGCAAAAGACATGAATGAATATTTCTCCAAAGAAGACCTACAGGTGGCCAACAGACACATGAAAAAAAAATGCTCAATATCATTCAGGGTATCAGGGAAATGCAAATCAAAATTATAGTGAGGTATCACTTCACACCTGTCAGAATGGCTAAGATCAAAAACACAAGAAACAACAAGTGTTGGTGACGATGTGAAGAAAAAGGAAACTTCATGTTCTGTTGGTGAGAATACAGCCACTGTGGAAAACAGTATACCAACTCCTCAAAAAATTAAAAATAGAATTACCATATGATCCAGTAATTCCACTACTGGATATTTACCCAAAGAATACATAAACACTTATTTATTTATTTATTTATTTATTTTTCTTAAATATGATATTTATTGTCAAATTGGTTTCCATACAACACCCAGTGCTCATCCCAACAGGTGCCCTCCTCAATACCCATCACCCCCCCACCCCCCATCAACCTTCACTTTGTTCTCAGTTTTTAAGAATCTCTTATGCTTTGGTTCTCTCCCACTCTGACCTCTTTTTTTTTTTTCTATTTTCCTTCCCCTCCCCCATGGTTTCCTGTTAAGTTTCTCAGGATCCACATAAGAGTGAACACATATGGTATCTGTCTTTCTCTGTATGGTTTATTTCACTTAGCATCACACTCTCCAGTTCCATCCACGTTGCTACAAAAGGCCATATTTCATTCTTTCTCATTGCCACGTAGTAC
Source organism: Panthera uncia (assembly GCF_023721935.1). Taxonomy (NCBI): domain Eukaryota; kingdom Metazoa; phylum Chordata; class Mammalia; order Carnivora; family Felidae; genus Panthera; species Panthera uncia. Next base: position 19,146,048 of record NW_026057581.1, read on the forward strand.
TCCATTGTGTATATAAACCACAATTTCTTTATCCATTCATCAGTTGATGGACATTTAGGCTCTTTCCATAATTTGGCTATTGTTGAGAGTGCTGCTATAAACATTGGGGTACAAGTGCCCCTATGCATCAGGACTCCTATATCCCTTGGGTAAATTCCTAGCAGTGCTACTGCTGGGTCATAGGGTAGGTCTATTTTCAATTTTTTGAGGAACCTCCACCCTGTTTTCCAGAGCAGCTGCACCAGTTTGCATTCCCACCAACAGTGCAAGAGGGTTCCCATTTCTCCACATCCTCTCCAGCATCTGTAGTCTCCTGATTTGTTCATTTTAGCCACTCTGACTGGCGTGAGGTGATATCTGAGTGTGGTTTTGATTTGTATTTCCCTGATGAGGAGTGACATTGAACATCTTTTCATGTGCCTGTTGGCCATCTGGATGTCTTCTTTAGAGAAGTGTCTATTCATGTTTTCTGCCCATTTCTTCACTGGATTATTTGTTTTTCGGGTGTGGAGTTTGGTGAGCTCTTTATAGATTTTGGATACTAGCCCTTTGTCTGATAAAAAGATATACGCACCCCTATGCTTATGCAGCATTGTTTACAAAAGCCAGATTGTGGAAGCAGACCAAGTGTCTACTTTTCTATCATTGATAGATGAATGGATAAAGAAAATGTAATATATATACACAATAGAATATTATTTAGCCATAAAAAGGAATGATATCTTGCCATTTGCAACATGGATGGAGCTGAAGAGTATAATGCTAAGTGAAATAAGTCAGAGAAGTCAAATGTCATATGATGTCACTCACATGTGGAATTTAAGAAACAAAACAAATGAGCAGGGGTGCCTGGGTGGCTCAGTCAGTTAAGTGGCAGACTCTTGGTTTCAGTTCCGGTCATGATCTCACAGTTTGTGAGTTCAAGCTCTGCACTGGGCTCCACACTGACAGCATGGGGCCTGCTTGGGATTCTCTCTCCCTCTCCCTCTCTCTGTGCCCTTTCCCTGATTGCATTCTCTCTCTCTCTCTCTCTCTCTCTCTCTCAAAATAAATAAATAAATAAACTTTTAAAAAACAAGCAAAGAAAAAAAGAGACAAACCAAAAACACTACTCTAGACTTTCAACTCTAGAGGAACAAATTGATGGCTACCAGAAGGGAAGTGGGTGAAATAGGTGGAAGGGATTAATCAAGATGAGCACTAAGTAATATATAGAATTATTGAATCACTATATTGTACACCTGAAACTAATATAGGACTGTTTTTTAACTACACTTGAATTAAAATTTTTAAACAAAGTACAAAAAAAAAAAAAAGAAACAAAGAAAGAAAGAAAGCTCACCAATAAGAAAATAATCAAAGGCAGACCAATCACCCTAACAGCTCACCAAAGATACAGATGGCAAATAGCATATGTAAAGATGCTCAGCATTATATATCAGTAGGGGATTTCAAATTAAAACAACAATGAGATACCACTACCCATCTATTAGAATGGCCAAAATCCAACACACTGATGAGGGTGTGGAGCAACAAGAATTCTCATTCGTTGCTACTGGGAATGAAAAATGGTACAGCCAGTTCAGAAGACAGTTGGGCAGTTTCTTACAAAGCTAAATATACTCTTACCACACCATCCAGCAATCATGTTCCTTGGTATTTACTCAAAGAAGTTGAAAACTCACATCTACACAAACGCCTGCATACAAATCTTTAGAGCAGCTTTATTCATCTTTGCCAAAACTTGAAGCAACCAAGATGGTCATCCTTCAATCGGTGAATGGATAAATAAACTGGTACATGCAGACCGTGAAATATTTTTCAGCACTTCAAAAAAATGAGCTATCAAGCCATGAACAGACATGGAGGAACCTTAAATGCATATTACTGAGTGAAAGAAGCCAATCTGAAAAGGCTACATCCCATATGATTCCAACTATATGACAATCTGGAAAAGGCAAAATTGCAGAGATAGTAAAAGGACCAATGATTGTCCTTGTTAGTGGGGAGGGAGGGATGGATAGAGAACAGATTTTCAAGAGAGTGAAACTGTTCTGTATGATACTATAATGGTATATCCGTATTATTATACATTTACCAAAACACATGGAATATGCAACACCAAGAGTGGACCCAAATTTAAAGCATAGGCTTTGGGATTATGATGGGCTATTGTAAGGTCATGGATTATAAATGTACCATTCCAGTGGGAGATGTCCATAAGGAGGATGTGATCAATGAAGATATAGGTAGATTCACCTGTGCGGGAGCGGGAAGTTGATGAAATGTTCATATGTGAAATGGCAAGAATTCTTTTTATAATAGGGTATTATAGATAGGTTCTCCAGCCTTCAATATTTAATTGAAAAAAACCACCCATGAGGGGTCTGAAAACAGCCATATCTGCATTCTAGGGCCATGAGAATGAAGTTCCAAACTAAATATAATCTAAATCACTATCCTGACTCAAGACTTTGTCTTTTCCAGGTAGTAAGTGAGGCAAAAGTGCAGGCCTCAAGAGTATTATTTTGTAAAATAGGGCATTTATGACTTCAGTAATTGGAAGTTATTGAAGGCTTGTGAAAAGGAAATAAAGGTGTTTAAGTGGTTTAAGTGGGGAGTGGGGTTGGCATGCACACGTGTGTATGTAGGTATTTCAACAAATAAATCTAGCCTTTGCTGGTAAAAAAAAAAAAAAATTATTTTAATTACCAGACATTACAGAGCTATCATTTTTACAACTGCCATTTAAGAACAGAGGAGTCACATTCCCTTGATGGCCTGCGAGATACTGAGGGGGAGGGCTTACTCTTTTAGATCATAAGAGGACCTTTTGATTCATTCTCATCCTCCTCGGGCAGTCTTTAAACTCTACTGTTTTCCAAGGCTCACTGACTCTCACTGATACACATTCACATGCACATATAATCCAAAGATTAGGCACCTTTCTGCATAAATGTGTAGACGCTATTTAATAAATCGCTTACTTCCTTTTCCCCAGTCCCCAATCACCTACTATAATTATTTCTTAATGGGCCAACTTTCCACTTTACCATCTGCCTACTGAATATATGTTTGAGGAAACCCATTTGCTCACTGAATTATTTTCATCCTCTTAGATTACAGCATTTCTTCTTCTTCTAATTGCCCTAGTAAGTGTTCCTGATCTTTATGTCACTTCTGATCTGTTTCCTATTCCTGGACTTCGGACTCATGTCTCATTGGGGTGATTTTCATATTTTGAAATGCCATGCAAGAATTTTTAGTCAATGTAAGAAAATACAATATATCATAAGGTTGTACTCTAAAAAGGTGATAGACTGAGCTCTTTCCAGTAGATGTCTTTTCTTCTTTCTGAAAACATAGATTCTGAATTTTGAGTGAACATGGAGTAAATAGGAAAATTGTTAAAAAATGGCAATTCCTAGGTCCCATCCACAGAACCCATAATATATATCTGTATATAAGAGGAATCTGCTTTTTAACAAGTATTCCAGGAGATTCTAATACCAGTTAATGGGCCACTCTCAGAGAAAGTCTTCAAAATAAATAAAAACAGTTGGCTGGCATTGCAGGAATTGTAAGTTTCTACTTCAGAAAATTAGAAATAAGAGTTAAAAGAGCTTCAAGATTGGTATGCTCCTTAATTCCAGAATGTCTTCAAGGACCTAGCTTTCTTCCATCTTTCAACTCTGCCATGTGTGGTCTGCTGGGTTTCTCCTGAGCTGGTTCCCCTCATAGTTGCCAGATGGCTGCCCAGTGCCAGATATCACATCTCACATCCAGAAATCACAACTCCAGAAGAAGCCATGTTTCCCTTTTGCTTCTTCTAAAAAGAATCCTTCTCCAGAAGTATATATAGGAGATCAGTAGACCTACCCTCACATAATTCACTGGCCTGCGGTGGGTCTCACATCATCTCTAAGCCAACAGATGGCATGAGAAACAGAACCACTCATTGCCTCAGACTGGTCAGGAGCTACGTCACATAAGGGAAGCAGGGAATAAGTAAATCAAATGGAAAAAAAAGTCAGAAAGTCCTTAAGGAAGTAGTCCTCAATGATCATGGAATATTCTAGTTATTTTCCACAATGTATTTTTCATATAATTCCTCCAGAGTAGACCACTGAAATTTCAATGATAGAAGTCACTGTCAAGATACAATGACAACAGGAAAAGATCATCTAACCTTTGGATTAGGGTATTACCACTCTCCAAAGAGCTCTTGCTGCTCCTACTAAATCCTAGAAGGCCCTCCAAAGTGAAAATTAGCTGCAGCAGATACTTGAGACACAGTGCTGAGTAATCATGTTCACCTGGTATAAAGTCATGGTCACCATGTTAAATGTAATCCACAACACTCCTTCCTTATGGTACAATCTCCAAGCAGAAGAGCAAAGACTAAAAAGGAGATAGCTGACTGCCAGTTTTCACTAAAACAAACAAACAAAAAAATAACAAGTACACCCCCAATGTCTCAGGAACAGTAAACACTGTAGCTAATTGTTTGATTTTAAGAAAGTGAAGGAAATGCAAGCACACCCAATGGGCAGCGTCAGGGGTGGGTGGCCTCCTGGACATCACCCCCTCACCCACCTGCACTCAGGGGAGCAGCCCAAGACCACAGCTGAAGAGGATAGATGAGTAGGTTTCCCAGCATGGGACATCCACCTGTGAGATCTTTGGTCTGATGCATTCCACCAGTGACTCCAAGCATCCGCTGAGGAATTGAATCAAGGTAGAGCAGGTCAAAGTTCAGGTGAGGGACCCTGGAGCACAGTGGCCATGACCTTCATTCCCACCATTCTTTACTGCAGCATGGCCACTTTTTGGCCTGTCCATCAAGGTCAGCTTCTGTGTTCCCTTCCTCAGCATTTCAAGGTGGACCCATGCCTGGGAGTACACAGTGTCCGGGCAGCCCTGGAGACCACCTCTGCCTGAGATTGTGGAGCAGTGGCTGACAGCGGGCTCCCGAGCCTGGCTTTGGTCCCCAGCCCACAAACCCCTGGCCTGGCCCCAGCTGCACCCAATGCCCCCCGGCCCTGTTTTCTTGAGTCACTGACAATGAGAAACTAACATTTTACACTTTGTAATCAACCTTTAATGTAAATTCAAACAGAAAAGGAAGCAGAAATGTCCTTAATCTTTGAATGTTTAAACAAGCCTGTGAAAAAAAGAAATTTACTAACCAAATTTCTCACAAATGGAACCTTTGGTGTCATAAAAACAAAGATGAATGCTATACATAGTTTAAAATAAACCAAATGGCAAATTAAATAATTTCACACCAAAATTCATAAATGATCACTTGGGCTAGTCAAGAATACAGACGTATAGATTTCATTTTATTGAGCTCCACAGAAAATTGATTTTGCTTCTCCAAATTAAAGGTTTGCAGCAGCCCTACTTTACGCAAGTCTATAGGCACCATTTTTCCAACAGCTTTGACTCCGTGTCTCTGTCACATTTTGGTAATCCTTGCAATATTTCACACTTTTTCATTATTATTACAGTAAAACCTTGGTCTGCGAGCATGATTTGTTCTGGAAAAATGCTTGTAACCCAAAGCACTTGCATATCAAAGTGAATTTCAAGAATCATTGGCTCAGTTGTGATCATGTGACATTCGGTGCCATCTACTACTCTTATCACAAGAGCTCATTGACCGAATGAATATTGATTGGAAATGTTTGCTTGTCTTGAGGAATACTCACAAAACAAGTTACTCACAGTCCAAGGTTTTACTGTATATTTGTTATGGTGATCTGTGGTCAGTGATTACAACTCACTGAAATCTTAGAGCTCAGCATTTTTTGGCAACAAGGCCATTTTTAATCAAAGGTATGTACATTTTTCAGATGTAATGCTATTGTGCACCTAATAGACTACAATATGGTGTAAAATATAACTTTTATATGCACTGGGAAAGCAAACATTGATTTGACTTACCTTATTGCGATGTTGACCTTATGGCACTGGTCTGGAAGGGAACCCCAGTATCTCTGAGGTATGCTTGTACAAGACCTTTCTCTCTGTGTTGTTGTGGCACCATCAGAACAGCTTGGCATCAGTAAGAGCAAGACGGGCCAGCAGGATGACCAACTCATCCCAGTTTTCCCAGGACTCTCTCTGTTTTAAAACTGAAAGTCTCGGGGCACGTGGGTGGCTCAGTCGGTTACACATCTGACGTCAGCTCAGGCCACGATCTCATGGTTCATGGGTTCAAGCCCTGCATTGGGCTCTGTGCTGACAGCTCGGAGCCTGGAGCCTGGAGCCTGCTTCGGATTCTGTGTCTCCCTCTTTCTCTGCCCCTCCCCTGTTCATGCGCTGTCTCTCTCTCTCTCTCTCTCTCTCTCTCTCTCTCTCTCTCTCAAAAATAAATAAGCATTAAAAAAATCTACAAAAATAAAACTCAAGGCCCCAATCAAATGGGGACAGCAAGGCCAGACCGTGCCTGTCAAAGTCAGAGAAACGCAAGGAAATTGAAATTGAAGAGCAGACACTCCAAGACCAACAAAGGACGTTAAATAATGTCGAAAGAAATCAACAGATAATTTTCAAAACTCTTAGAGATAATTTGTGGACAATCATGATAAATGGAACATATACCAAAAGAGTCTGAGACCCACAAAAGGACTACTTTTCTAATTAGGGAAATAATGTATTTCAGAAAGCATACAGGCTGGTTATTTCTAACATCATTCAATTCCATTTAACTAAATTCAGGAAGCAATTCTAGTAAAACACTGTCTAACAGACAACTGGTCTCTAGTTAGTGATCACATGTGAAAATAAACATGTTTTTACTAACAGGTATGAGCCACTACACAAATGAACTGTGAAGACACAATGCTAAATAAAAGAAGCCAGCCACGAAAGGACAGATACTGTATTATTCTTTCAAATTCATAGCTGTTGCTACAGGCTAAATGGAAGGAGGAATGAAGAGTTAATATTTCATGAGTACAGAGTTTCAATGGGGAAGATAAAAAAAGTTCTAGAGACCACGGTGTTTGTGGTTGCACAACATTGAGAATACACTCACCGTAAGCCTTGTCAATTGAAGGAAAGCTAAATAAACACAAAGAGCCTAGATATATTTTCTGGGAAAAAAAAGTAGCAACAAATATTTTTCTTATCATGGTATGAATAATATGGTCATTGTCAGTAAAATGCCCCATCAACTGGTTTCTAATCAAATGAGAAAAAAAAAAAAAGAAGAAGAAAAAAAAGAAGAGGAAGAAAGAAGAGGAACAAGGTGGAGGGGACACAGGGAGAGGTGATTCATTCATTCAATGTAAATAAATTTCACTGAAACTAATAAAATCTATAAGGTCATTTAAGCATGAAAAGGGAAGTGGAGAGTATAGCCATTTAGATACAAAATCATGACTTATAATATGCTGTCCTTTCTAAAGACCACGAGTAAGCCAAAATGTTTTCAAAATTACATTTTCCACATCACCTGAGCTGATATACCAGAGTAATGTGAACTATTATAAATTTGACTTTCAAAGGGGTGTTTCAACCTGTATTTTCCAGTGTGGAAAATTAAGCCAATCCTTCTGAATTGATTAACTGCAGAAAACAAACCTATGGGGGACAAGGATATATTTCCTGACTCTCTAGGCTACCTCTTTGGGGGAATGTATTTTTGATATTCTCTTGGGAAGGAATGATGCAAGGTTGTCATTTAAAAAATCAAACACCACATTTAGTTACAGATGAAAGTTGCCAGACTGTAACCCAATTTTAATTGGGGCATCAGTGCAGTTGCTTTGTGGTTATTCTAAAGGTTGGGGGGGAGGGTGGCTTCCTATTTGTTTTGTAATTGTTAGCGGGAGTGACAATATGAACTGTGTCCTGCACAAGGCAAGGCATAAAGTAGACACGTGACAAATAGTGTTGAAGAAAAGGAAGGGGGGGAGGGAGATTAAGAACAAGGTTCAGGAAAGAATCACCACTTTGTTTATATTTCTACTGAGCTCCTCGAGACAGTCAGCCCACAGCCATCCGATGGCTGTCCAGGCTCAGGGGCAAACGGGAATCTTGTTTTCAGCCATCGACACTTTAAACAAATGCCTGAAAACAGTGTTTCAAGGAATAAAGGAAACAAGTGAATGCCCTTATGAGAGACGAAAATGTGGATTATTTCCCAAGAAGCAAGACTGTTTAATGTGCTTTTAACAGGAGCAGAGGGGGAAGGGGGCCCGGCACCCCTCGTCTCGCCCTTGTTCAGGTTCCAGCCTGTCTACCACACAGACCTGAAGCCTCCGGAGAGAGTCCCATAAATGTGAACTGGAAAAACTTACTATTTCGCACTCTCTTTCCCTGCCCCTCCCCCAGCCCCCGCCATTACCCTTTCCAATTCTTCCACCAGCCATGGACAGACACTATTTGAATCATACTCGAAGCGGTTTTGGGCAAGAGGAGTTTGAGGGAGAGGAGGACACAATGCAATAATCAGTCTTAGACAAAGGCAGGGAAGGAAGCGTAGCAGAGAGGACAGAACACAGAGCCTCATCTGTAATGCAGGGCCTGCCGTCCCCAGATGTTACCAAAGCATCAGGATCTCTCCCTGCAAGAAAAATTGGATTAGTCACCGTCTTGTCTCCTAATGGACACACTCTGTGATCTTTAGAGCTTCATTTACTGGGTTAATAGTGCTTTGCCTGAGTTCCTTTGCTATGGAAGGGAAAAAAAAAAAAAAAAACCTGTAAGAAGAAATATTCTGGGTGCCGTCCACAACCACTGACACGAGTAATATCGTATTCATCACAGACAGACCTCGTATCTCATTACTGCTGAAGAGTTTCCCCGGAGGCATCTGAGCTTGGCCAGGCCAGGCCTCTCATGTGGAACCGTTCAGGTATATTGTGAAATGATTTAATGCGATAATAATGTCCACTTTGCGAGATAGATTATGTTTTTCATAGTGGCTGATGGTTAATGAATGATACATTAGCAAACATCACTAAAACGTTATTGGGAAATGCAGATGGAGAGATGGAATTCTTTTTCCTGCCTCTTCTTGGCTTTCTCCCCACGCGGTCCTACCGATGCCCTTCCCCCGCTCTGATGCATAAAGATGGAAAGCAAAAGAATTTCCAAGAACCAGAAAACTTAATTTATTTAAAAGGGGAAAAAAAAAATCCCAGCTGTGTGTCCCTGCCTCTCAGCCTCTCCTTACAGAAGGAGGGATGAATACTAAACACATTCAAACATGAGCTGAAATATCTCTTCTTAAATCAAATGAGAATCAATGAAAGTGCGAACCTGAACAAATACATTATATGTTGACCCAGTTTATTAGATGAAGCCGTTTACCCTGATTTGATTTATCTGGCAATACACAGCTCAGCTGTGAAATGAGATAAGCCGAGCCCATACACCTTATTTACTGTATTATCACAGCTCTTGCTAGCACTGCCATGGTTAAGGGTCTGTCAGCATTTCCATTACAAACCCCTATTTTTAGCTGTAGAGACTCACTCCCAGCCGCTACGTGGCAATGGCAGACCCTAACCCAGAAGCACGGCCTCTGAAAAGATGGATATAATTCCATTTTATTATTCACAGTCTTGCGTTGCTGAGTAACCCAGAGGAACGTGGATGCTCCCGTGTCCCTGAAGCTTGCTCTCACCTGCCGAAGAAGCCAGGCACATCCACACCGTTTTACACCGTATTTTGATTTTTCCCTCATCGTCCTTTCCTAGGTGGACATTTCCAGTATGTTCTCTTTCTGTTTCCGCGCACTTTGGCGTGCAAAAGCATTCGTGTTTGCCGGGGCCCTTTCCCACCCTCGGCAAGTCTTCCTCCACAAGGCAACGAGGGGCTGAGATCATAGAAGACAGAGAGGCGCACTGTGGGAATAACGGGTGCACCTGCCCAGGGGGCAGGAGAAACCACCCGAAATTTTGAGTTTTTCAATGAACATCTATAATCCAGATGCCCAGCTTCAACGAAGTTACACACAGAGAGAATGAGGCAGGGGTAGAGGGAGGCTTCTATCATTAAAGTTTAAAGAGGCAACAAAAAAACATTCTTATCTGTCGGTTTCGTTCTCGTTCCCGAGCCACCGAGCATGCAACCCCATGAAACCACATGTGGGTAAGAATCTTCATGTGATCGTTCGTGGCAACATCTCCGGATTTTGGTGTGTGGCACAATAAGGCACAGCAGAAAGGCGGGCCGGAAGTCCCAGGGAACTCGTGTTCAGCATGAGAGCCCTAGTGAGATCCCCACTGGTCTCAGGTCTGAATGGGGGCATGACCACCGGGCGCAGGGAACAACGGACCCGGGAACCGCAGGGGCGTGTGGGTAACATGGCAGGCTGGCCCCGTGCTTTATCCCTGCTCTTTCCTGAAATGCCACTAGAATGGGAGAAAAGGAATAGAATTGGCACAAACCCATTGGAACAAGGAAGACAGGAGAGGCTGCATCTTAAGATGAGCAAGTTTAACCAACTTGGGGGACGCTGGAAAGAGAGTAGTAACTGACTTAACAGAATGGAGGAATCTTCTTTGCAAGTGGAACACCCACAATGCTTCCCCACAGCAGAGGAGGGGATACAGAGCTAGTGTCTGAATAGAGTCACCTAGAGACGCTCCAGTATCTGCTCAGAGTGGAGGGTGGGTGACACCATCCTAAAAGCAGGAAGATAATGGAAAGTTTATGGACTGAGTAACGGGCCCCCCAGTTCCCTTGCCTCACTCTGCTCCTAAAATGCTGGTGGCCATACACGTGTGTGTTCTCAATGCAAGAGTTTTGTTTTTTGTTTTTTGTTTTAGATTGAATGGAAAATAATAGGGATAGAGTGACAGCAACAAAGAGACAAGGCAAAATGCTAAGTCAAGCAAAGCCAAAAACTGAAGAAACTGAAGAAAAAAAAATGTAACCACAGTATACAGCAGGCTCAACAGTGAACAATGTTCACAAGGTTCATGATCAAGAACGATCATGTGGTGATTTTAACCAAGTCAGGGAGATGGGGAAAGCGAGGTGTGAAAGGCAGTCTGAGGAAGCCAAGTCTTCATGTACGTAAATGGACAGGTCTCAAATTGGTAGATGAATGAATCACAGTATAAGCATACTTAGAAATGTGTAACTAAGACCCAAGAAACAGCAAAAAGATTCCTGGTTAATTGTTCAGGAATGGGGAATATGGGAGTCAGGTAGGTAAAAGCTAAAGTTGGGGTAAGGATACTTCTGTCATGACTACTGGAATTAATTCTAAACTTCTTGGTGTTCATAAACTCGTTGAAATATGTAAAAATGTAGTCAAAAATAAGATGGGTAGGCTCTGCCTTCCTATTTCGCATTTGGATTTCTCTATGACCCTGAAGGTGGCCCAGCTGTGGGAAATGGGAAGAGCAGGAACAGAAAAATGCCCCCCCCCCATATCCCTCTCCATCTCTGCTCTACCATACCACCCTTCTTTCATTCCTGGAATTCTCAGGACCTCTTCCCATAACATACCCCATCTCCTCAATATACTCTTTCCCTCTTCTTCTCCCTCCTTCCTGCTCTACTCTCCATTCAAATTATATTCCTTGGGGAACCCTCTGCCACCCTCAGTCAAACACCCTCTTGTCAACTCTCGTATCATCTGAATAACTCTTCTGAAGCCAACTCATAGTGCTTTGATCCATTGGTTCATGGCAAATACTAAGCATTCCCTAAGCAGCAGGGTGTTTATAATTTCTCTCTCTTTTTAATTCTAATGACCAGCACAGTAGCTGCCCATAGATAGCACTGTAAAACATGCTGAATGAAAAAAAAAAAAAAGAAAGAAAACACAAAATAAGGAATAGATGAGGCTAACATTCTTTTAATGGAGTCTTGATACTCCCAAACTTGAATAAATCCAGAAAGAACCTTTCCTAGGGAAATTTCTCCCTCTCCAGCCATGAAGATCACATGCAATGATTTCCTCAACTCGGTGTTAAGAAATTCCCCTTATGAATCTTCTTATACTATTGGTGAAAAATGTAAATTGGCATAGCCATTATGGAAAACAAAATATTAAAAATAGTACTTGCATATAAACCAGCAATCCCATGTCTGGCTATATGCAAAGGAAATGAAATCACTACCCCAAAGAGATATCTACGCTGTCATGTTTTTTGCAACATTATTTGAGATAGCAGAGATATGGAAACAACCTAAGTGTTCATTGACAGACTATAAAATGTGGTGTATAAGAATACTATTCAGCTTCAAAAAAGAAGGAAATCTTGCCACTTGTGACAATATAGATGAACCTGGATGACATTGTGCTAAGTAAAATAAGCTAGACATAAAAAGACAAACACTGTACTATCTCACTTATATGTAGAATCTAAACAAGTCTAACTCAAAGAAGCAGAGAATGGAATGCTGATTACCAGGGATTGAGAGGGTGGGAGAAATGGGGACATGTTGGTCAAAGGGTACAAACTTTCAGTTATAAGATGAATACATTCTGGAAACCTAATGTATAGCATGGTTACCATGTTTGTTTTTTTAATGTTTATCTTTGAGAGAGAGAGAGGGAGAGAACATGAGAGGGGGAGGGGCAGAGAGAGGGGGTGACAGGATCTGGAGCAGGCTTTGTGCTGACAGCAGAGAGCCCAACGTAGGGCTCAAACTCACGAACCGTGAGATTATGACCTGAGCCAAAGTCAGATGCTTAACTGAGTGAGCCACCCAGGTGTCCCTACCTTGATGGGTAATTTTATGTGTCAATTTGACTGGCCTCAGGGATGCCCACATAGATGGTAAGACATTATTTCTGGGTGTGCCCATTGGGTGTTTCTGGAATAAATTAGCACTTGATTCAGTAGACTAAGTGAAGAGATCCACCTTCATCAATGTGGGTAAGCATCACCCAATCCTTTGGAGACCCAGGAATGGAACAAAAGGTGAAGGAAGAGTAAATTCATTCTCTTCTTGTGATGAAATGTCCGTCTTCTCCTTCCCTTCTTTTGGTTCCTGGGCCTTTGGATTCTGGGACTTACCCCAACAGCCCCCTGGCTCTCAGGACTTTGATGTAAGGATGGGAATTACACCGTCAGCTTGGTGTAGAGACCCAGAGGCCTTCAGACTCAGACTGAATTTTAACACCTGCTTTCCTGGTTCTCCAGTTTGCAGATTACAGATGGTGGTACTTCTCAGCCTCCTTGACTATATGTAAGCCAATTCCTATAATAAATCTCCCCTCATATATATCTATGTATGTATCCTGTTGGTTCTGATTTTCTGGAGAACCCAACTTATACAGTTACCATAGTTAATAATAATGTATTCATACTTGAAACTGGCTAAGAGAATAGATCTCAAGTGTTCTCAACCACAAAAAAAATAAAATAAAATGATAACCACGTGGGGTGATGCATGTGTTAATTAGCTTGATGGAGGCAATCACTTCACAATGTATATGTATACCAAAACATCACATTGTATACTTTAAATGTATACAGTTTTTATTTGTCTATCAAATCATACCTTAATCAAGGTGGTAAAAAAATGCCTCGTAAATATTCAGTATCCTTCCTCAATGGTAAATCATCAATATCACAACTCAAGAAACAAGAAAGAAGGGCGCCTGGGTGGCTCAGTCAGTTAAGCATCTGACTTCATCTCAGGTCACAATCTCACGGTTTGTGAGTTTGAGCCCTGTATCAGGCTCTGTGCTGACAGCATTATGGAACCTGCTTGGGATTCTGTGTCTCCCTCTCTCTCTGCCCCTGCCCCGCTCACGCTCTTTCTCTCTCAAAAATAAGTAAATGTTAAAAATATTTTTTTTAAAAAAAGAAAGAACCAGCAATAAATACTTAACTGGTAGTATTTCAGAAACTAGTATTCAAATCTATTTTAAAGACTTAATATGTATAAGCAGCAGTCATATTTTCTACATCCAGAAGTTAAGTCTTGTCCTGACAATAAATCTCAAAGAACTCATGAGAACAAGTCACTGATTTGGGGAAAAATGATTTCTTTAGGACCTTATGGGATTCAGAGGTTAATTTCACTCAGTGTTCAGATTTCAAGGGGAGAGTCTACCAGTTTTCCAACAATACGCCCAGATCCAGCTGACTTCCTTTTCCCCTGAGGTAGAAGGTAGCATTTGGTTTTGACAATTCTTGTGCCCAGGCCATAACGTTCAAGACCCTGGTATTTTTCAGCTGTTTTCAGCTCAGACCCGGGGTTTGTTTTGAAGGCTCTGTCTTATATCAGTGGAGCTGGCTGTGGGCCAGAGAGTTACTCAGATGTCTAGAGATAACTCTAGAAGAATGAGCTGTCTCTATGCAGATGGTCCTTCAAATTGTATCAAAGCCACATACTTCATTCAAAATTACTTCCAAATTGTTAGGCCATACAGGGAAAGAAATGTGGGGAAACCTCTGGCCTGATAGACAATAATATATATATATATATATATATATATATATATATATATATATATATCATGACAATACTCAAGTCTACACTTGAGATGAAATCTGGAAGCAAAATGCTGTTAGGCATTCCCTGAATTTAAGACTCAACCATGTGAATATCTGATTAAAGTGGGATGCTTGTCTCCTAGGACACATTCAAATTCCAACACGGTACTTAACCAACACCCAATAACATTTTGTTATTCAAGTTTCCTCGAGTATCATCTTTTAAAATTACATTCTTCTAACACTAAAATGAGCTGTTTCTACATGGGGATGTTTTTCCCCCTTCAATTTACGACAGATATAAATGGTCCAAGTTTATTTCTCACATCTGTTCTGCATACAAGAATCTGCTGTAGTATTTGGATGCTTGGAAATTCAGTCTGGGTTGTTTACACTGGCTGTCCACAAGGCTGTAATACAAATTCAGCTGCGACGTACTATGTAACTATTTTAAAAATAACACGATGCTGGGGAAAGGACCCCACAGCCCTAGTTACTACTCCATTATAGTCACATCACATTCTCTAACTGGGACAGACTGGGCTAGTTCTCCTTTATATTACAAAAACACCACTTGCTCTGTGTTAAATGACCTCCATCTACCACCAAGCACTGTTCTAGTACAGGAAAAACAGGATAGAGCCCCTCACATCAAGGTTATTTCTTTCCTGAAGTCCCAAAGTTTTCATATGTTTTGAAGAAGCACAAAATACTTTGGAACAGTGAGTTCATGAATTTTGAAGCCCGACACATCTGTCCCCGAGCTTGAACGACACTTCAGAATCACGAGGACAATATTATCCACTTCATAGATTTGAGGTAGTAAATTCAAGGAGACAATTACCATCTTTTCCTGAATAAAAGACATGAATGAACAGAAGATACATCCCGATTTTACTAGAAAAAGATTTTAGTGAAAAGAAAAGGAGTTTTCATTATATATGTGTTGAAATTGATTTTAACGTGATTTTGGAAGGAGGGAGGCATGACTTCTAATTTCAATATGTTTGTATCATACCCTGAAATCCATTTAGAAACCAGGTCACTTTTTGCATTGATCTGCATTGTTTTTATCGTTTCTCCTGGACATGGTATGTGCCCAACTACCAGTGTTCTATCCACTACTGGTTTTCTCTGTCTTCCTGAGGAAAAGGAAACCTTGCTTTCTTAGCTAGGCATATTTTCACCCGGATTAGGAATTCACCTCCTTACAGTATTGCTGGACATAAAAGTGGTGATATGTGTAACATCTTCTAAGAAGCCCCTTAAAAGTTAGCTGGTTCATATCCTTTGATACTTTTGTTCTTCTCCCTTATCCTTCCTGGTGGATGAAATGCAGCTACATGGGTTCAGAAAGCCTTCCTATATCAGGGAACATCAGACCAAGGACAGTGGATCAATGAGAGTGAGAAGCTGGATCCCTGACAGTTAAGGAACTACCAAACCAGAGTGTGCCATCCACCCCAGGGCCCCTTCTATGGAGAGAAAAAGATAACTATCTTGAATAAGACACCATCATTTTGGATTTTCTGTCATGTGCAGCTGAACCAAATCCTGCTCTTGACACACGTTTTTTCCAGTTTTCTTCTGGAAGCAGGGTTTGCTACATCTAGTAGTTTTCAACTTATTTCTTCTTTTCCATTTCCTTGGTTGGTGGCAAGACCACTCTGGAGCTCATATACCGTACTTCTTTATGAAGCCTGTTATATTGAAGTTTGAACTTTACCAATGCCTTTGCCGCTCCTCGATCGTCACTTATAGAAATAAAATTGATTCTAAAACATTATGATAACTCAAAATCCACCTCATTTTTATAAAAATTTCTCTCGTTATGCTGTCATCAGTGCTCAGCAGCCCTCTGTAATGCAGGTCACTGGACACAGGAGATTTTTTTTAGATACTTTCCTTGGAAGGAATCTTGGAGGAAATATACTTTTTTTAATTTTTTTAATGTTTATTCATTTTTGAGAGACAGAGAGAGACAGAGCATGAGTGGGAGAGGGGCAGAGAGAGAGGGAGACACAAAATCCAAGGCAGGATCCAGGCTTCGAGCTGTCAGCACAGAGCCCGACGCAGGGCCTGAACTCACAAACTGTGAGATCATGACCTAAGCCCAAGTTGGATGCTTAACAGACTGAGCCACTCAGGTGCCCCAGAGGAAATATATCTTTTAAGACCAAAGAAAAACTATAAATAAAGGGCTGAGTACGGTGCCAGCTCTAATGAAGAGAAGTGGATGGTGATTACAACCAGCCAGGACCCTGGAAACCCTTCCCACCACAAAGTGAGCTTGGACTCAGCTAAGAGCCCTGGATGTCTGGCCATCATACCCATATGAGAAAAGTAGTCTCACAAGTTGACGGCTGCAGAATAATTCTTTACCCACAGAGTTCTCAGTTGTTATATGAGGAGTTTCACCTTCTTTATTGCTTTCATTGTTATTATGATTCCTTAAAAGCCTCAAGAGAGGTGCTGATGGTAGCACTTTTCTGGGCTGTTATACACACCCAAACATCCCTTGGAGGGCTGGAAGGCTACTGAGCTCCAACTGTGGGAAGTCAAGCCACCTTGTTCTCATGACCAATGTACAGGTCCCTATTGTGCTGGATGAATTATTCCCTCCTGTATCAACAAATACAAAAGTGCCTTCTAAAGAGCCTCAACACATCAACCTGTGTGCATTCCATGAAGCTGATGCAAAGTCCCCATCTCAGATTGGTCTCTACTCTGGGTGCTCAAACACGGGAACACCTGGCAAGCCCACCAGCTGTTCGAAATCAGCAGGCTTCTGTGATGCCGAGAAAAATGATGTAAGAAATGTGTGGGGAATCCATTTCTCTGAACACTTGTACCACGTTTCCATCCCCAGGAACCTTCTTTCAGCTGCAAGAAAGAGGAAGTCCCGCCCAGAGTTTCAGCTGGATCAGTTACTTAGCTAGGTAACCTTTCTCAGCCTCAGTTTCCTGTTATTCAAAATAATCATCTGTGAGATAGGATATTATGAGGATCAAAAGAAATAATGTGTGGGAAAGTGCCCGAGGCATCTGAACATCCATCCGTACAACTAAGTTTGGAAGTAGAGGTGACAGTACTCTTTTCTAAGCAGCTGCAATATATTCTATATAGTTCTTTCTAGTCAATATACTCAGACCAAAGAAGAGAGAAATCTAAGCTCCCCTCTTTGAAATCAGTTTTTCAATGAAGATTTGTCAGTTTTGCCGCAGTGCCTTCTCCATTACTGGTCCTGGTTGCTGACATAATATCTGTCTTCCAGCAAATTAGGCAGAAAAGTTAAAAATGAAAGAATGAAGGAATGCTACCCTAAAAACTCTGCTCATTTTCTTGACCTCTTTTAGGATGACTAGTCAACGTGACTTTGGATTCCATAAGGAATCCCTCTGGTTTTTTATGTCAGACTGATAAATGATTTTATCCACCACAGAATGAGGATTTTGATTGTCACCAGATTGAATAAGCATAGAAACACGATACTGTTGATTCAGAATCGGCAGGACATGAGTCTTCAAAATATTCTTTCCTAAAGTAAAAAGATAGCCACAAAGTCTTTGGTATTTCTCCCAGGGGAGGTGGGTCTATGCCTCAGCTTTACCCAAGTCTTCAGAAACCGCAAGTTTCCACTCCTATCTCTTGGAACACCCTTTGAGTGGGCATGTAAGAAGTTCTGTGAGCAGGTCCCAGGCTGCAGGGGCTACATACAGCAGGCACACAGCTCAGTCCCAGTTCAGTCCAGTCTGCCAGCCGTTAGTTTCCTATGAATGCTTAAAGCATTAAGTTGGTAGCTTAAACCAACACACATTTATTTCCTTATAGTTCTGGAGTCAGAAGTTCAGAATCAGTTTCATGGGGCCAAAATTAAGGTCTCAGCAGTATCTCACTCCCTCCAGAGGCTCTAGAGGAGAATCTGTTTCCTTGCCTTGCCCGGCGTCTAGGGCCACATTCAGTACATTCCTCGATTCTTGGACCCCCTTCCTCCAGCTGCAAAGCCAGAAAGGAAGTTGCTTGCTTCAACTGTCACAGAGTGTAATCAAATCTCTGCCCCTCTCAAAAGGACACTTCTGATTATATTTATAGCCCACCTGGATAACTCAGGGTGATCTCTCCATCTCAAGATTTTTAATTGAATCGCATCTACAAAATGCCTTTGCCACGTAAGTTCCATTTGCAGGCTCCAAGGATTAGGACCTGGACATGCTTGGGGGCTGTTATTCAGCCCACCCTACCCACCAATGCACCAGACCTGTAAGTAAAGCTGTTCTGGATCCTCCCGACCAGCCCAACTGGCAACTGAATGCATCACCAAGTGACCACAGTTGATGCCATGTGGAACAGAGGAATCATCCAAATGAACCCTGGTGCAATTCCTGGCAAAATCATGAGGTATAAAAAAATGGTGGTTGTTTTAAGTTTTAGGGTAATTTATTACCTGGCAACAGGTAAACCGGAACAAGTATTGGTGGATTTGGATTGATGGATTTCATGCTCCTCCCATAGATGCATCTTGTGACACAAGCACATATCTTTGAGGTAGCTGTCAGGGTCAAGAACACCTTGAGGATTACTCCAGTTTAGTCTCTCATCACTGTTTGAGATGGGGGAAGTAAAAGGACATGGCGCATCTATTCCATTAGAGGAACTGGTGACAAGACCTTCTTTTCCCATTTCCTCTCCAGACTCTTTCCACCTTCTTCTTTTCTCTATCTTTCTCCTCTGAGTCTAAAGAAAAGGCACAGTCTGAGAGTAAAGTTGAAATGGTGGGTCTGAAAAGAAGCATTTCCATTTCCGTTTTTCCTCATTTTAATCTCTTCCCTCATCTGCAGTAACAAGCTCACCACATACCTGTCGGAGAACCAGCGTCACACAGCTGCTCTTCATTCCAAGCTCCAGTGGGTCCCTCTTGTGACCTGGAGAAGCCTGTTAGGGTGTTTTTAATATTCTAGAAGATGAGCTGTCCTAATAGCCTTTGCCCTTACTCCGTCTCAGTGGAAACAAGACATGCTTTCTAATTTTCTTGTTTGGAAGACTGAAATCCTTGATGCTGGTTCTGAAACATGCCATGTTAATAAATACTCCTCAACCATTCAAAGCACTGAAGAGTCTGTTAAAAATTACAAAAGACTTTACAGATGAGTTACCAAGTTTGTCCACTCAAGCCATGACTTGGGACATCCTGTTCCTTGTAAACCATTTCATTTCTTCAGGGGCACAGATGATACATTTACTTAGAGACACTGTGCCCCCAGGACTGTTGATGAAGAAGAAACATGGAAACATAAATAGGGTGTCCTCACAACCTAACCCCAGACATTCCTGAAGTCCTCGTGTCTGCAGCAATTTGTCCTGGAGCTCAATGCTAATCCCCCTGCCCCACATCAGAATTGTGACTAACAGAGCTTAAGGCAATCTCCAACCAGGGTATTTGCCTTTCATTAGGTAATTTCTGAAAATTCTCAAGAAAGTGAATATAATTTACTAGTGAACGTGGTGGAGAGGTGGGGGTATTTGAGAGATAACTGTAAAAGAATTACTGTTTCCTGAATGAATAAATGAATACTCTCTTACATAGCAGGCCAGCCTTATACATTATCTTACCATATGTCTACAGTCTTTTTTAAAATGTTTTTTTTTACATTTATTTTTGAGAGACAGAATGTGAGCAGGGGAGGGGCAGAGAGGGAGGGAGACACAGAATCAGAAGCAGGCTCCAGGGTCCAAGCTGTCAGCACAGAGCCCAATGCAGGGTTCGAACCCATGAACCATGAGATCATGACCTGAGCCAAAGTCGGACGCTTAACCAACTGAGCCACCCAGGTGCCCCTGTATGTCTACAGTCTTAAATCCATCATTGACTTTCAAAGCGAAATGTTGGAATCAGACCCCCAAAACATTTTAGATTGTGACATTTAGCCATCTTTTTCCAAGTAATGTTTGTTGAGGTCATAAGGACATTGAGAGTGAGGGATGATTCCCCTTTGACCCACATTAAGCACTACTCAATTCTGCTTAATGCGAATGTTTTGAGCATGTCATGTCTGCCAGTCACAGTGCTATATCTGGGAGTATGGTGTGAACAGGCTGGGATGACCAACCATCCTGGTTTACCCAGGGCTGAGGGGTTCCCAAGACATGGGATTTGAACTTGTAAAGCCAGATAAGTCCCAGAGCAACCTGGAGGAGTGAGGAACCCTCTGCCATTCTAGAACTACAGGTAAAAAATGGAAAACAGATAGTGAACACAGAATTACAACTGGGGGTTATGCCATAGGCAGGGAGGAGAAAGTTGCCCTACTTTGATGATTAGGAAAATCTTCCCCAGAAGACACTTAGGTTTCCACTTAGTGGAATCCATGGAAATTAGCTAAGAAAGCAAGTGAAAAACATTTTAAGAGAACCCAGGAGCATGTGTGAAAGCTTTGATGCTGGAGAAAGCATGGTGCATGAATGACATTGGACACAGCCCCTGTGACAAAAGTCTGGAGAGGAGGGAGAGATTGTGTCATGGAGAAGATGCTAAAAGGCCAGATTGGGAAAAGTCTTACACATGATATTCTGGATTCTAGATTGTATCCCAAGGGTTATGGGAAGTCATCGAAAGGCTTTAAGAAAACCTGTACATAAAGTTCTCATGCTAAAGTCTACTCTAAAGTCCTTCTGCTGCCAAGTTGTTCTTTCTTCATGAAGGGGCCAGTTATACTCCATACTGGGTCTCAACCAAAACCCCTTTCAGGCACAGTGAAATAAGCTCTCCTTGGCATCAACAAAGCTAGACATGCACATGAAGGACCCAATTTTAAGTAACTAGTGATGGGTAAGTCTGAACTGCTTGTATAGACATTTACAACTACTTGAAAGCACACTGGAATCTATCCAGCTCACCTTCAGCCATAGAAGAATGCCCCAAATCTTGCCCTGGTAGAACTTATCTTAACAAAGACTCCAATCACTGCCCAGCCATGTGTACCCTGCCTTTTGGAACAATCTATAGTGGGTGAGTTTCTTATGTCCTCATCCTCCCCAAGGATGTTAATTTAATGGAAGCCTGGCTTTTCCTAGGTCACTGTTCCTCCAAGTATGGTCTGGGACCAGAACATTAGCATCACTTAGGAGCTCCTCAGAGAAAGAAACCCTGGGGCCCCTCCCAGACCTACAGAATTAGAGTCACTGGGGGTGGAGTCCAGCATCCTGTGTTCTCACTGTATCTCCAGGCAATTCTGACACAGGCTTCTATTTGAAAACTATTGCCTTAGGCCAACCACTTGCTCCACAGCTAACTCCAGTGATGGATGCTGCTCTCTCCTCATCTCACAGAGCACGAAAAGTAGCAACTACTCCAGATCTAGAATTCTATTTCCTTACTTTCTGAGCCTTTCCCTCACATGTGGTGAGCTCTAGCCCACTGGACTTACCCGCTTTTCCAGGTCTGCTGGTCTCCTCTTTGCACTTGCCTTCACTTTGCCAAGATCCTGCATTTTAACCTGTTCTTACCTACAGTCACAATCTCCTTTGCCCCTTGACTTGACTCTATCTGCCTTTCCCTTTTCCAGTTTCAAATTAATGTAATTTATTTTCTCTGCATTGTTCCCAGGTTGCTAGGCTCTATTGCAGGAATTCATATAACCAGCATTCAGTCAGAAGTGTAACCTTCAAACCCAAAGCATCCCTGCCTCTCTTCTTCCTTCCTTCCATCTTCACTTCCTTCCTTCTTTCTTTCTTTCCTTCCTTCTTTGCTTCCTTCCTTCCTTTGTCCCTTCCTTCCTTCCATCTATCCATCCATCGTTCCTTCCTTCCTTCATCCCTTCCTTCCTTCCATCTGCCCTCCTTTTCTTCCTTCCCTTCCCTTCCCTTTGCTTCCCTTCCCCTCCCCCTTCCTTCCCTTCCCCTCCCCCCTCCTTCCCTTTCTTCTTCCTTACTTCCCCTCCTTTCTCCCTCCCTTCCTCCCTTCCTTCCTTTTCCATTTTGGTTGGCTTCCTCTTTAATTCTTTCCATCAGCCCTTCATTTTCAAACACCCAAGCCATTTTATTAAAGCCTGGGGGAATCCTTCCCATGACCAGGAGTGCTCCAGCCGTTCTTCTCACCTCAAAATGTTTGCCTCAGAACCACCCAGGAAATTTGCAAAAAATTCAGGTTCCCAGTCCAAAACAGTATAAGTCTAAGTTCTCTTCAAACAGATTTTTTAATATTTGAAGACAATTAATTACCACATCCTCCAAGACTTCTCCAACAAGTCAATTATGCTAATTAGTTCAGTTGTTTTTCTCATATACTAGATATCTCATGCTTTACATACCCCTTGTCATGTTCCTCAGTAGTTTCTTTTTTTACAATTTTTTAAATTTTTTTTTGAGAGAGAGAGAGAGAAAGAGTGAGAGAGAGTGTGTGAATGGGGGAGGGGCAGAGAGAGAGGGAGACACAGAATCTGAAGCAGTCTCAGGGCTCTGAGCTGTCAGCACAGAGCCTGACATCGGGCTAGAACTCATGAACCACAAGACCATGACCTGAGCCAAAGTGGGATGCTTAACTGACTGAGCCACCCAGGTGCCGCAAAGTAGTTGATGAATTTTCATTCTCTCTTTTAAAATGTGCTGGCCAACTCTCAACAATAGCCAAACTGTGGAAAAAGCCTAAATGTCCATCAACTGATGAATGGATAAAGAAATTGTGGTTTATATACACAATGGAATACTACGTGGCAATGAGAAAGAATGAAATATGGCCCTTTGTAGCAACGTGGATGGAACTGGAGAGTGTGATGCTAAGTGAAATAAGCCATACAGAGAAAGACAGATACCATATGTTTTCACTCTTATGTGGATCCTGAGAAACTTAACAGAAACCCATGGGGGAGGGGAAGGAAAAAAAAAAGAGGTTAGCATGGGAGAGCCAAAGCATGAGACTCTTAAAAACTGAGAACAAAGTCAGGGTTGATGGGGGTGGGAGGGAGGGAAAAGTAGGTGATGGGCATTGAAGAGGGCATCTTTTGGGATGAGCACTGGGTGTTGTATAGAAAGCAATTTGACAATAAATTTCATATATTAAAAAAATAATAAAAATAAACAAAAATAAAAATAAAAAATAAAATGTGCTGGCCAAAATCATTGCAAGATTAATATTTCAGTTCTCCCTTTGGCTCTCCCTGCATAAATTGTTACCCTGGGTAAAACGCATTATTTTTCTACATTCTATCCCATTTTGGAAATGTACCAATTTCTTGGCTAGATATAGTAACCAATATGACCCATCACCTATGGCTACATGGAGAACTTTAGAAAAATATATACACCTAGGGGCCTCTCCTCAGTGACTCTGAATTTTAAGTAAGTGGGACCCAGGAAGATGGGACTTTTTAAAGCTCTCTAGACAATTCTGACCATCAGCCATCTTCAATTGTACCACCGGCCTAGACCTTCTGAAAAAGTTTTGACATTGAACTCTGGAAACTGCCTGTCTCAAATAATTATTTATTCAAGCATAACAAAGGAGGAAAAGGCAGTAAATAAAAGAAGGAATTTTGTTTGATCTATAACCTAAAATTGGAAATAGAGTATTTCTTTTTTGCTTCCTCTCCCCAGATTATAGAATTTTTCAAACCCTGTGATATTTTTGATGTATGATTTCAAATAGAACATAATTAGGTAAACATTTATCAAAACATTATATCTCATTTAAATGGCCACACAGAAAATTATCTAAAATCACTTTGGGACCTTAACAAAAGACTTTGGTTTGAAATTATTTTTAAAAATCTACCCATTGGATTTTCTATGGGAAATTATTTTTAAAAACCTATCCATCATGTAGACCCATTTATTTCTGTTCCTCCTGGCTAAGTACAACTATAAATCCTAGAAACAGCAGAAGAAGCAGGCAAAGGAGAACTTTTGGGAGGGGTGAGATGAAAGTCAACCTGCTTTGAAACCAAGGACTGAAGAAACAACATGGGGCAGGGTGCCTTGTATCTGCCCCCCGCCCCCCCCCCCCCCCCTCCCGCCAACAACAGAAGAATGTGACTAAGGCCCATCATTTTCCAACCCAACCTAGTAAAAGAAGGCAGCCCAGGTAGGCTCATTCCTTCCCTGGAATGAGCAGGCACGCCCTCCAACAATAAGAGACAAACTGGCACTGTCTGCAAGGAGGCTAAGCAGCTACAAGATGTTCATTTTCTAGGCAGGGCTGGAAAATCCTCTCCTCAACAGAGATGCCCACAACAGGGAAACATCCCTCCACACCCCTGGAGACTCCCCTCCCTCACCAAGGTGGGCAGTGGAGAGGAGGCTTACCTGGGGAAACACCTCCAGCCCCTCAGGCAGCACCAGCAGGGACCATTGAGCACCCCCATTGGCACATGATAAAACAAGCAAACAAAAGAATACCACAAAGGCTCAGAAAATTAAACTGCCATTGAAACCACAGCCCACCAAATTAGGTCAGGACCTGGGACCTAACCTATGCAGAATGGCTGCTTGCTAAGTAAAAGATTTCAGTGAGACCCAGGATCCCTTATTATAATAGCCCAAATGACCAAGAGACAATAGGAAATTATGTGTCATACCAAGAAAACCACAACTTGAATGAAAAAAGATTCATCAGATAAATCCAACGTTGGAATATTCTGACAAGGGTTATTAACTAGGCATCATAAAAACACCTCAATGATCAATTAAAGATTTTCTTAAAATGAATTAAATACTTAGAAAATCCCAATAAAGAAATGGAAGTTATTTT
The DNA here is from genome assembly GCF_023721935.1 of Panthera uncia. Taxonomy (NCBI): domain Eukaryota; kingdom Metazoa; phylum Chordata; class Mammalia; order Carnivora; family Felidae; genus Panthera; species Panthera uncia. Next base: position 19,171,215 of record NW_026057581.1, read on the forward strand.
TTAATGAGGTGGAAATTACAGACCTAAAAAAGAGAATAATGAAATAAAAATCTCTCTATCTATGAAGAAATCCAAGGAAATACAAAATAGATTTTTGGAAAGATTATTCATTTTGTAGCTCCAGGTCTGGGCATAGTTTTTAGGCAGTATCAGGTGTTCAATAAGATTTATTGGATGGATAAAACACATAACATTGCAACTTCTTTCCAGAATTCTAGGGTCCAGAAATGTTCAATTTTCAACAAGTGGCACAAATAAGGATTAGGGAAATCTTGGAGAAGATGATGGTTAATTTTACATATCAGCTTGACTGGCCATGGTGCTCAGATTAAACACTATTTTAGATTTTGATCCATGGATGGGCATCATCCAATCCTTTGAGGGTCTTAATAGAACAAAGGGTGAAGAAAGGAGTTCATCCCATTTTTTTCATCCCTGCTTGAATTAGAACATTTCATCTCATATTCTCCTGTCCTTGAACTGTTATTTATACCATTGGTTCCCCTGGTTCTCAAACCTTCAGACTTGGACTGAGTTAAACTACCTGCTTTTCTAGGTGTCTAGCTTACAGATGGCAGATAGTAAGACTTCTCTGCCTCCATAATCACATATACTGATTCTTCATAATAAATAAATATGTCTATGTCAATATAACTATAAATATATATCATATTGCTTCTGTTTCTCTAGAAAACACTGACCAATATAGAAGAAAGAATAATTTCAAAAAACACCAATAAACTGAAATTCACACTGCAAGCTTTTTATAGATTCTGAACCTCACTAATGGTCATTGTGTTTTGGGATGCCTGTTAAAACAGAAGCCCAGGCCCCATCCCTAAAGGTCCTGATCCAGTGATCCAGTGTGTCAGCCCTGGGCTCTGCATTTATATGTTCAACAAGCTTCTCAGGTGATAGTGAGGCAGCCTGTGTGTCGCTTGATCTGGGAGAATCAAATTTTGGAGACAATTGCACTGGGGTAAGAGACTACACAATTTGTGGCCCTTTGAATGAGGCTATCTCTGTGAGTCCTAAAAGCCTAGCAACTTTCCCTGGGGCCATGAAAAAATAATATCTTGAAAATTCTATAGCATATGCTTTTTTCCTTCTTTTCCCAAGATTTGCCATCCTCCCTTCTGCTACCAGCCCAACAAGATACTTTGGACTGTATTAGAAGATAGTTGTTGTGTTCTCTAAATCATGTCTCCAAAACCAGGTGCTAATATAACAGAGCCTGATAATATGGTTATATTATTTGCAGGTATTACCAGATGGTTGGAAAATCATATTTCACAACACATAAAAAAGAAATGATTTGCCTTAGCTCTCCAAGTGATCTCCCTCTCCAAATTTAATCATAAGCCCACATTTTAAAAACTTATCACTCATAGGGGCACCTGGGGGGCTCAGTGGTTAAGCGTCTGACTTTGGCTCAAGTCATGATCTCATGGTTCGTGAGTTCAAGGCCCCTATAGGGCTCTGTGCTGACAGCTCAAAGCCTGGAGCCTGCTTTGGATTCTCTCTCTCTCTCTCTCTCTGTCCTTTCTCTACTCACACTGTCTCTCTCTGTCTCTCAAAAAATGAATAAACGTTAAAAAGTTTTTTTAAATAAAAATTTAGCACTCAGGAATTTATGAATAACCACTTAAAATATTGATGAAATATTAATTTGACCAGGGTAGTTGTTCATGTAAATTATCTTCAGGGATAATGGAGTTCTTGGACTGGGATTTGAGCCTTGTCCTAAATGATTGCTTAGCCTTTTGGAAAACCTTGCCTTGAGTCCATCCATACCTCTTTAAGACCACAAACTCAGAGAGTTCTGGATTGGTACAACCCATTTTCATTTTTTTTTAACCAGTTTTAGTAATAATAGTAAGTAAAGAAGGGCTACAGAACCATCTTATGGACCCAAAATAGAGTCTGTCAGATCTTCCCAGGTTCCCATTTCTCACGTAAGAAATTTCCATTTCCTTTCCCAAAAAAAGTGGGGGAGGGAGGGCCCTAGTTGATAAGCCCTTTCTGGGACTGCACGGTGTCAGATAGAGGGACACTCCAAAATAGCATGTTCCCGGACTTGATCAGGCTTGTTTTGTCTGGCAAATGAATTATGTAAACCTTATCCACCAGAAACTGTTTCAAGTCAATTAATTGTTGTAATTACTTAAGATTTCTTTTTAATGAATATGGCTCTCCAGGGACTCGATGATATCCTGTCATCTGTAGGGCCTGATAAATGAAATGTGATTTGTGGCTCACTGCAAACTGAACCCTTGTACTTGAGCAATGTGTGCTTCCCGCGTGCTCGTTAAATGGAAGAAATGCCCTTGATGGAGGCAGGGACATTCATTAGAAACAGTTCCCAGTTAGCTTAAAAGTGAGGGGCAGAATGGCTGCACTCACCCTTCTCCTATCCTTCTTCCTTCTGTCCCTTTGGAAGGGAATTAACCAAGCCCATGACCTCATGAAGCTGCACATTATAATCATTATCAATCTCACCATTCCCTCTCTCATATCCATTAGGTTCAATAAATTGAGGTCTCAGAGAGCTATTTGGGGATGATATTTGGAAGCTAATATAGAAAGTGCAAGATTATTTTCCTAGCCTCTGTTCTCTCCCCACTATTACTTCTCTCATCTTTAGGGGTTCATCTCTCCAAGAGTTGAAAAAGTAGGGTGGCTTCTCTCTTACATGGACACCCCATTTCCAAATGATTGTAAACTGTATATAGCTACAGATGAGAGAATCTAAAATGGCACAACAAAGTACTGGAAACAGTACTTAAATGTGGGCACCACCTATTCTAGCAAAGAAGACTGTATAATAAAGAACAAATTTTAAATGTATCTGTTGTCTTCAATGGTTTTATTTTTGCCCAGCAAATCATTTAGTCTATCTGAATAAAATAACGTTTTTTCTGAGACATTTCTACTTGGTAACCATTCTAATTATAAAGCAGTTTCAAGCCAAAATTTGCAGAGAGGATCAAAAGAAGTGATGTTGTCTACAAGCCTCTTCACTGTAGTGTATCTTTCACTGTCTCAAAATCACAACTCAAGGAAAATCCAGGGATGCCAAAGACATTGGAAGATCAGAGATTTTATTAAAGTATGGATTCAATTAATAAATATTTGTTGAGTGGATGATAATGAATTAAGCACTCTGCTAGACCCCTCAGTTACAGTGGTGAATGACCACCATTCATAGCTACATTCATTGCATGTTTACAATTGTCCTACAAATTGTCCACAAATTGTCCTACGGGCTTTGCAAACAAGACACAGTCCCTGACCTCAAGAGTGCACTGAGCCTTTAAACCACCCTTTGTTTAAATAAAGGTTATAAAACAAGACAGACAGCGAGATCACAATATCCAACTTCTATTAACTGCCTCTGCAATGTCAGCAACCGTGTTTCTACTCATGTGTTCTAATCCAAAGGCAACAGTTGATTACCGAGTGCTTACCCTTATTCAAATTGCAGTTCCCTGATGGGGAAGAGCTGCCAGAGTGCTGGTCTTGATGTCCACATCAAACAACTGTGACTTTTGGCAAGTTATAGAAATGTTTTTATCTCTGTTTCCTCAACTGCAAAATGTAAATAATGATGATGATGATGATGGCACCTGCGTCTTAAGATTTGTGTGAAGAAATAAGTGAGTTAATGAATGATGAGTATCTTGTGCCTGGGACGGAATGAATGATCAGTAAATTGCTTATTATTATTATGTTATCATCACCACTATTATCTAACTTGTAATTGATAAGGAAAAAAAGGCAAAGAGAAATTAAGTTACATTCCCAGTATTGTGTAACTAGGAATAGAGAGAACTAAAATTCGGAACAGCTTTCTTTCCCCCAAACTGACAACTATTTCGTAAACTGCTATGGGAAATGCTGTAGCATATCAAGAGAAGATTATGCCAACTTATCAATTCTCCTCTTCCTCAGCAGCATCATCAGTAACCATAGGCATCATGTGTTGCAATTCTTGGTGACTCAGCTGTACTAGGAACACTGGATTTAACACGATTTTAGTTAGGTGAAATATTTTAATGTAAGAATCATAGAATGTTAGAGAAGTGGTACAGAGCAAATTTGAATCCTTAATAAACCCCTGGAAAGTATTATTATTGTCCTGATTTCACGATAAAATTGACATTCAGATTCATTAAAACACTTGCCCAGAGTCATACAGAAAGTGGTTAAATTAGGACCCTTTATTTCCCCAAATCTCATGACCTACAAATACTTAGAACGGGCTGGCACTGTTCTAACTACACTACACTATCTTTTCTGAACCTTCCTCCCTTTCTACTGATCACACCTGCAATTAAATATATGATAGATCAAGTTCCTCTCATTTCATTTATTTACAAATATGGTTTCCCGGGAATTCTCTCCCATTTATTTTTCTGAATTATCATACATTTCAGAATCATGCAAACACACAGAGTTAATCTTATTGGAATTTTTGTTAGTATCACATTAAGCCTATCAATTAACTTGAGGAAATTGACAAAAATATTCTAAATACTTCAGTCCTTCCAGCAGATAGTTTTGTTTGTCTTTTCTTTAATTTCTCAAATTTTACTGTCTTCAGTATATATTTTTTAATTATCTGTAGGTAGCTCCTAAGCATTTTTGATTCAAAATTTGCTAAGTAATTATTAAGGACATTTTGTTATTGTAAAAGATCCATTTTCTATTATATTTTCTAATTGGTAATTACTGATATTCAGGAAGGCATTGATATTTTTAAGTCAGGTTTATAATTGTCCCATCCATGTATATTTTTCCCTTTTTCTTAGTCACATGTCTACCCTTATAGATTTCCTAACCTCCTTTGCAGCTATATGCAGGCAGGTAACTATGTTTCACCAGTGGGATGTAAATGGAAATTACCTGTGCAACTTCCAAGTCATCTCCAAAAAAATCTTTGGAGTCTACTAGAACATAGACTTGAGATAAATTATCTTTAATCATGAAGCAGTGAACAACTATAAAGCAAGAATTAGCAAACTATGACTCGTGGACCAAATCTTAACAGTGGCCTAATATTTGTATGGACCATGAGCTAAGAATGATTTTAAATTTTTAGGTGGTTGTGAAAAAAAGAAAGAGAAAGAAAGAAAGAAAGAAAAAAAGAAAGAAAGAAAGAAAAGAAAAGAAAGAAAAGAAGAGAAAAGAAAAGAAAAGAAGAAAAGAAAAGAAGGAAGGGAGGGATGGAGGAAGGAAGGAGAAAGAAAAGAAAAGAACGTGACAGACTGTATGTGCACTCAAAACCTAGAATATTTACTTTCTGGCCCATTATAGAAAATATTTGCCAATCCCTGTTCTAGAGGACTGGCTGTTGTACTGCAGGATAGAAGGAACTGAGTCTCTTAATCACCACTTGGAACACAGCAGTCCTGCACTTTTGACCACTGATCTCTGGACTATTGTAAAAGAAAGAAATTGTCTATCTTATTTAATCCATTATGTTTGAAGTCTCTCTGTTACAAAAGCCATTAATCTAATTAATCAACTAACTGACCTCATCAGTGTTAACAATTTTTCAATTGATCTCTTACAATTTCTAGAAAGACAACCATGCCATCTACAAATAATTGGAGTTGAGGGGCGCCTGGGTGGCTCAGTCGGTTAAGCGGCCGACTTCGGCTCAGGTCATGATCTCGCGGTCCGTGAGTTCAAGCCCCGCGTCAGGCTCTGTACTGACAGCTCAGAGCCTGGAGCCTGTTTCAGATTCCGTGTCTCCCTCTCTCTGACCCTCCCCCGTTCATGCTCGTCTCTCTCTGTCTCAAAAATAAATAAACATTAAAAAAAAATTAAAAAAAAAATAATTGGAGTTGTTTTTTTTTTTCCCTCAGTAACAAACCCATTGCCTCTTGCATATTTTTTGTCTTATTTTTAATAGCTGTAAGTTTCAGGACAACGTAAATTGATAGCAGTGATAGCATACATCCATGTTTTGTTTTTAATTTTAATGGCAATGCCTCTAGCTCTTTACTGCCTAGTAAACGATTGCCTTTTGATTGTAGATATTTGTCATTATCTTAAGCATATTCAGAAGAAAAACTGTTCAGTGTTTTTTTCCCATTTTTTAGTTATCTCTTTCAAGTTTTGGCATCAAAGTTGCAATATTTTTATAAAAGAAACTGGAAAGTTTCTCGTCTATGCTTAGAAATGTCTTATGTAGCATAGGAACAAGCTATGAGTTGAAAGTTTTAAAAAAATTAGGGGCGCCTGGGTGGCTCAGTCGGTTGAGCGGCCGACTTCAGCTCAGGTCATGATCTCGCGTTCCGTGAGTTCGAGCCCCGCGTCGGGCTCTGTGCTGACAGCTCAGAGCCTGGAGCCTGTTTCGGATTCTGTGTCTCCCTCTCTCTGACCCTCCCCCATTCATGCTCTGTCTCTCTCTGTCTCAAAAAAAAACGTTAAAAAAAAAATTAAAAAAAAAGAAAGTTCTAAACAAATTATGTCAAAATAATCCAGCCCTACAGCATTTTTAAAATAATTCTTCAAAAAGGTTTTTAATTTCTTCCATGATTATATTCAGCAATCTATTTCTTGAATTAATTATGATCATTCACAGTTTCCTTAAAAATCATTCATTTTGCCAACATTTTCAAATTATTAGCATAAACATACACACCTTTCTCTTCATTTTATTTCCTCAATATCTGATGTAATAATCTTATTTTGCTTTATTGTCTTCTCTCATTTTTGTTTTGTTTTTGTGATTGTTTACCAGAATTACCAAACATTTGCTGGTTTTTAACTGTTTCCAGAGAGCATGCTCTTGGACTAATGAACTAATTTTATTTCATTTGCTTTCTAACATTTATTTTGCACGTGTGTTTATCTGTATAATTTTTGTATCTTTACATTTTTAGTTTTGTTAGTTTCTAACATTCTAGTAAATTACTTCATATATTTTTTCTTTCTTAATAAGAAAATTTTATAGTGCTACAAAATTTATTCAGGGTGTATTAGTCACATCCTATAAGTTTTTGAGATGTGCTGATCTTCTTTATATTGTATTAAGATAATGTGTGTTGTAGTTTGGGTTTTCCCGAAAGTAGATTCAGAACAAATGCTTGGTTATAGAAATGATGTGATGTGATGTGATGTGATATGATTCTGAGATGTGATTCTTGGAAGCACAAATGAGGAAGTGAGGATAGTAAAATTGGGCAGGAAAAAACAAGAGAGGGCAGATTAATAAGTGGTTTAATGCTACAAGCAACTGGAGCTCCGACTCTGAGAAAATGTTTATATGTCTTGGAAATGTCCCATTGAGGAAAGAGGAAGCTGGGGTATGTATCCACAGAAACTCCTAGGAGTATTAAATCCTCAGTAATTCCAGGCTACTATGCCTGTGAGCTAAACACACTAGAGAAAACTTCCAAGTAGAAAAATATAAAGCCATAATAGTTCAAGGTAGGAAACTATCACTATTCATGGATAATGTTCATCTCAGCTACAGGTGAACCTAGGCTAGGCTGAGGAGGCAAAGGTGTGCATTCGCAGTACCTGCCACAATGTATACTTACAGATTTGCTTTTATTTTCACTTAGGAATTGTTTTCCAAGTGGTTTGTTGGCCTTAATTTTTTAAATGTGTATTCACGTACTTTTAGATGTTAATACAAATACTCATGACACATTAAAATATTATTCTCAGTTATAATATGTAAGGTTTTCTTTAAATGAAAGAATTACAGATTAACCTGTAGGAAACTTTAACTTTTAGAACAATAAACACATTTTTTAGTGTAGCTGTTTTATAGATTTCTTCCACCCATTCAGTAAGTATCTATTCAAGTTCATTATTGTTCAAATAGTTTAATATTATTATTTTCTTATCTTTAATAAATGTTTTATTTTGACATAATTTCAGACTTGAAGAGAAATTGAAGGAATACTACAGAGAACTTCTCCATAAACTCAATCTAGATGCATGGGTATATTTCTAGATTCCGTTCTATTCTGTTGACTTGTCTATCCTTTTATGAATATCATGTTTTCTTGATTACTATAACTTTATGTTTTCTTAAAGTCAGAAAGTATAAGTCTGCTGGGGCGCTGGATGGCTCAGTCGGTTAAGTGTCAGACTTCAGCTCAGGCCATGATCTCGCGGTTTGTGAGTTCAAGTCCTGCATCAGGCTCTGTGCTTTGGATTCTGTGTCTCTGCCCCTCTCATGCTCATGCTCTGTATGTCTCTGTCACTTGATAATAAATAAAGTTAAAAAAATATTTTTTAAGAAAGTATGTCTTCCAATTTTGTTATTTTTTTAAATTATTTTGGCTTTTGGTTTCTTTGATTTTTATAGAAATTTCAATGTAAGTATTTAAAGCTGTAAATTTCCCTCTAAGCCTGCTTAGATATATTGTACTTTAGTTATTATTCAGTTCAAAATAGTCTCTAATTTTTCTTGTAATTTCATCTTTGACCTTTGGAAGGAAGTTAATTAATTTCCAGATATTCAGTGTTTTCATAGGTATCTTGTTTTTGTATTTTTAATGTGATTAAAATATATTTTAATGTAATTTTATTCCGTGACCAGAGAATGTACTCTGCCCTATTTCAATCTTTTTAAATTTATTGAGATTGTACTGCACAGCATATGCTGACCTTGAGGTTATATTGGTGAACATACATGTACTCTTGAGGATAATATATATTCTGCATTTTTGGGTATAGTATTCTATTATATCAATTAGGTCAACATGGTTGATAGTGTTATTCTGATACTTATTTCTTTATTTATTTATTTTTTGCCTAGTTGTTTCACCAATTTCTAAGAAAGGCATGTTAAAACCTCAAACTATAATAATGGAATTGACTATCTCCCCTTATTTCTATTAATTTTAATTAATATATATTAAAGCTCTGTATTAGGCTTATATACTTTTGTGACTGCTATCACTTCCTAACAGATTCCTTTATCATTATAAAATGTCTTTATCACTAATAATTACCTTTGTTTTGAATTTGTTTTTGCTATTAATTCCACTCCACTCTTCATATGGTTACTATTTGCATGTATATATTTTTCTGTCCATTTCTGTCTATGTCTTTATATTTAGAGCACATTTCCTGTAGACTGTCCATAGTTAGGTTTTGATTATTATCCAGTCTGATCATCTCTGCCTTTTAATTAAGTCTTTAGTCCATTAATATTTAGTGTACTTGTTAATATGATTGGAATTAGGTCTATCATTTTAGTATTTATTTTCTGTTTGTCCTTTTTGATTTTGGGTCCCCATTTCCTCTTGCCTTATTATGGATTTTTAGAATATTTTTAAAATTCTTTTTAGATTTACTGCTCTGCATTATTTTTTAGTACATGATACAAGGATCAAAACATATATCCTTGATTTTTCAAAATCTTTTTCAATTATCATTGTTCTTCTTTCCATTTTTTATGCTACTGTTGGCATATATATTACATCTACATACAATATGCACCTCACAAGAAAAATGTTATAACAACTGCTTTAAATAGACATACATAGTTTAAAAGAAAATAGGAGGAAAAATTCATTTATATTTACCCAGATAGTCACCATCTCTAATGCCTTCCATTCCTTCCTGAAAATATGAGTTTCCATCTGGTATTATTTCCTTTCAGTCAGAAGAACTTCATTAGCATTTCTAGTGCAGGTCTGCTGCTGACAAATTCCCTTGATTGTTTTTCATTTGAAAATGTTTTCCTTTGCCTTCATTTAAAAAGATATTTTCACTGAATATAGAATTTGGGGTTGACAGTTTTTGCTTTTCTTTCAGCACTTTAAAGAAGTTATTCCATTCCCTCTGGCCTCCAGAGTTTCTGATGAAAAATCAGTGATAATCCAGAATGTTGTTGCCTTGTATGTGAAGTGTCATTTTTCTTTGGCTGGTTTAGATATTTTCATTTTATATTGTGCTGACTGCACATACTTTTTCTGCCAATTCTCCCTCTCCTTTCCTTCTGGGACTCAAATGACACATCTATTAGACATTTTGATCTTTTCTACAGTTTCATGTGGTTCCATTCATTTCTGTTTAAATTGTTATCTCTTTGTCCTACAAACTGGATAATTTCTGTTGATCAATCTTCAAAGTCATGAACTCTTTTCTCTGTCATATCCAGTATGTTGTTAAACACATATAGTAATTTTCAAATTTTAGACATTGTATTTTTCAGTTATAGAATTTCCATTTGTTCTCTTTTTTATAGTTTGAAATTCTCTGATGAGATTTCCTATATTTTTCATTCATTTTGACCACATTTCCCTATATACCTTTGAATAGAAATATAATAGCTGTTTTGAAATCCTTTTCTGCTTCTGCTAATGTCAACATCTGGATCATTTTGAAATCACTCTCCATTGATTCCTTTTTTGCTTGAGTATATGAAGCATATTTTCATTTTTCTTTATGCATCTGGTACTTTTAGATTATGTCCTAAACATTAGGAATGCCAAATTACAGAAACTATAGATTCTGTTCATTTCTTTAAAATGTATTTTCTTTTGGGGTGCCTGAGTGGCTTAGTCAGTTAAGTGTCTGACTTTTGATTTCAGCTCAGATCATGATCTCACAGTTTGTGGGCTCAAGCCTCACATCAGACTCCACTCTGACAGTGTGGAGCCTGCTTGAGATTCTCTCTCTCCCTCTCTCAGCTCCTCCCCAGCTTGTGCTCTCTCTCTCTCTCTCTCTTTCTCTCTCAAAATAAATAAATAAGCATAAAATAAAATAAAAAAAAAAAATAATAAAATAAAATGTGTTTTCTTTTAAGCAGATATTTTGCTGAACTGAATTCAAATACCAAACTCTGAAACCTCAGGTTGGTTCTTTCAGCTTTAATTGGGTTGCTTGAAGTCTACCCTTTAGATATGTTGTTTGAGGGTTATCTAGAGATTTGGACAGAGTTTTCACTCTCATTTTTGGGCTTCCTCTCTTCTGTGGTTCTGTCCTTTCAAAGATTTCCTGCTTCAATTTCCAGGTGTTGTGGACCTCAAATTCTGTCCTTTAAACCAGTAAGATGATGAGTCTCTCTTCATGTTTTAGCAACACCACACGGCACCAACTGGGACTTGCCCCCAGGCTAACGCCTAAACGTGTGACACACACTTAGTTTTATTCCCTTGGCCCAGCTTTTAATGTTTCTCTAAGCATCTGCCTGCTTTTATTTGCTCTCCAGCAAATATATATAATGTCCGAAGATTATAGTCATTATTTATGAGAGAACTGATCTGATAGGAGCTACTCTACCATTGCCCAATTAATCATTTTTAAGCATTTGTGGGTGTATAATTTTTATAAATTGGGGATATTATGCAACTCATTAGTCACAATGAAAGTGGGCATTTTGCAAACCTAAGACAAAGACCCAAGTAATATAAAAATATATAGCCCAGGGGCACCTGGGTAGTTCAGTCAGTTTAGTGTCCAACTCTTGATTTTGGCTCAGGTCATGAATTCACAGTTCATGAGTTCAAGCCCTACATCGGGCTCTGCACTGACAGTATGGAACCTGCTTCAGATTCTCTCTCTCCCTCCCTTTCTCTCTCCCCCTCCCCCACTCTCTTTCTCAAACATATGCGTGGTCTCTCTCTCTCTCAAAAGAAATAAACTTTAAATGTATATATATTTAATAATAAATATTTATTAAATAAATTCATTTATTAATATTTATTAAATATTAAATAAATATTTAATATATATATCCCAAATAAAACTGTATACTCTTACATGAATATTGGCCATGATATGACAAACAAACACAGCCTTTGTAGAGCCTATGCTGATTTTAATAATGTTGCAATTATTTAGAATGCAATGGGCTATATGTGATTATGAAAGCCTTTCAAATTTGGGCAATGTGTATGAATAAAATAATGTAATCGCTTTTGCTTGAAACTGCAATTTTGCCTGTGGGCATTTTGTAAACCACCAGGGATTATCAGAAGTCTGCAGAGGACACTTTGAGAAACTCACCCATCCATCTGTATAATGGATACACCTTTCGACACTTGATCTTAGCCAAAAAGCCGAGAAGCGATGGATACACTTTTCTAAAGTTTCTTCCTTCTTACCACATTCTACTCTTTGTTTTTCCTCTTTGTAGTTGCAGTTTAATCTCATCTCAAATAGACAGGTGTTCCAAACTTTGTTCTCAAACAATAAAATAAAATAAAATAAAATAAAATAAAATAAAATAAAACCTCAGTGTTCATTTCGAGGTGCATTATACCAATAGTTACTCCTCCGTGTCCTCTACTCAAGCAGATAGGAAACGTCATCAACTACTGCTGCTTATTCCTTCAGAATAGTACTTGGATTCTTCTTCATTCCCAAAGTAAGACTAACAGAGGCCAGATATGTAGTATGTGCTCAATAAATACTCCGATAAATGAAGGAATCTCATCCATCATTTTGCTTCTATAAATTTATTTTCTTGGGCCACAACTTCACCCATTAGACTCCTTTGCTAAGAAATAAAATTGTCTTCCTTCAGCACTCTCCTTGCCTTGGGCCTAATTCTCAAAGCCCAAATTAAGTTTCCTTAACTTTTCTCCTAGTCAATACTTAAATCCTGGATATAGTTGATAAATTAAAATCAAAAAAGGCTCAGGACTTCCTCAGCAGGCATTGACTGTTCCTCTCTCTATTCTCCCCCAGTTCCTGGCTTATTTAGTGTCAGTCAAGAAAGGCTAACCAGCTTCCCAGGCAAGTGGTCAGATAAGCAGGTAGCAGGAATGCTCCTCAAGGAATTCAGAGGTGAAAGCTATCTGAGATATGTTCCAACTTGAAGTCACTTGTGCTGTGTTTTGAACCGTCCATCTGGGAGAGTCCATTCTATTATATGCAAACAGTGCAGGAAGTGATCACATCCCCAAAACCCATTCTTTGATGTCAGTTTCTGAATTATTTGCAGTGAGTGGAAGTCCCTTTCTTCTCATCTGCCTATGAGGTTCCCCACCCTCTCAGATGTCCTCCAGCAACCAGGACCAATAATCAAGGCTCGTGCCTCTCATTTACTTGCACTCTGCTTTCCTGCATTCATTCACTTTTTTTTAAGACTTTTTTTAAGTATCTCTACACCCAACGTGGGGCTCAAACTTACAACCCTGAGATCAAGATTCACATACTCCACCAAGCCAGCCAGGAGCACCCATCCATTTACTTTTTTATATAATTCACTTTTATTGAGCTAATATCTCATCTCCCAAATAATTCACAGTTTTAGATTACCTTCTTCTATGCTATCATTTTAGGACCCTTATAATGTTGAATTATAGAGAGATTAGATACATGATAGATTATAGATAGATAGATAGATAGATAAACATGTATTTACTTAACTAAAGAAATATTTTTAGTTAAATATTTTTTAGTTAAGTATACCTGTTCATCTAATACTCACCAATCTGTGTTCACATACAATGTTTCTTATTGTTTTTATTGTTATAGTGTTATCTCTACAACATCCGTTAAAGTCAAATTTCTTTGCTCATCCTCTGTTCCAGGGCTTCTAATGTCATGCAGCTCTCCAAACCACATTCCTTCTAATTGCTTGAAATGTCCATACAACTTCTCACCTTTCTTGCCTTCCAGAAGTTTAAATTCAAAACTCTTTAAACTATAGATTTTTCTCTTTTGTTATGTTTGTTTGTTTATTTTGAGAGGGAGAGAGAATGAGTGGGGAAAGGGCAGAGAGAGAGGGAGAGAGAGAATCCCAAGCAGGCTCTGCACCATCAGCGCAGAGCCTGATGCAGGGCTTGAACTCACAAACCATGAGATCATGACCTGAGCCCAAACCAAGAGTTGGACAAGTCACCCAGGCACCCCCAGATTTTTCTTTTTCAAGTTTTCTAAGATCCATTGCCTCTTCTTTCAAACACTTGCTGTTCAGTCTCCTTTTCAGGTGTCTACTTTGTCCTCATTGTTTCACAGAATCTTCTTAATGTTGCTTTTGTATCTTCTTTGAGTCTGTCCTCCATATGTATTGAAACAGTAACAAAATAAACAGGCAATTCAGGCAATCTTCTTAAAAAAATTTTTTTTTATGTTTTTATTTATTTTTGAGACAGAGACAGAGCATGAGCATGGGAGGGGCAGAGAGAGGGGGAGACACAGAATCCGAAGCAGACTCCAGGCTCTGAGCTGTCAGCACAGAGCCCGACGCAGGGCTCGAACTCACTGCAAGATCATGATCTGAGCTGAAGTCGGACGCTTAACTGACTGAGCCACCCAGTCACCCCGCCAATTCAGGCAATCTTAAGAAAAATCATATAAGCAATGTATGGCAATGGCATAAAAAGGGCAAAATTGGATTCTGGTTTTTTGGACAATTGTTTGGACATATAACTCTTCATTCTCTATTCACATATGAAGGCTTTGTTTATTCATACTGAGGTTACTACTTGGGTAGTGCCATATTTTATTATAGTGATCATTATAAAATAGATTGCTAATGCCTTCCCCCCAAAAATCTGTCAAAGGTATTTTAGGTGTCGCTGCACCACTAACTCAAGCTGTTCATATAGAATGAAAGTAATCAGAATTGAGAGGAAAACTAAGAAAAGAAATAACAAGCATTTTCCAAAAGTGCAGGAGCACGTGAAAACTTGTCTAGGCTAATCATCAGGAGTGTAAAATTTTTATTTCTCAGTTAATAAGCGCCACCTGTGTTTATAAAAAGTCTTTGATGACTTCTTTTGTCTCTCGCAAAGAATATAAAACGTTCTTAGAATGGATTCCACAGAGAACACACATGTTATTAATACACTTTAAAATCCTCCCATATGACTGATGTAACCTTCATTATCCTCTCTCCTCTCCTTGCTACACACTTTCTTCTTTAATTTTTTTATTGAAATGATATAATATAAAAAATCGTTGACTACATATAAATCAATTGCCTGTGACACGTTACAGGGAAAAGGAAAACATCAAGATTGCCAACAACAGGCACTCAGTCTCATAAAACTTGTAACCAATTTCCAAGCCAAGGCGTAAACTGTAATATATTGCTACAAACGTATAACAATAATAAACTATTTGAATTGCACCTTCACAGTCTCTGTCGTTAATAACAAATAAGCATGAAAACATTTTGACATTCGTTTTCATGGGTGTCTGCTTGTTTATCAGATGTGTTCACTGGCATTATGGAATACACCCCTCTCTTTGGACGGGCAGGAGGAAAGAGGGTGCCACAGCTTTAGATACTAACTACAGACCAGGAGAACTCTGTTCATGGAAAAATTCTAAGACTGAGGTTTTGTTCTGTTTTGTTTTGTTTTTTAATCTCAGCTCAAACAAAAATGATACCACATTTTCCTCTGGCTCTCAGTGAATATAAAAAAAAGCAAATTCTCAGTGTGATCAGTGTTTTACGATTTGGACTCTCTCAGACATCTACTGCTGCATAAAACCACTCCAGAATAGTGGTTCAAAACAATGACAATCACTTATTTTGCTTATAAATCTGGGGGGCCACTGGGCTTAGCTAAGCAGTTCTTATCTGAGGTTTTGAATCGGTTGGAATCAATCCGTGGTGGGAGCTGAGATCCGACCGAGGTCACATTTGAAAGCCTTTGACTCAGGTTTAGTGCCCAAGCTGGGGAGGTCCAAACAGCTGGGTGCTGGAAGAGGTGGGCAACCCTCCCCCTCTCTCTTCCTCCCCCTCCCTTCCTCCATGTGATCTCCGCACAGGTCAGTCTCAGGGTGACCAGACTTCTCAGTGGTGACCAACGGCTCAGAGCAAGTGTCCTAAGACAGGGCAGATCGAAATTGCCCCACCTTTTCTGACCCCGGAAATCACACTCCCACTGTGCTCCACTCATTGACTGTCACATAGGCACATGCTCTTTTGGAGGGGAGGAAACGTAGACTCCACCTTTTCATGAGGACCTGGCAAGGTTTTCAGAGGTTCCCATGGGAAATAACGTCGCAGATATTTGTGCAAAAACCACAGTCCGCCACACGGACTTCTGCGGCACACTAACACATTCCAATGCACACAGGCTCACACACGATAAATAGAATTCTTGATTGATAGTGCAGTGAAATTCCATATGGCTAACAGTGTAATGTTTCCTAAACTGTGTTCCAAAAGCATAGCTGTTCGTGAGCGAGATAGCTTTGTAAATGACCATGTTCAGCTAATAAAACAGGATGAATTAGTGGAGGATTTCTTAGCACTTTTGAAAGGCAATGAGGTAGAAAGAATCCCGTGAATTTTCTTACTCAAAATATGGTTCATGTACCAGCAGCATCGCAGCACTTGGGCACTGGCTAGCAGTGCAGAATTGCAGGCCCCATACAGGCCCACTGAGTCAGCGTCTGCATGTTAACAGGATCCCCCGGTGATCTGTGCACAGAAACTTTGAGACGTATTTTGTTGAAGGACTGTGTCCTGGGCAGTATTTTCCAACGTTATCCAAAGAGCCTTGTTTCTACTGTAAGCACTTCCTGAGGTTACTAGGAATTCATCTGGGGGTACCTGCAGCCTCCCCCACCCTGCACCTAAAGGAGCAAGCCACTAGACCCAGCTCTCTCAGATTTCTCCCAAGAGAACTTGATGATTCTACAGGAGCCCCAACCCATGATCTCAGTCCAGAAAGTGGTAAAAGAGCCCTTGCCTCCACCCCCCTCCACGGCTTCCCTCCCTGCAATCTACTGGAGCTTGAAAAAGTGAGCTTTCTCTTAGCACCCTTTCTCATCCGGTTGAAATTCCCCTTGCAGCTCAATCTAAGTTGTATCTTTGCTTCATTCTCAGCTGTATCCCCAGTGCCTGCAACACCGCGAGTCATATAAGAGGGATCCACATCCATAGAACCCAAGGATGAATGAGTGAATGACAGCGGAAAGGGAGTCCGGAAAGGGAGTTATGAAAGCTCATAACTGCAAGGCCCTCTCTTACCAATAAGTAACAGCTATTAGATGAGGTTTCACTGGGTCTCTACATAGCAAAGGCTGTTTTTGAAATAATCAGTGTGTAAAAGTTTGAGTTTGGCATAGGTGAACCTTTGAACTAATAGTGAAGTAAGAAACATAGTAGCAGACAATCCGCACAGGCCATCTATGGCTCCCTCGTGTGCCAGGGGAGAAGCATGGCTAACTGGGAAGCAGAGAAAAGTAGAAGAGGCTGAGGACTTTTTCTCAGAGACCGGGATTAGCTAATTACACATTGGGTAACCCAACGTGGCCCAACCTGTACCATCCTGTGTTGGCCATTCAAGAAACACTGGAGTCAATCAAACCATCAAGAAACACAAATTGCTCTCATTTGGAAGTCCTTTGGAAGTGGTAGTGACATACCAAATCCTGTCATAATACCTACCCTGGTTAAGAAGATCTGATTATTCTGCTTGGACTTTATCCTTGACTATAAAATGTAAAATGTCAACCAGAATTTCTCTTGCTTAGGAAAATGGTCTATACGTGGAAATGTGGCTGGTTTATGATGACGCTGTCGACTGTATTTCAGATATGCATTTTTTTCAATAAGGAAATCATTTTAGTGGAGTTTGTGTTTTATTTAAAAAAAAAAAAAAAGGCAGTATCATTAGTTGGGCTCTCAGACTGCATAACCCTTCCCACAACAGGCTCAGTCACCAGGAACCACATAGATTGGAAAAAGAAACACATCACTAAACACCCATGAAAGGCGTCTTTGTAAAAGCATTGACGGGAGGGGAGGGGGGAAGCATCTAGGTCAATCAGCCTCAAACACAGGATGAGATATTATCAAAACAGATTTCACTCAAGCTAACAGCAATCAGCTCTCAAGTTCAACTGTTGCCTAAATACGTTGAACTTCCCATTAAAAGGTAGACTCCTGGCAGCATTGGGGTGGGGGAGGGGTGGTATGGAAAATCATAATGTTTAAATGTTCGTGTCTCCTTCCACGGAACAAAAGGCAGGGCATTTCATATCCAAGTAACCAGTGCACTTTGAGAAACATAAAGCCTTTCATGTTGGAAGAAAAATAAACCAATTTTTATACTCGAGAATACAATAGCTATTTCTGTTTTCAACCCGGTGGTTTGTTTAAACTGTAGGGACTATTAGCGGTCTCCTGCAAAGCCGACGAAGTAGATTTGGGTTTTATTCTTACGATCCATAATGGCTGTGCCACAAGAAATACCAATTTCCCTCCTACATCAAGTTCTGCTAAGCGAGAAGATAAAATGAGGGAGCTTACATTAACATGGGAATTTAGACAAAAACCACTCCTAAGGTAAGCTACCTATTTTTCATGTCACCAGAGTCTAACATAATACCAAACCGGTTTACAGCTGCTAGGCAACCTGACCCAAAGTGACCTGTTACCCATCTCTGCTCAGAAATACAAATCTGTTACAAAGAAAGTCTCCTGTCTTTGAGAACAATTAATCCTAGCTAGTAACTCACAGAATCTATTCATAAGAGCGGACAATGTAATTTTTTTTTTCCATTTTGGGAAAATAAGTCACAATTCGGAAAGCAAAATGAAGAATATTAAGACTTGTGTCTAAGACGTGACTGTCTTCCTAGACAGGACCCTCACCCACCATCATCCAAGATGCAACTTAGCTGTACCCAGAATCCCTCCTGATGCTCCAGAGATATGCAAGGTGGGAGTATTTCCTCAAGGGGAGATTTTAGATCTCTTGAGCCAAAGCTTTTATACCTAAGTAACTTTGCAGAAGCTTATCTATATCAGAAGTCAAAAATCTTTTCTTAGTGGGGAGCCTGGGTGGCTTAGCCGGTTAAGCATCCAACTCTTGATTTCAGCTCAGGTCATGATCTCGTGGTTTCTGGGGGCTCGAACCCCGAGTCAGGCTTTGTGCTGACGGTGCAGGGCCTGCTTGGGATTCTCCCTCTCCCTCTCTCTCTCCTTCCCACCTCTGAAAAGAAATAAATAAACTTTAAAAAAAAGAAAGAAATATTTTCTTAGTACTGTCCTCATAAGAGGAATAATTATATCACTAAAGCCTCCGGAAATTTCTGAGTTTACGTAAATACAAACATCTGCACAAATATACCTAACCCGTTTAAAAACAACACCATCGTTGGATATTAAGGTGAACCCTCCTTGGAGAAACACTGCCCAAATGGAAGACGCAAGGCAAAGATGTTCCACAGCCCCATCCTGGCTCCTGCCCAGCACTCTAACCCTCTCTGGGTGCAAATCTCTGAGCACACGAAGGTTTGTCATGCACGTGCATTTCCCATACCTGGCACAGTGTGAGGCCACCCTTGTTCTGGCCCCGAGGAGAAGTTCTCTTTCCTTGCAGCAAGATAATGTTTTAAAAAGCTGACTTTTAAACCTCTTACTGAATTTTTTAATGGATTAAATTCATCATGTCACCAGCTGCTGTGCAGCTAATAGAGCCATAAAACACTGTATTAAAGGATTACCCATGCAAAATTTCCTCTTGTGCTAATGTGAATTTTAATACTTTTAACATTTAGTTGAGATGGGAATGTCCAAGAACAGCTTGTTCAATAGGTTGTTCTATAAAATTAAGTTCCTCGTCTCATCAGAAATGCCAGGACTCCATTAAGTTAAAATTTTACAGAGAGGCTAAGATGATTCACTGTGTAGCATTTGTGAGGAGGGAGACAACATCTGCTTCTACATTAATGCTCTAAAAAAAAAAAAAAAAAAAAAAGCAAGAAAGAAAGAAAAGGAAAGAAAAACAGGCATGCATCCCGTGAGTTCACTGACACTGGCCTGAACAGAGGAACATGCTAACTTCAGATTTGTAGGACCCTAAAATGATGCTGATTATTGGGAACACCTAAATTTATGTCCTCTTGAATGTCATTTGTCTGAAGCTCAAAAAGTCTTAAAATATACAAAGTGGTGATTATGCAAAATCACAAACATATCATATTTTGCAGAACAAAAGTGTGAGTATGTGTATCATCCAGATGGCGGAAGAAAGACTAGAGGGAAAATGTAGCTGATGGAGGTTGGAAGAGTCACAGGAGAAGACTGTAGAAATTATGTAGTTCAATTTCTTCGTTCTATGCATGGTCAACACTGAGACCCTGAGAGTTCCCGATTGTTCAAGATCACATAGCGAATCAATGCAGAGTAGAGAATAAAACCCAGGTCTCCTGACACCCAGACAAGAGACCACGTTCTGCCTTACATATCTATAAATATGTACACATCGATCTTGTATACATGAAACAGCTTTCGTGTTAAACAACAATAAAGAATCAATAAGTAAACAGTGATAAGATCACATTTCCTCTTGTGAAAGCTTTATAAACAAGGCAACAAAGCTTTCAAAATTAGACTCCCCTTCCCAATATTTAACTTGAAATTTTATATCCTTAGTTACATCTCCTTACCCTGTTTTCATGAATGACCCTTCAAAGCTGAATTGTAACTGTTACCTATGCATCTCAAACATTACAACACCTCACTACTTACTAAAGAAGTTGTACCTTAAACGAGGTTGCTAAAAACAACACGGACTTTTTTCTTTAATGCTGTTCAGTAATTGGTCTGAATGTAATCATCAACAGAGGCTCCAAATTCTCATCACAATGTAAGTGGACATTAGGATGTGCTCTGCGCCTGATTTGAAAAAAAGAAAAAAGCAAAACACAAAAACCAACCCCAGATGATCAGTTCCAATGGCAAGTCTCCAAAGCCAACGTTCTTTACCCCAGCTGAATTTTGTCCACAGCTCCCTATTTTGTACTCTGTATGTATTACTGTTCTGAGAGCCTGTCATTTCTTATCAGAATGAGAAAGGCTAAAGAGATAATATTTCAATAACATACTGGCCTGATCATAAAATAACTCAATGGAAATGTGTAACTGCCTCAGGCAGCCTGGCAGGGTACTCGTCAGTCAGATGATTTCTATTCTGTTTTTTTTTTTTTTTATGGTTACATTTTCTGTTATATCAGACATCCCCTCAAGTCTTAGTTATGCTTTTATTCAAAAGGGAGAACCATAGTAGAAAGACCTACAGAACTTATTATGATCTATTACTATGAAGAAATAAAAGTAGCTGCCACGGTAGCATATTGATAAGGACAGGCCTGCCACATTAATTGACCTTTTTTCATCTTACCCACCAGCGCTGAGGCCTGAGTTTCTCAGTTGCTAGGCAACAGGGGTCACAGTTTCCAGGTCTTAAATGCACAACCTAGTCAAAAAGATGATGTGATCTTCAGAGAGAAAGCAAATGCTTGCCAGTCATAAGAATTTCCGTGGGTACAGAGGTTTTGATTCTTTTTTTTTTTTATCATGCTAAAAGCTGAAATGGAGAAACTTTAACTCGTCAAAAGATTGTTGGGAACAGATTTTTAAATTCCGGTGATTAGAATCTATGGCTGAAACAATACGTAAGAGAATACAGTCATGCTTCTCTTTGATACATACACTGACATATGGCTTTTAGCTGCCGGTAGAACAGTGGTCAAACTCGCCCCTGAAACACGCTTACACACGCAGACATGCCGAAAACACAGAGCGATCTCAGGGGCTAGATTTGGGTGGGGGGCTGATTCGGAGGTGAGGGGGGTTTCTGCTTCTGTTTATTTTTTAATGTTTTTTCGCAAACATTACTGCATCCTGCCATGCTTAATGACTGCTGCAGGCACACAGTTCGGAAAGGTCAGCTGCAAGAAAGCTCTTTCCCTACCCCTTTCTCCACTTCTAAGTCAACACTTTCTTTAAACTTTAATAAAGGCCACGAAAGGGAACCTATTTCTCAACCAGAAAGAAACACTCCATCCCATATAATTGCATTGGACTCTATATTCCATTGGTATGTATTTAACTTGAGTTATTGTGACCCTAATAACATTTCAATAATGGTGACTTTTTTAACAAGGAATTTGGTAGGTTTAAGTAAGTGTCAAGAATAAGCCAGGGAAGGATTTTGAACTTTCCATTTCATAATTTATTGGAATATCTTACCCAAGGCAAAGAGCAGCTATTTTTATTTTACTTCATTTCAATACCCGCTCTGTGAGTATAGTGATATCTTGTGGAAGACACATGGTAATTAACTCCTGAAGTTTTATTTTTGCTTAATGTGATGTTTTGGGGGAGGGAAGAACAAAAACGTGTGTGTGTGTGTGTGTGTGTGTGTGTGTGTGTGTTGGGAGAAGAGTAACTCATTATAAACTAAAGGTGAATAATTTAGAATCCGGAATTTAAAGACAGATATAAGGGTTTGCTGGTTTCTTTCACTCTGGGCCATATCTAAGTTCCTACAGATCCCACCTGATTTCAACCTTGGCCACAAGACAGACACCCTGACTCATATAAATAGCAATGAGATAGCCAGGAGGCAGGTCACGTGCCTGGAGACGGAGGCTGTCAGAGAACTCTAATGATTTCTTTGGCCCTTCAGGGTGAAAAATTTACTTCATACTTTTTTTGTCTAATATTTGCCATTTTCCTTTCCCTGAAGATAACTGTCATTTTTAGATATGTCTGCTGCCTTTTCCAAGTTGTCGGCCCCGAAAGAACATAATATGAAGTAGTTGGAAAAATTCCACTGAGTCAGAATGCACACACACGCCAAACGGAATGGCTATCACTAAGGGGCCTTCTCTGAGCTATTTTGCACCAGGTTCTTTCAGACTCGCAGATCCTGCTTTTTGTTAAATTTTGGTGGTAACTTCCAGAGACTCACAGGTCAGAAAGGAGGAGTGGGAAAAATAAGCTTTCTCCACAACAGCCTCCTACAATCCAAGACGATCTCAGTTGGCGTAGTCTGAGCAAATGTGGGCCAGAAGGTGTCAGGAAAATGTTTGGCTTGTCTACAACAAATGCAAAATGGGGGTAAGAGTTGAGGAACTTCCAGTGCCATTGAATGAGCTGATTTTACGCCTGTTGAATCTAACAAAAATGTTTGAACCACTGCTTTGCCTTTTTCTAATAAACTTTTAAAAATATATTGTATTTTACATATTATGGGTCCATAATAAATTGGGGGAGAAAAAGAACTGGTCCTCAAGAAATACCATCCTCAGCTGAAGTCCTTATGCTCAACTTGCAATAGTCCTGTACAACCGTGATGAATCAAACCTCTGTGCAGAGCTCTTTCCAATGGCAGAGGCAGGAACCCAGCAGGACCCTGTTGACCAAAATCTGTTTACTTTTGCATGATGCTTGCAATTTGGTCCTTCGAGCTAAGCATTCTTTCTCTGAGTATCTGAGGGTCCAATCAATGTAGACACCTTGATACTTGTATGGAGTCACTGTCAAGGGGGTCTCCTCTGAGAACAGGGGGCAGATTTTTGAGCTCTGTTGCAAGAGGAAAGAGTTTTTGTTTCATTTGCTTGTTTGTTTTAATTGTGTTGAGACAAGGGCTTAGTAGAGAATCCAAGAATCTTGGTTCTGAAATAGGTCTTGATGAAACTGTGCCCCCTGCACCGCTCTGACCTCCACATCTCTGCAGCTCTCCATGAAGTGCATCTCTCCGTGGCCCTCCCCCACCCCACACCCAACAAGGAGTGATCCTGACCTTCTCTAAAACTTCCTTGTTCTGATCCAGCTGATGAGAAATTCTGTCAGAGGGCAACTGAGCTTGCCCCCATTGGACTATTTGTTCTCAGGTTCATTCTCTACTTTCCCCTGTTCAGTATCACAGGAATGGTGGTTTCCAGACTCCCTTGCCCTCTTGGTTTTCCTTAGGTTTGTTCAGTGGGGGGCAGAGGGGGGATCCTGGCAGGAGACTGCAGTGTACTTCTAGATGCTACTCCTGGTATGGAGGCTGTTCACTCTATACAGTTCTCAGCAGAACCACAGACAACACCTCCAGGGCACAGCTCATCATTACCCAGCCAAAAGAGCCTAGAGAGGCAACAAGGTCAGCATTCCTCAACCCTACCGCAAGCACCAGAGAAAGAGGCACATGTGCAGCCTGGATAGGGAGCTAATGATAATTCTGAAGAGTTGAATAACAAGAGGAAGATATCATAAACACAAACAGGTCTGTTGTCATCTCAGCAAACAGAGAGAGTCTCACCAGACCCAGGAGCAGCCCAAGAATGCAGACCACCAACCACAAGGATGGGGCCACCAACCACAAGGACCGCCAAAGAGATAGAAAAAGAAGAACGAGGCTTCCAAAGAGCCACCCACAGCCAAAGGGCCTGTCTGCAATAAAGAGCAAACATTGAAAAATAAAATCCTGAGGTTCCTGGTGGCTTAGTCGGTTAAGCATCCAACTCTTGGTCTCCGCTCAGGTCATGATCTCACAGTTCATGAGTTCAAGCCCTGCATGGGGCTCTGTGCTGACAGCATGGAGCCTGCTTGGGATTCTGTCTCTCTTTCTCTCTCCCTTCCCTGCTTGTGCCCTCTCTCTCAAATAAATAAGAACTTAAAAAAAAAATCCTAAAAGGATTAGGCAAGTAATTATTTTCTAATCTGTGACTTTTCTTTGAATTCTTCCTAAAAAGAGACACTTCCTCCAACCCTCACTAAAAGCCACATCGATCATTTAGATTACTACAATAGTCTCCTTCAGAGCACCCCGACATCCGCTATCCTTGTCCCAGCCCCTTCCACTCAATGGAGCTAAAGTGTACTTTCCAACATAATACCCAAGGGTGAAACTAAGGATTCTTTCCTTCTTGCTCTACTTCAGCAGGCATCTCTAGCAGCAACCGCATCTGTCCAAGTTTCCAGCTCCTACCAGGAGGTCCCCCCTGTGGTTCTAGAACCACCCAAAGGAGCCAGCTTCTGGAGTCTGGTAACATCACCTTTCTGGAGTCCCTCTAGCCCTTCCTCCTGCTGGTAACCTCTGGGTGCCCCCACTGACCTGTCTCCTAGGCTCTTCTAGAGCCTATGTAACCAATCCCCTAGTTAAGTTCCCTCTATTTGATATGCCCAAAGGGATAGTTATTCTCTTGACTTGATATATGTGCTTGATACTCTTATGGGTAAGTCTATAAGGGCAACTATGTAACTAATATCCAGGCATAGCTTGGGCAGAAAGATCTCTGATGGAGAATATAGTACACATTAATTACCACTACGAGCTTCTCACTGGGCTAAAGCTACTTGGGCATCAAGATCTTGTGTTGTTCCTCACTGTATCCCCAAGATCTAATACAGTGCTAATGCATGATTAGTACACCAAGACTATTACTTGAATATATTTAGATGAAGGGTAAGGAATATTTTACTTAAATATTTTTAAATGCAGAAAGAATTAACACATTCGTTTTATACTGTGCAAAAGACTGGTGGGGGGGGGGGCTTCCTTTAATGTTTTTAAATGACAGGAATCCCTGGTCACACTGTTTTATGGGCCCATAATTGGCCCATCCTTTTAGTGATGCAATGAGCCCAAAGGAACTTAAATTTTCCAATTAAAAATAAGTCAATCAGATTTGCCTTCAAAAAGCAAGAGAAATTCCTTCAGCAGAATTCCTTTCTGAAACCCAAATTTAGCTAGTTAAATTCTACCTGGCAAAGTGCACTTAGTCATAGGAGGTAAATTATCACATCATAAAACTGTCTGGTAGGATCCTAGCTGTTTGAGGTGTTAAATACCTATGTCGCCTTCAAAGAAAACTACTTTTGACATTTACTTCTTAGAAGAAAGGCAAGAACTAACATAGGCAGGGCTGGCCTGAGGCAAAATTGGGAAGTCACAGAGATTGTTCTTGGTTGACTTGCCTCTCTTCCTAACTTCACAGTTTGAGACCCCTCTCCAGCCCTCCCTGCTGCTGTTCCCCACCTGGGGAGGCAGAGCACACACTTAAAATCTTCACTTCACTATGCTACAAATGACTGATAATAGCTTAGAAATCTGTCCCTCTCTGGAATGTGTACATTTTTACAGAAATCAATTAGATTAGTGTTTCTCAAATCTTAGCAAACATCAGAATCACCTGGAAAACTATTACGAACACAGATTTCCAGGGACTAATCGAGATTCTCATTAGGTAGTTATGGATGGGGTCCTGGTTTAGGCATCTTTTAACAAGTTCCCAAGTGATGCTTATGCTGCCACATGGGGATCCCTGTGCGAACTACTAAATTAGGGGTAGATACCCACTCGCTGCCTGAGGCAGGTTCAGATCCTTCTGAATATGAGATCTGCCCATTTCCATATTTCTCAAACATGTCTGCGCATCAAAATTTAACAAACAAATAAATACCCAAATATGTTTTAAAAATAAACATTCCCTGGAATTTACCCTCGAGATTCTAATTTATTAGGGCTAGGGTGGCACTTCCAAAGGTGTTTGTTTTTTTAAAGCTCTTCATTTAACCCTGAGGTTTCAGGCCTTTGGGAATCTCTGCCTTGGGAAGTCAGTGTTACAGAGAAAAAAAGGGAAAGCAGATAAGAGTTCAATCCCAGTCTCACTTCTTACCACCAGGGGAGCTTCTGATGTGTTGTTGAAATTCTAGAAGCTTCAGTGTGTTTAATCTATAAAATGTAATCTTCAGCAGACTGAAAGTTGCCTCTTGTCAGTCTCCTGCCCTATCTACTTGAAAAGCAACACCTAACTTTGGATTCTATAAGAAAGAGAGAAGAAAAGATAATGTACCTGTTAATGACAAAATTTTAAATTTGGGGCTCCCAACCAAAATTTGGGGAGTGGGACAGGAGGGAACCTGCCCCTTTTAATCATTCCTTTTTTTTTTTAATTTATTTATTTTGAGAGAGAGAGAGCATAAGTGGGGGAGGAACACAGAGAGAGGGAGAGAGAGAGAATCCCAAGCACAGAGCCCAATGTGGGGCTCAAACTCACCAACCAGGAAAGTTGAGCCTGGTTGGTGAGCCAAAGTCAAGCTACTGCTGCTTAACCAAATGAGCCACCCAGGCATCTCCTCCTTTTAATCTTTCTTATTTGCAAAAAAAAAAAAAAAAAAAAAGGCCACTTTGCCAATGAGTGAAGAATTGACTCCTTACAAAGTGGTCGCTACTTGGGCAATCCGCATACACCATCTTTTGGGTTCTTTCACTATAGTAATGGTTATGTCTCTTGATTGCTTTGAACAACAGCCTTTACCTATGTAATTATAGCCCCCGGCTCCTGGTTACATTTTTTAATTGGGTGAAAACCTAACATCAAATAACTTAGAAAAAGGAACTGGAATCATCCTTGTCCGGTCCGTTAATAGAGTTTGTCTCTTGCCACAAGAGAATAACCTGTGACTTAGCCATTCACTTAAATGTGTTCAATAGTTCTCAGAGTGGGGCACCTGGGGGGCTCAGTTGGTTATGTGTTTGACTTCCGCTCAGGTCTTGATCTCAGGGTTCATGAGTCCGAGCCCTGTGATGGGCTCTCAAGCTCTGCTGACAGCTCAAAGCCTGGAGCCTGCTTTGGATTCTGTCTCCCTCTCTCTCTGCCCCTCCCCTGCTAGCTCTCTCTCTCTCTCTCTCTCTCTCTCTCTCTCCAAAATAAATGAACATTAAAAAATAAAATAAAAAATAAAATGCTCATAGACAATGAGAGGAACAGTCATGTCAGCAAAGCCCTCAAATAAAATACTGTAGGTGCCTGAATAGAAGCATGAATAGGGTTCAGTGTGGATACACAGGACACGATGCTAAGTGTGTTTCAGAAAATCACTAGCAGCTGCCTAAAAGATAGATCGAATAATTTATGCTAAACGCAGAAACCAATTAAGACAGTGTATTCTGAGCTTCAGCATGTCTAGAAAGCTTGATTAAAAAGCCACATCCCTGAGTCCTAGCCCAGAGTGAGAAAGTCTAAGGAAGGCCCCAAGAATGTGCTTTCCTAGAGAGCTCCCAGGGGATGCCGATACTGCATCCTTGGGAGAACGTTGAGAGGGGTGCTGGCCGAATGTGTTGAAGTGCAATATCACGATCAGAGCCTGCCAGGCAGGGCTACCTGCTGGAAAACGGCTGACGCGCCGTGCAAGCTTTCCGCTGAACACATTCGAAAGCCCTAGATTTGAAGGGCAACACAAAGATTAGAGGCAGCAGAGCATAAGGGAGAAACATGCACTTTACACTCACAGACCTGAGTGCAGAGTTCAGCTCTGCCACGTACTGGCGGGGTGAGCTGAAGCAGGCCACCCAGTCTCCCAGACCATGTCTCCGTCTATAACATGAGCAAAACAGAGCCGAGCTCCCAGAGCGTCTACAGCATCCAAAGAGATGATATGCACGAGGGAACGTGGCTCTGTGGCCGGGGCACAGTGGGCCATTAGGTCGTAGCAGCAAGTGGCACAGCCTCTGTTCTCTAACCGCACACGGTCTAATGGTAAAGACTGATATTCACAAGACTTTGTACAAGGAGGATTATAGTAAATGCTATATCTACGGTTAAAAAATTAAATTCAGTGGAAGAACAGGGTTTTTTTTTAATTTTTTTTAACGTTTATTTATTTTTGAGACAGAGAGAGACAGAGCATGAACGAGGGAGGGGCAGAGAGAGAGGGACACACAGAATCGGAAGCAGGCTCCAGGCTCTGAGCCATCAGCCCAGAGTCCCACGCGGGGCTCGAACTCATGGACCGTGAGATCGTGACCTGAGCTGAAGTCGGACGCTTAACCGACTGAGCCACCCAGGCGCCCCGAAGAACAGGTTTTTAATAACAGCCACCTCACAAGGGTGCTCTCGGGATTAAATGAAATAAAGCATCTAAAAGACCCCAACACGTCCCTAGTATTTACCTTAATAGGCACTCAGCAAATTGTTCATGTCTTTCTCCCTCCCTTCTCTTGATTCTGAGATTTCTGTGAGTGTATCATGAAGTGGATGGGGTTTAAGCAAAACTTACATTCTCCTAAACTATGCTGCTTGTGTCCTTTTCCCCAAGGTTTTGAAGAGATGATATCCCATCAGATTGCCTGACCACCCAGGTTACATCCCAAATGCTTCCAGATCCTATGGAGTTCAACATCCCAGGTTGCAAAGTATTATTTCCCTTTGAATAAACCCACTACGACCAAATCGCTCCCCTGTCTGTGTGACGAAAGGTAGGAGGGAAACTCACTGAAGTGTAACATTTGGGATCAGAAACTTAAAAACATCTTTAAAAAAAAAATTCTATCAGAAAGATCATCAGAACTGCTTTGGTCAAACTCACTGTACCTGCGGAGGCCTTTTTGAACTTTCTACCTTTTGGTGATGCTTTTGATCTGCAACGCACATGATCTCATTAAAAGCATATTATTTAGCTTAAACTTCGAACACTTACCATTTTTCCCCAGTAGCCTGGGGCTCAGGGCAATGTAATGCAGTTCATGCAAGCTTTATGTCAATGGCAGCATGTCATAAAGTATCTGCCAGGATATTGCTGCAAAGGTATGCTGGGAAAAGGGGTGGGTTCTGGCTCACACACTTTAGAGAGCTTTGCAAGGTGAGGTCAGTACCCACCTGCCAATGAAATGACTCCTAATTACCCAGGAATGTTCTGCCTCAGCTGGCTGACATACACGGCAATAAATCTTAGTGGAAAAACCAGACACCTGGTTTTCAGATCGGACCTGGTTTTCCTAGGTCCAGTTAAATTAATTGTCTTGCTTCTCAATCGTCATACAATCTTTGGAGAAAAGGTACAAAACCTAGATGATGAAACCGGCCATTGATGTGTAGCGTAGCTTTTTCGTTAGCCGACTGAAGGTGATGGGGGCCCTACAAAGCAAAGCCAGCTATTGTTGCTATGAATACAGTGTATAGATAGAACCACTCCCGTTATTTATAATGATATCTGGAAGAGTTTACTGTGCTGGATTCTTTATGTACCCCCATGCTGTACATAGGAAATAAATAGAACACAAAGTCTGCAGAACACAGACGTGCCTTACTCTCATCGAGAAACACATTTAGTCATGAAAACATAGAACACCAGATAATCGCTTGTTTCCAGGACTGACGCCGTTCCCAGGTAATATCATCTTCTCTCTGGATGCAAGTCAACCACTTTCTGCTTCAATAAGGGGGTTAAACGGCAGGAGCATAAACGGGTCCTCTTAATGGTGCAGCCCAAAGTGAAGAAGTGGACCTGATATAACAAAAATGTCCAGAGGTCTGAGGTTTGGAGTAATTGGCGAACGAAATAAAGTGAAAGACATACATAGGCTCCCTCAATCTTACCTCCCTATCATCCCACTGACTTCACATCTCATGTGGCTTCTTCATATTCCAGTCAGAAGCAGCAAGACGCAGGGAAGGCAAAACAGGAAGGGGTGCCAAGATTTGCTCTTGTCTCCTTGTCCAGAATCAGGACATGTGGCACCTGCCAGCTGCCACAGAAGCTTGGAAATAGAAGGGCAAGATGATTATAATTGCTTGGACCAGTCATGAGCCATCCCCAGGAACTGGACACATGGCAGCCGAAACAAAATCAGGATTCTGTTAGCAAGAGAGAAGAGGGGGGTGGTGGATACCAAGTAGGTAACTAACAAGGTTTGCCCACACTCTCCATTTTGAGGTGATTAACACTTCTTTATAAAATCATACATCAGGGACACCTGGGTGGCTCAGTCGGCTGAGCGTCTGACTTCGGCTCAGGTCATGATCTCATAGTTTGTAGGTTCGAGCCCTGCGTCAGGCTGTGTGCTAACACCTCAGCGCCTCGAGCCTGCTTCACATTCTGTGTCACCCCCGCCCTGTGCCTCTCCACCGCTCATGCTCTCTGTCACTCAAATATAAATAAACATTAAAAATTTTTTTCCTTGAAAAAAACAGGGTTTCTTGATTTTTAAACTGCAAATAGTTGTTACAAAAAGTTTTTTTTTCTTTTAAATAAATTCACACAAAGAAAGAGAAATAGAAAGCGACGGTAGTGACCAGCAAGAGGAATAATAATTACATTCATCTTAATGTGTGTGTGCCAGTTCTGTTTGCATTAACATTGGAAAACTCCAATTAAAAAAAAATGTTTTTTTAATAAAATCATATATCAGACAGGACAAATTGACTTACCCAGGATAGGCAGAATCTTCTAGATCTCTTTGTGATAAGGACCAGGGTTTATTGGGTTTGTGAATGGTTCAAAATGTGATTCGTCTGGTTATTGGAAGAAGAGCTTTATCTCCGTCATTCCAATAGCCCCTCTGTAACCCTCACAAAGGAAACCAAGGCCCCTCCTCTTCCCCTAGCCCTGGAGCAAGGCCCTGCAGTGAAGCCAGTGCCCTCCCAAGCTCTCTATGAAGTCAAAGAGCTCTGGCTAACTGGGTGGCCCAGTCGGTTAAGCATCTGACCTGGGCTCAGGTCATGACCTCACAGTTCGTGGGTTCAAACCCTGCATCGGGTTCTGTGCTGAAAGCCTGGAGCCTCCTTCAGATTCTGTGTCTCCCTCTCTCTCTGCGCCTCCCCTGCTCTTGCTCTCTTTCTCTCAAAAATAAGTAAATAAACATTTTTTTTTAAAGGAAAGAAAATATTCTCTTAAAAAAAAAAAAGCAAAGGGCTCCTCATAGCTCTTTATCAACACTATTTTCTTTCCTTTTGTTCATGACCTCCACGTTCCTTCCCCTGCAACTTCCCAGTGAGTCCCCGTATGAGATGCCCACTGGCTCTCACAAAGGAAACTCGACAACCGTCTTTGAGGAATAGTGATCTGGTCTCTTTTGTCAGCACCTGTTGGCAACCTTCCCAACTCCTGGGCTTTTACAAACTGATGGGTGAAATCATTTACATGTCTAAGAAGCCATGTGGATAGAAGGTGCAGAACTCTTGGGCCAACCCCAGGGCACTCCTTCTAATAAGTTACCTAAAAATTAAATCCAGGACAACTTTACCATCAAGGCTTGGGTGATAGCCCACGCATACAGGCTCTAAGTTCAATGTCTCGCCCAGTGTAACACCATCTCTCAGAGCAACAGGAGCCCTGAAAAAACTTCACAGTATATTAAGTACAATTAGCAGAGCAAACATCAACGCCACCCGCCCAGTAAAGAAGTAATCACTCAGCCTTCATTCCAGCACCCATTAAGACTTGAACCATTTCTCAAACCAGTGATCTTTTTAAGTGATCATTATCATGAGCGCCCTCCTAAATTAGGGAATCCTCATTAAGGGGTACCATAATGATATTAAACTTCAGCCTTTGCTACGAAGTGAAGGTAATAAAGCTTCCAGAGAAGTGACAGCTTCTATTTTTGATCCAAACCATAAAAATAGCTAAGCACTTTCTAATGCTTTGATAAGCTAGGCTTTCTTAAATATGCCTTTAAGAAGCATTTCCTAGAATGACAGACAATTCAGAGCTGGAAGGGACCTTTGAAAGCATATAGTTCTGCTCCCCTCATCTAACAAATGAGAACTCTGAGGCCCAGACACGTCAAATGATGTGCACAGTGTCTTACTGCTAGTTAGTTGCAGAAGTTTAACATATGTAAATATAGTCAGAAATAAACCTCATTGAGACAAAAGCCTAAAAGCATGTGCACTTCTCCACTTTGGCCTCCTCTACAAGGCACCAGAGAGAACCCGCTCAGTTCAAGTATGTGAACTTGACCATAACAAAGCTATTCGAGGAAGGCTCATTAGACTTAGCAAATAAAAACAAGGGTACCCATGCAAACTTGCGTTTCAAGGAACAACAAATAACTTTTTAGCATCAGCATGTCTCGTGCAATATTTTGGGCATCCTAAAAAGCATAGTTGTATTTATCTGAAATTGACGTTGACCTGAACATCTTATCTATTATCAGACGAGACTCATTCAAGTCCTCCAGAAGATGATAACAAGAAGTCATGAGAAGTGCTCTACCTATGACATTGTGTTATGGATGTGTTAGGGCTTCCATAACAAAGTACCACGACTGGGCTACCTTATGCAACAGAAATTTATTGTCCTCCGGTTATGGGGGTTTGAAGTCTGAGATCGGGTATTGACAGGGCTGGTTCCTTCTGCGGGCTCTGCCCCAGGTCTTTCCCCTGGATTCTGATAGTTTGTTGGCAACCTTTGGTGATACAGAATCCTAATTTCTGCCTTCATGTTCCCATGGGGTTTTTCCTTTGTGCATGTCTGTACCCAGATTTTCCCTTTACATAAGGACACCAGTCTTATTGGATCAGGCCCACCCCAGTGACTTCATTTTAAGTTCAATTATATCTTTAATGGCCCTATCTCCAAATAAAGTCATATTCTGAAGTAGTGGGGTAAAGACTTCACCATGTTATGAATGGATAAAGAAGATGTGGTCTATATATACGATGGAGTATTACTTGGCAATCAAAAAGAATGAAATCTTGCCATTTGCAACTACGTGGATGGAACTAGAGTGTATTATGCTAAGCGAAATTAGTCAGTCAGAGAAAGACAAATATCATATGACTTCACTCATATGAGGATTTTAAGATACAAAACAGATGAACCTAAGGGAAGGGAAACAAAAATAATATAAAAACAGGGAGGGGGGACAAAACATAAGAGACTCTTAAATATGGAGAACAAATAGAGGGTTACCATAGAGGTAACCCTCCAGGGGGAGGGGTGATGGGCTGAAAGGGTAAGCGGCATTAAGGAATCTACTCCTGAAATCATTGTTGCACTATATGCTAACTAACTTGGATGTAAATTTAAAAGTAAATATATTTTTAAAAAAAGACTCTGCTGTGTTTATTTGAGGGGACATGATGCAACCCACAGCACATCCTAATGAAAACTCCCTACGGCCTGTAACACTTTCAGGTACAATAATCTATTAAAGGTACAGAAGACGGTACTGAAGGCAATCACTGTTTCCTTGCTCATCACCAGTGATAATGCTCCAACTGTTTTGATGGGAAATATCTCAAAACTAACCTGGATGTTCTCCTATCTTTTATTGTCCTTCTCAGAATGTGCCCTTCTTGCTACTTATTAGCAAGCATGGAATTGTTCTTAGACTTTGCTTTAAGGTACTTTGATCCTTGGGGAGCAGGACTCCATATGAAGTTTGATTCCTCCAAAGGCCAGTGGTTTGCTTCACTCACCAAGAAAGATGACCACACAAGGCTCTACCTTCTGCCTCCCCGTCTAAGCTTTCATCCTGTATGTGGGCTTGTGCCCTCTGACCCCATCAGCTTGGCGGACAGCACTGGCAATGCAAGGGGAGCGCGAAAGCCCTCTTGTTGAGATGACTGGCTTCCTGCTTAACGTCTGAGCTTCAAGGAGGCCACAGAATCAGGTAGTGGTAATTACTGCTTAATTACTTTATGTCCCAAGTTACTTTATGTTCCATATGAGGCCCAGGTATGTCAAATGATTTGCTCAATGTGTTACAGGTAGTTCGTTGCAGAACTAGCTTAACATGTAAGAAATCTAGGGAGAAATAAACCTCTTCTGGCCAAGCAAGACTCCAAGCTAAAGACTCCTGCCCCCCATGCTGCCTGCTACTATTACCTGAGAAGTCAACAAAAAAAGGCAGGATTTACTTGACTGGAACCTAATGAAGATGGTTTATTAGATCAGTAAGGATTTGGACAGTGACAGTGACTTCCATATTCTTGAATGAATTGCAAAGTTTGCTTCAAAGATTACACCAAAAACTGTGGGTGCCACTCACGAGCAATGTTCCATCATCCAGTTTTATACAAAACAGGATAAGTGCACCTGGGTGGCTGTGTCATTAAGCATCTCACTTCGGCTCAGGTCATGATCTCAGGGTTCATGAGTTTGAGTCCCACTTCAGGTGAGCCCTGCTTCAAGTGAGCCCTGCTTCTCTCTCTCCCTCTCTCTCCCTCTCCCCCTCCTGGGATTCTCTTTCTGCCCCTCATTCACTTGCGCGCTCTCTCTCTCAAAAAAAAAAAAAAAAAAAAAAAAGGAAGGATCTATTGTAATATGACATTATGCCCTTGATATGACATTTCACTAATGCCATTATGTTAGAAATAGAGACGGATTAACAAGATATTGTCTCTTTGAAGATGATGAAGTGATCTCAGAATAAAGAACATCAAAGTTTCAAAACCAGAAATGAATCATATTTTCTATTTTATGTTCTTACCCAAAAGAGAATCATTATTCGCAATTAATATTTTTAAGCAATCAGATTAATTCATTTTTCTCTTCATCTAACAACGTCTTCCTGCTTCATTTTCTACTTACATAGAATGTAAATGCGTACTGTAACTTCTGGGATTGTAACC
Source organism: Panthera uncia (assembly GCF_023721935.1). Taxonomy (NCBI): domain Eukaryota; kingdom Metazoa; phylum Chordata; class Mammalia; order Carnivora; family Felidae; genus Panthera; species Panthera uncia. Next base: position 19,206,252 of record NW_026057581.1, read on the forward strand.
TATTTAAAAGTCTCCATAACCTCAAGGATCATAAGTGGTAGAACAGGTTAAATAAAAGTGTATTGTTTTTAGCCAGAGGCCTATGCAAAGGTATAGAAAAAAAAAAAAAGATACAATTTAACTTTTAAAAAAAGCCTAAAAGTTCCCAACAGAACAAAATTAGAATTTTATTGGCAGTAAGAAAATATGTGATTTCAAGTTCAATTTCATAAGGTGAACCTTAGAACCCTCCATCATGAGGTTGATTTAGCTGCACTGTCTAAAATTGTTTGGGCTCTGATTTTAAAGACAGTCTTTGCAAAAAGACAAAAGACCAAAAGATATGTCCAGGCCTGTGGTAGTAAGGGAACTACGATTTCTGAAATCGTTCCTTCGGTGATCCTGATTTCACCCTCACCTCATGAAATTTTAGCCATGGTTTCAGATATACAAAGCATAATACAAGATAGAATAAAAATACTTAAAATCCAGTCAAGGACAATACACAATAGATTTGGGGTGCTTGAGTTGTAAAAATGGATCTGCTATATACATGTACTGCCCGTAAACATAGTCTACAATATAAAACTTTTCCAGACTTGGGAAAGGTAAGGTTAACTATGGGAAGTAATGTTTTGTGATCCCTGATTGTACTCTACCAAACAGACAAAATGTACACTGAAGAGGCTGAGCACTGAGCATCTGATTAAACATCAAGCTACAGAAATCAATGTTTATTTGAAAAATGAACTGGTAGTCCACAGAGATGAAATTACTTCTAGTATCGTAATATATGATTCCTTACAATGATGTAGCTGCGGATGGCATAAGTTTTATAGACAGTCCTTAGTGGTATCCCAAATAATTAAATATCATTTAATGGTAGAACTCAAATGGCAAATGGACGTAAATTTGCATAATTTAAGAAAACACGGTCGAGGTGATTACTTACTTTAATTTTAGAACTTATTTTTGATCTTTAAACAGAATAATAGAATTTATAAGTATTTTTTAGGCAAAAAAAATACACATGTCTTAAAATGAAAAAATTGATAGTTAAGAAAACGTTGGTACGCTTTCGATTAGGTTAAAATGGGAATAAAAAAAAGGGAGTGTACCATGCCAATCCCATATTCAACCACCAGGTGGCACACTAGTGCCTTCTTTCCCCCATTCAACAGTAGAAAATACCATTGGAAGAATGGTTTCGTTTTTTGTTTGCTGTTTTTTACGCTTCTATCCAAAACCAACTTAGAGTCAAAAAAATATGAATCCACAAGTGGTTCTTTCTCAACTTTAAGATTTTTACTATCAGTGGAAGTTATTTTGCTTTGCTTTTTCATTAAGCTTTGAGCCAATAAACACAGTGATGGGCAGAAGTACCAATAAAAATAAGTCCATTGATGATTCTTTACATGGAAACAGTAACAACTGGAGAAGTAATTTTACCTTTCAGGATACTCAAGCAACGATTGCTGGTATTTAATATTCTATACTTACACTTCATATTTGTAAAGCATATTACTACAGACTTATAAGTGATTACAAAAGTATGATCAAATAAAAGAAATCTATCCCATCTAGTTAGAATCTTGAACACTGGAAGGATATCGGTAGATTTTTCCAACATTTTAAAATGACATTTTTGCTAAGATAGTGAATCAAAACCACCCCAATTTTTTAAATATCTCAACAGAATTCCCCATTCATGCTAATTTAGATTCGTGGATAGAGATTGTCATAATGCCTTCGGAATAGTCTTTCTTCCCTAAAAGTAACTATGTCTCTAATTTTAATTTACTGAAAAAGGGAACCCTTCTTTTACTGAAGTATATCAAACACATTTGGGATTTACCCCCAGTTGACTAAGAACTAGCAAGCAAGCAGTACGTTAAATAGCAGTTTATACCAAATTTTCAATGGCCACTGACCAAACAGGCTGCACAAGTGGGAATTTTGCTCCCTTTGGTTCTAAAATGATCACAAGGTAGCATGAAATGCCACCAACCAGTTATGCCACCTTGAGCAAATTATCTGAAGTCTTTATACCTTCTTTTCCTCGAGTGAAAAATTCAATAAAGTAGAATATTTCGAAAGCTCCATTTCACTTATAAAACGATTCTTTGTATTTGAATCTAAAGCATAAGAAGGCATTGCAAAGGAATTTAGAAAAATAGGAAAAGCTAGGAAAAATTCTTCATGCAACAAACGACCCTAACAAAGACAAGAGTGTACAGATTGCCTCTCCTTGTCTCCATCTTCTCCAATGCTTGGAATCAAGAACTCTAAATGCACAAAGAAAGAAGAAACGCTTTTGGTTTAGCATGTGTTTACTTACACCGGTCTAATTGATATTTAAGAAAAGAATTCATTAGGATCTTGCTCTAACTGCCCTCTACAGAATTTTCAGCAGTGCAGGTCTGCTCAACAGATTCCAATTCCTGGAAACCACAACTTAAGCGTCCGACACGAAAGATAGTCATGGCTTTAGATATATGTGTTATGCCCGTGTAAGATGATCCTGTAAGCACTAAACCCCTTTTCTTATAACATGTGCTTGAATTACTCCCATAATTTAGAGCTGTATTATCTCTTCACATTTAGTTTACAAAACCAAGATAAAAATCTCTGAATTCCTCAACTTTGAGAATGATTCTATAGTATGCATGTGCTATATACAAAATCTATGCTGAGCCAACAACACAGCCATATTTTTACTTAATAGACATATTTCTACCCCTTCCGTAATAAATTGACTACCACTTTAATTTACAAATATGTCCAAGAAATACATTTAATGGCCTAACTGTAAGAAGGTATGTTTCTTTTTTAGCATACAAAGGCTTCTTTCTCTATGGTGTGCTTCTGATGGTATTTTAAAGAAGACGTTCACAAGAGATAGGTCCTTAATTAAGACTTTAAAATGAGGGCAATAAATATATTTTATTGGTTATAATACCTTTTTCTTTATTAGAAGGATAACAGACTGCTGGTTAACTGGTCATGAAATATTAATTAAAAAGAAAAATATATGATAGAAGCTATCTCAGTTGGTGCTAACTCATTTTTTCACCTGGATTTTTTTCTGCATAAAGTTAAAGCCAGATGGACCCAGTCATGTCACCCATAGGGAAAGACCGATTGGTCTTGCCAGTCTTGTATGTCAGCTCACCCACCGACAGAAAGCTCTGGAGTTTCTTGGCACCAATATTCAGAACCTAGAGAAAATTTCATTTGGACCTGAATCAGAAAGCATGCTCAGGACAAAACATTCACGGCAGAGTCTCCCACAGACGTGTGTATGAACATAGCAGTTATTCATGGAACACTTCAGTCCCCACCAAGCAAGCAATGGGACACAACAAGGGAACTCGTTCTGCCCCAGACACCTATCATTGCTAAGTAGCACCTTCCATACCTTATCACATTTCTCCCGGATTCTACCCACTTTCCCATACTTCAGCCTGCTGCCCTCAACCTGGCAGGGAGATAATTAAAACAGCAAACTGATAATTGTCGGAGGAGTTGGGGGTGGGGAGGGGGGAGATTGGCGAAATGAGTGAAGGGGAGTAGGAGATATAGGCTTCCAGTTATGGAATGAATAAAAGGTACAGCACAGGGAATACAGTCGATGATATTGTGATAGAATTGTATGTGCAGATGGTAGCAGCACTTGTGAAGGGTGTAGCATAGGGTCCAGAGAAGTTGAGTCACTGTGTTGCACACCTGAATCTAATGTAACATTGTGTGTCAACTATACTCATTTTTTTTTTTTGATTTAAGAGAAAAAGCAGATGTTTTAGAATAAACGTAAATAGCTTAAGGGAAAGTAATCCGCAAATACCACCTATGATATTTTTAAAATGGGATGGAGATAAGCTTCTTTGGGCAACTCTGATATACTCTGGTGTCATATTGCTGGAAGGAATTCTGGGGAAGAGCCCTGACTCTCAATTGCCCGGTTCGGTGCAGGTTCATGTGCTGATGGTCACCCTCAGAGGAAGGATTTACTTGAGGACTCTGCAGCAATCACCATGGCAACCAGAAGTCTCCAACCCATCTCAAACTTTAACGTGAATATGAGTCATCAAAGACCATCTTGCTAACAGCCAGCTTCACATTCAACAGGTCTGGAGTGGAGTGGAGGTTTGCAGTCCTCAGACCTCACTCGGAGTAGTGAGGACTTTCTTTCCAGGAAGCTTTGAGCTGTTAGCCTTTTTCCAGTAAAGGGAAGGAAGAGCAGAGCTTAACTAAGTCCTTTAAGTTTATGTGTTTTTTTTATGCAAACAGATTCTTGGTACCTTTTTAAAATCTCATTTACAGTATGATTATTACAATATCATTTGTGTAACAACTGATAATTTTTTAAAACTTAAAAAAAAATAAACAACTTTTAAAATAATTGGCAGTCCCTTGATGCACCCTGGGTGGCTCAGTCGGTTAAGTGTCTGGCTTTGGCTCAGGTCATGATCTCACAGCTCGTGAGTTCAAGCCCCGCATCAGGCTCTGTGATGACAGCTCAGAGCCTGGAGCCTGCTACAGATTCTGTTTCTCCCTCTCTCTCCCTGTTCCTCCCCCACTCTGTCACTCTCTCAAAAATAAATACAAACATTAAAAATGTTTAAAAAATAATAATAAAATAAGTGCCAGTCCCAAGGTGCCATTTCCCTTTGCTTTCCAGAATGTCTAATATTCATTCACTGGCTTCTCTATATTTTCAACCTTGAAAAGCACTAGAAGGCTTATTTTTTCCTTGATTAACCGTTTATTTTATGTTTAAAATTATAACACCGTAAAATTGACTTTTTTTCCTTTGGCGTACAGGTCTTTGAGTTTTAACACATGTATAGATTTGTTTAAATCCCACCACAATCCAGACACAGAACAGTTCCATGACCCCTCTTCCCCGCCCCCCCCCCCAAAATAAAGAGTTCTATGATTTTGGTTTCCAAATTTCCACAGCTTTCTCTTTATTTCTCCCTTGGCTCCCAAATTTGCAGGCAACGTTATAAGAGTTTGGTTTTTTAATAAAAGTGAAGTGAAATTAAGTATTGGTCTGAGAAATTTTCCAGAAAATTCACACTTGAAGTATCAGGAGACCCTAGAGGGTTGAAATTCTGAGGTTCAGAACGACTGCAATAAAATGATGGAAGTCGTGAATTCTGGCTGGAGACAACACATCCTCCTGGTCTGAGCTCTCAGGTGAGCCTCCACTTGGCCTTTCCTCTCTACCCTGGGCTCTTTCGTGACCTGCCACTTTGGGAATGGATCACACCCCCAGAGACAAGAAGGGCCACACGCCTGCCATAAGCCTGGCTCCAGGTATCTCTGCCTGCCTATAACTGCTCTGTCCGCCATTGGTCACAGGGTGTTGCCCATGGACCTTCCTGCGATGGGAGATTTCTCCACAATGTTCTCTTTATTGTATTGCCAGAGTCAACCCAGGAGAGGGTGCAGGCTGCCTCAGAGCCTGCAGCAAGCTGTCAGTGCTGATCCTCTAGGCTGGAGGTATAGCACCCCTCTGCATGGGGAGAGCCCCAAAATAGGTCACTGACAGAAGGTGGGAATGAGTTAGGTCATTTATTCTGTTTCAGCTTGTAGATCAATGGAAACCATTGAATCTATACCCCCCAAAAAGTTTCAAATCACGGTAAAGATCTCAGATTCTTCAATGATTCACATTAACAACTATAGGTAAAAGAATAAACCTTCAGGAAATGACAGAACTGCTTTAATTTGGGGGCTGTTTCCAGCCCCTGTATACTTTTAACTCCATTCCTGCCTCAAAACAAAGAGGTCTTGCAATACTGCCTTTGATTTATGGAAAGAAAAAAAGACGATATTACTGAAAAGACCCATTACTCCTGTGCCTCGTCATGTAGTTCAATGTTAAGTACTCTACAAAACTGAATCCTTGGTGGAATGCAATTCTGTAATTCAATCGAGAGATCTTGCTAATGTCCCAGTCTGCAGGAACATAGCTTAAGGGTTTTAGGTTTAGCAGGAAACCTTGCAAACCAGAGACGGAATTACAGCCTGCGTCTTCAATCAGGGATGAGAGAAGGTTGTTGGCAATGTAATATTAAACAATTATTAAGATTTTTAACAGGAAGTACAAGAATGATAAAGCTAAGATAGTCTCAATCAGGTATTGGGGCTTAGAAAGTAAAGGATGAAGACAAGACGCCAGATGGACAATACATGGATAATTGTTGGCGTTGGATGATTAGTAAGTGAGCACTGAGTTGATCAATTCTATTTCAGCATATTTTTTAAGATGTCCATAATAAAAAGTTAAAAAAAAAAAGATGCTACCCAAAGTATTACGACGGGAAAATAAGGCTTTTGGAAATTCACAGAGTCTGTAGATGCTTCTCATTTTATGTATTACATGTAAATATGAATAAATATTATTTGATAACTTCTGCAGGATTATGGATCAATTGACCATGTAAATGGAAATAGTGTAAACAGGAGTAAGGTACCTTCTCTGTGCACTAAAGGAGCTCTCTTGTATAATAAATTCTGTGGGGTTCTGTGGGGTTGTGTCATCATATATTATTCATACATACACCCCCACAAACACCCACACCCACACCGCCCCCCCCCCCACACACACACTATTATATATATAGTCAGGCGCTTCCAAATGGAAAATTAAGATTGTAGGAACACCGGTTATTTATGTCACAAAACAGTCCTTGTACTATTTTCTTTAAACATGGGTGCATAATGATAATATGACTCAAGAACTTCTATTTATGTACCAAATTGTTTCTAACCTGTAATTATAATTATACTCATTTAGGAAGCATTTGAAAATACTTACTCGCTGGCCCTAACCAGTCACGATTAATCAAGTTGATTAATCAATTAATCATATTCTCTAAATTTTTAAATTGAAGATTACTAGCCTGCTACTCAGGAACACAGCTAAGGCATAAGGTGAGAAAATGTCTTCAAAACCAAGATTACTATATTGTTTAGATAACCTCAAATATCCATGCTAAGTAGAGAAATGTTTGCTGTGGATAAATTAAATTATAGTGGAAGTCATGGTACACTCAACGTTAAATAGAACAAAAGGAAGTAATGCGCCGAGCTGTGATAGTTGACCAGTTGGCCAATGGTGGATCCGTGATCAGTGATAGCTTGAGAATCTGTTAGTACAACAGGCAGATAAGAGATGTAAAGACATAGTAAAGAGCTCCAGGACCAAGCTATCCTAACAGACATGGGGAAATTCACCCTTCCCATTGTACTTTCTGCTAGCAACAACTCTAAGATACTCACCACCAGAGACTTTTCTAACTTTCTTCCAGGGAATCTCTTGCCCTACAGACCTGGGTTTGTTGGGATTTGCATAGCTTGTTGGTTTTGTTTGTCTAATCTCAGATGAGATAGTCTTTCATTTTCTCTGTCCTCAGCTGAAAACTCTTATTTGGATGAAGGTGCTTCTTATGCTCAAGGATGTTTGTTACCAAACCACCAGTGTCAGGTACCACATGGTGTCAGAAGGGAAGACAAGGCACGCTGGCTTTGGACTAGCCTGAATCCAGTTGCAACCAAGTCAAAAAAATAAATAATAATAATAATAGTACTATTAGCTCATCTCTATTCCATTAAGGCTTCTGGGAATCAGTTTTTTCCTTAGAATGGGAATGCCTCAAATTCAGAAATGATCATGTATGTACCGTATTATTACAGCTAAATTCAAGAAGTCCTTGCTGGAGCAGTTTAGCGTATAGTAACTTCTTTGATCCTTACAAATCCAATTTATTGGATCCTGTTATACAGGGAGGACATGAATTATCCATATTTTACATATGATCAAACTGAGGCTCAAAGAGCTTATGGCTTACTCACTCTCAGGTTGCCTGTCAGAGTCCAGAGAAACCTGAGTTTATGATTTCCAATCTAGTGCCCGTGCCGCCAGGAGACAGCTGCCCTCCACAGTCACTAATCAACACATACGTGTATTGAGCAAAGCATTACACTGGATGCTATGGAACAGACAGGAACAAAAGGTCCCTGTCCTGCAACAGCTTGAGATCTAATTGGAAGAATAAGACATTTCATTTTTGTGAACAAAATGAAAAATAACTATAATACCAGTATGAAATGTTAAAAAATAGATCATGAAAGACAGTACAGACAATAAAAGCTACAGGACCTGGTGACTCAAACTGAGCAAGAGAGAAGGTTCTTTCAACAGATATTTGTCCACAAGTATTTATTGAGCACCTACTATGTGTCCAGGACTTTTCTCCAAGGTCAAAGACTTTGTACTTTTCTCACCCAAGCTCTCGCAGCATTTGGAGACTCTGGGTGGGAGAGATACTAAAAATACACACACACACAGGTGCCTTTTGGGGGCCCATGGGGTGCAGAGTTAATAGGAGCCTTCCATGGACAGTGAACGGTGCTGGGGTTGGGACCCAGGACATCATGCCGAATTCGACATGGCCAGATGTCTCTTTCATGCCCCTACCTCATTCCTCTCTTGTCAAGCAATCTGTACCTTGATAAAACCACTGATAAAACATTCATGGGACGAGATTAGGTTTTAAAACCTACCTAATGTACCGTGAAATGTGTAGTGTTGGCTCCAGCAATCAAAGAAGCCCTGTGGACCTGCTCTGCTTTGTAGCCATTTGACCTGTCAAGCTCCGGAGCCATATTCTTCTGGTTTTTGTCCTTTCAAGTTGCCGAGGGAAAAGAAATCTCTGCGCAGCTCTGTCTGGCTTGTCTGTCTTCCCAGTTACCTGACCACACACACATCCTTTATTTTTCTGCTTTGCTGGAGTGGTTTCTTCCACATTTCAATCGAAGCCTGCTCCCAACCAGAACAGCTGAGGAGGTGATCCCAGAAAGGATTTGAGAGTACCATTTTTAAGAGGAGCTGTGTTTATTAAATAAAATATGTTTTATTCTCTTTGTTTCTCAGTGATGATAACTGAAACAGGGAAAGTTGCATGCTTAACACTGGGCCCTGAGCTGGCCGTGAGTGGTTTTTAATTTAATTTAATTTAACTAATTCATTAATATAATGAAGCAACTCCTGCCTACCTACTATGTGCCATGAATGCATCAGGAAAAAGAACTGATTTTTTATATTCTACCATAATTTTTCATGGTGGTTACTACTAGACCCATTTAAGTAGATGACAAAGATTGAAGGAAGTTGATATTTGACTTAGACACCATTATCGCATTTTATATTTACCTCCCACCACCCCAACATAGTCCTTCTGTTCTGTCAGGCCAGTGTCCTTGCACATGGCTCCCTCAACCCCTGTGTCCTGGGGTCCATCACCCTGGCTTGGAATGTCCTCACACATGCTTATTCATACCCCATGTATCCTTTATGGCCAGGTCAATCCTCAAATCCTATTAATGTTTTCTTGACCACTCAGTCCTCTTAATTTCTCCCTCTCCCCTGAAATCTCTTCTACAGCATTCGTAGGTGTAACCTCTCTCTTCTCTTCAAAAGATCATATGCAGGAACTGTGATGGCTGGTGCCATACACCATGTTTGGTACCGTTCACAGTGTTGTGCACACACTGGGTACTCAATAAATACTTGACCAAGAGACTGATTGGCTGTAAACCAATCAGTCTCCCGTACTGTTAGAGGACCTACAAAGAAAAAGTGGGTCTTACCAATGCATATATTTCCATAAATCTATTTTTTATTCTCACGTTAGAAGATGGTAATTTAACCTATCTCATTTTTGCGCTCTACCCTTTGGCACGCTTTCTTGAAGAGTCTCTGTTTCAAATGACATTCTCTTCTTTCTTCGGTCCCTTTTTTTACCCCACCGGCAAAAATGTTACCATTTTCATTTCCTGAGCCAAATGCAAAACCTAAACGTGGTGATTCCAATTAATTATATCCCAATTTGGTTGTTCTCACTAACCAAATCAAGGAGTCTCCATCCAGCAACTGAAAGCTGGTCAGAGTCTTGAAATCCACCGAACAGATATGCAACTTCTTATACTGTCCAATTCCTGGTATTATCTTAGCTACAGTCAGAGCCCAGTTGCCTTTGTTCCCTTAGAAATTATCGGCTGCCACCTATCAGATCTGTTACTGTGTACACAGGGCTAGGTACACCCAGGATCTGGAAGATTTCTGCAAGCCACTCTTTGTGTAGCATAACTATACATGATTTTAAAGATCTTAACCCACCTCTCATTCTCCCTGCCCCCCAGAACTAATCTATATGCTAATTTGCACTTGATAATGCCGTCCCATAATATGGTAATTGCTGTAATGTTTTCTAGGGAGAAAAAAAAAAGTAGAAATTGAGCCATGGCTTCATCTCTGAAGTCTGCATTCATGAGAACCTCTACACAAAGAGCAAGTTATAAAGCACATCAGTGGGTTTGCCACATTGAGGTCAAAGTGAATTCGCTCTGGAAAAACTGGAAATATTCTCCTGGGCTACACTATTTTGAAATGATCCTCAGAAGCACGATGTGTACCAGGAGGCGGTGAGCTATAGCCTATTGTAGATGAGTTAAAAATGGTTGCGTTCCCCCACCGAAGAGGGCTTCTAGATTTGCAAGAAAGTCTGAAAACCCTGACTTAACACTTCATCCTCCGAAAGATGGCCAAGGCTTCCAGGCTCCCAGCTTCTCCACATAACCTTTATGTGCACATAGTCTTGCCCTATTACCCTACATGTGCCCTCCAATGCTATTAAGATATCAAATGCAGAAATGACAACAAGAGAGCCCTAATTAAACAGCAGCAGCCAAAGCCCTCGAAGGAACAGCCTGAACCCAAACAAGAGGAGCTCGGGGCTGGAAAGGGGGGAGAAAAGACAATGGGGGCTTTGAAGTCAGCTGGGTGTAAAGCAATGGGTTTGTTTTGTGTATTTAAAGGGCCAGATGATATAAAGCGCTCCCAGTGCTGTCGGGCCAGAGACCAAGCTCAGGATTCACCAAGACCGAAGGGGTAATAACACTCACTGAGTCCTGTGACCAGAATCAAATTGTAATTGGCCTCGGAGATCACTTATGGCAATCAGGGAAGTAATATGCTTCTGAATAATTATGAATAATTAGGCACATTTATGAATAATTACACTGATAATAACTATCTAACTCATTCCATTTTAAAATTGTAATTCAGTCATTATGCACTGGGTAGTCATTCCCTTCATCGTGATTTCTGCATATTCATGGCCTAATCCATCTGCCAATCTTACGGGGACTGGGTCAAGACCCTTACAGCAATGGCCAGGTCCTGGACTCACCCTGGGGACAAGGAAACATACTGATGCTCAGAGTCAGAGCTTCATATCCTCCTTGATAGACTTGAGAGGACTCTGGACAGTAGAAAACAGCAGAAAGAACATGAAGAACTATTTTCCTAAAACATTGGAGCCTTGCCAACCTGTGACTCGTTTCTCAATATGCAAGTGACTTAAAGTACCGTCCAGGAGCTCGTTGCTATGTTCAATACTGCTGGTAAAAAGAAGCTGTTTCCATGTGTCATTGAGAAGAATACCAGTACGTTGTACAAGAGCTGTCTTTTAAGAGCGTCTTCTGATCACGGTACCAGGCCGCTTAGAAAATCAGAAGTTCCAACTTGAAGAGAAAGTCTTAAAATAATGTGCACTTCTTCAGGCTTCAAAACAAAATGCACCCTTGTCTTATTGCCAAATGCTTTTCTTCTTCATATTCTGTCTTTCCTTTTTCTTCCTCTTCTTCCCTTGTCTCTCTCTCTCTATCTATCTCTCTGTCTCTGTCTCTGTCTCTCTCTCTACCATTACCAGCTTCTCCACCACCTCTGCATCCCTTTCTGTTCAAGTCCTAACATGGACAATCATAAAAGTAAAGTTATATTTTCCTGATTCCAAAAGTAGTAACTGCTCACTTGGAAATTTGGAAAGTGTCGGGAGAAATAAACAAAGAAATTTTAAAAAATCAATAATCTCAGCACCTGAGAGAACCAATATTAACTTGATATGCTAAGGCTTCTTACATATTTGTACACCACCAAAATTATATTACAAAAGTAAGTTTGCATCCTGACATTTTCTTTAACATTTTCCATATTATTAAAATAATAATTGTCCATATTCATAAGTCATGAGCATTTTCCATATTATTAAACTCATGTTTAAAAGTTGCATGTTTGGGTGGCGCCTGGGTGGCTCAGGCAGTTAAGCATCTGACTTTGGCTCAAGTCATGATCTCACAGTTCGTGAATTTGAGCCCCGCATCGGGCTCTGTACAGACAGCTCAGAGCCTGGAGCCTGTTTCCAATTCTGTGTCTCCCTCTCTCTCTGTCCCTCCCCCACTCATGCTCTATCTCTCTCTGTCTCTCAAAAATAAATAAACATTAAAAAAATTTTTTTAAAAAGTTGCATGTTTCCAAAAAGAGTAGGGAGGATATTTTAAGATTACTAAAATGTGTAGAAGTCACTGGTGTAGTGGTAATCATTTGGCCATGTATAAATGTATCAAATCATGTTGTACACCTTAAACTTACACAGTATTGTATTTCAATAAAGATGAAAGAAAAAGAAAAAAAAAGTTGCATGTTTGGGGCGCCTGGGTGACTCAGTCGGTTGAGTGTCCAATTTCGGCTCAGGTCGTGATGTCTCAGTCTGTGAGTTCGAGCCCCACGTTGGGCTCTGTGCTGACAGCTCAGAGCCTGGAGCCTGCTTCGGATTCTGTGTCTCCCTCCCTCTCTGTCCCTCGCCTGTTCGTTCTCTGTCTCTCTCAGTTTCTCAAAAACAAATAAATGTTAAAAAAATTTTTTTTTTAAGTTGCACATTTGATATGGCCAAATGATAGCACATGAAAGTGTGCATGACAATCATTTACTGAAATTTAGGGTACCCGTGTTTCCCATTTTGCCATATTATCCTATGGGGCAGTTTTCTTTTGTTCTTATTTATTACCCTATTATTTCCATGTTTCTTTCTCTTTCTTTTAAACTAAGACTTGACCTGGGCATAAGAAGTATGCTGCCCCAGAAACAAATAAGACTAGGGAATAATGTAACTGGGTTAGTGCCTGGGCAGGCTTACAACATACAATCTCTTTAGGTATGAACAACATTAATATCCTGCAGTGTAATCCTTTTGATGCAGAATTAAGCCATACCAGGATCCCATCTTGAATCCAAACCAAGGTGGCTCAGTAACTGAAACACATTATGATACATTCTTCCCTAAGACTTGATTGCTGAAAAATCGAGGCACAAATGGTATTTTATTCAGCTGCTGGAAGAGTAGTTTCCAAGGCTTCTGAGGCATCGGAATTACCTAGAGACCCTTTTAAAAATATCTTTCTGGTGTTCACCAGTTGATATTTTGATTCCACAAAATCCAGAGTATAGGCCAAGCTGGGAAGAGAAGCAGGCAGCCAATGATAAAATTCAGCATGGCATTCCAAGAACCCCGGGACTTTGCTGTAGAAAGAAGGTGGTTCATGAGCACGTGGGTCTCATAGTCAGATGGACATTTGAGAAAGAGGACTCTGACTCCAGTGCAAGTGAACAAAATAGAGTGGTTGTGGGATCAGGCATGAGGGGAAAGAAGTCACTGGATGAGGTTGGCTATAGAGGCAACCCGGATATCTGGTCAACCAACAATGAGGGCATGAACTGAGTTAGGGCACTGTGGATAGGAAGGCAGAGAAGTAAACTATATGTGGTAGAATTAATAAGATCATGTCAGTGTCAGATGTGAGAACTGAAAGACAAATCTAAGTTGACTCCCAGTTATCTAATTTGGAATAACACAGTGGGAGGGGAAGCGGCCAGTAGGTTTGGTGTGAAGGCCATGATGAATTCACCTGGAAACCATGAGTTATCAAAGAAAAAGGAAAACACTGTTCAAAAATAATCACTTTCTGAAATTGTTGTTTGGATTTTTTTAAATATAATTTACTGTCAAGTTAGCTAACATACAGTGTATACATTGTGCTCTTGGTTTCAGGGGTAGATACCCATGGTTCATTGCTTACATACAACACCCAGTGCTCATCCCAACAAGTGCCCTCCTCAATGCCCATCACCCATTTCCCCCTCTCACCCGCCCCCCTATCAACCCTCAGTTTGTTCTCTGTATTTAAGAGTCTCTTATGGGTTTGCCTCCCTCTCTGTTTGAAAGTTTTGTTTTTCAAAATATAAATATTTCTATTATGACACAGTGTGATAGCACTCCAGTGAGTGTAAAGCCTTCTTAGATGGCCAGCCTTTCATGGAGAAGCCAACAGAAGAGCTCTCGTAAGACAGATATTTGGCATCACCTGTTACTCTATGATCTGGAGAGAAGTGGTCCAATAATTCTTCACTTTGTCTCCCCAGCTAACTTGGGGACAAAAAAAGCCACACATATAATTCAATCATACCTCAGTTGTAGATCTTTGTGAGTTCTCTTCCCTGGTATGGTCGGACACCGGTAGTTCCTTGCATCAGGCAGCTCTAAAGAGATTTGATGCCCTCGTCTCTGTGTCCCAGCAGGATTTCTTGTACACTTTGAGGACAGTTAACATCCAGAAGAATTAACCAGAAATTCTAAAAATAAAAGTTAAAAAAAATGCTCCGTGGAATATATTAATCCAAGAGTTGGAGGAATCAAATATTTTGCTTAGAGTTTATGGGCAGACTACCTGTAAAAAGGATGAACCCAATTTTTTGGTTTTGGTTTCATCTGAACATTTTATCTCCAAGGTACTGGGCTAGCCTCCTATTCTAAAAAAGAAGCCACCGATATTTCAAAAGCAACAAGAGCAAATCCAAGGGGTATTTTTCAGTGGAAAAACTGTATCTCAATTGTAGTATCTTTTCTAGGTGGAGTAAATAGAAGGGAATAAGAAATATGTCTTAATATCATAAATCCATTAAAAATCCTGGTTTCTGGAGATAATTAACAACGCAGGAAAAGGCACAAAAGCAAACTACAAAGTTGGGTATTCACTAAGATTGTAACTACATTTTTAAAGTGTAAAAGAAAGAATGGAAAGAAACACAGCAAAATATGAACAAGAATTCTGTTACCTTCGGGAAAGTACATTTTTTTGTCTATTTTGCATCTTTTTTTTACAATATGGTCATGTCAAATAAACGACAGTAACCCCAGCAACTAAACAAACTGTGCTCTGGCCAAATGAAGAGAAATTAGGAGTTGGGGGTGGGGGGAGGGTGGAACCCAGAGAGGTCAATGTTCTTACACAAGGTCATACTATACATCAGTTGAAAGAGCTAAAAACAGAGCATATAAGTAATGGTGAGAATCACACACTCTCTTGGCCAAGCAGTGAGAAAAATGAGCCCCAACCAGGACGGAATCAGGGTTCCTAACTCAACTATCACCTTGAATGAAGGTCCTACTTGGAAAAGCAGAAATGTGTGCCCTTTTGGGCAGTAGCTCCTGAACCGGCCCATGAGTGTATAGAGGTCCAGCCATAAAAACAGAGGGATTTCTCTCCTTAGCAAAGGGGGCTGTACCCACGGTGTGAGCTGTCACCAAACACCATCAACATCTTGAAAACAGCTTGAGTTTGATGTCTCAAGGAGCTTCCTTATCCTCCCTCCCTTCGCATCTCCCTTCCCCCCCCAGAACAAAGAGGCCATTATCTTTTTGTTTTTCTGAATGAGGTATTTGGATAATGATTCCACTGCCTACCCAGCCTCTTCCCCCACTGCCCTGCTGCCAGCTAAATTCCTATGATTGATGGGGGCAATACTTTGAAATTTTGAGATGTGGGGGGCTGGAGGGGAGAGGGCAGGGAACACCATGGTCAGGAGAGAGGCAGGAGGGGATGCTGCTGACATGCCAGGGACATTAGAACATGTCAGGGCCAGTAAATGATTCATTGAGGTAATAATGATAAACATTTGTCTCTGAGCATATATGTGCATTTTACCTAACAGTCTCAAGCATCCGGAAGTGAAGAGAGGCTTGGAATAAATCAAAGGAACAGGCCCTAAATGGGAATCCCTAAGGAACGGGATCTGAATTGTAAATGCCTGCCAGAATTTCACACATCAAATTACAATAAACGGAATGATATTTTAAGCAGCTCAGTACTTAAAGGGTACTGTATGGAGTCCTGAGGATTTTCTTCTATGTTAAGATTTCTCTATGTTGCCAGTTGGATCTTTGCATGTCTCTCACTCACTGGGGCACTGCCATTGTGGATTCAGCTAAGGAGAGATTTTCACCCGGAAACCACGTGGGTGACAAACTCAGTCCCTGTGCCCCACCTTCCCTTCCCTTGTGGCCAGTGCCTTTGCTACCCAAGGAACCCAAAACTTGTATTCCCAGAGAGTTTTATCGAGAAACAGCCAATCAAACCAACTCTGAGGCATTGGGGGACATACTGAAGACCTGAACCTTTAACGCCAAAGCCTTATTTGAATCAGAACATGTGCTCCGATGCCCACCTTAGTCCCTGAACGAGTGTCACTTCTGAATTTTTCACTTTGTCCATCACCTGAGCCTTGGAAAGTGTATACCTGCAGACACTCAAAGGGCAGTAGCCTTAACACGTCCCCTGAATTTTTCACTGAAATGAGCCAGGTCTGGTTCAAATAACACCATAAAATAATAGGATATTTGGCCAATTTCAATTCAGTTTTTTTGTTCAGTATACTCTGTCGTCATCAGCATCAGACACATTAATGAGAATCCTGGTATAGAGGATAATGCTGACCTTGCATGTTTCATTTTTAGAGTACTAAGATGGCTACTTTGAGCCCCAAATTATCTCCTCCACTGGCCTGTCATTGTCCCTGAATTTTCCTCATTAAAGATGAATTTCTTTGAGTAAAGCATTCTTTAGGGTCTGTAGAGTCAATAGCACATCAGAACAACTCAGAAAGCTTTCATAAATGATTGCTTCCCAACCCTACATGAGACCCATTTTCTCTCCCAGGATGTGGTCTGACAAACTTTACTTTTTGAATTCCCAAAGTGATTCCAGTGTGTAAACAGGTTCGGGAACTAGACTTGTCCCACCTCCAAAGCATGAGTATATATTATCTATCTTGGATTCCTTATGCCAAGCTAATGTGCCCAGCACATAGTAAGTTTCCAATAAATATTTTTAACTTAACTGAGAAAGGAACCATCAGTCAATAATATTTTCCTATAAAACAGTATCATCCAATTGCTTTCCTATGCAACAGAGGGAGTATGGGCAGTGTGAGTGCCCTGGGAGACAAGGAGAAAATGGACATAAGAAACAGAAGAGTGAGAGTCAAAGTAGGGAGCACCAAAGACCAACACTGCCCTGCACAATAATTTTGTCCAGAGTTTCAATAGCCTTCCTGGCGACAATCACTTATAATCTAAAATTAAAGATTAAAATACAGGACTGACTTTTTTTGTCCACAAGGACAATAAGTAAGTATCTTCTCACTCATGACACATTTTCAAACATAATCATCGTAGACAGGCTAACCCCAGGCACAATTGTGCTATAGGCAAATGCTTTAGGTTAGGTTCCCCAAAAAGTTGACTTTGAGAGCAAGTAATTTATTTGGAAGGTGATCCTAAGAAATAATGAGAGGAAGGGGGGTTGGAGAAAGAGCTAGAAAGAAAGGAAATCAATAAAGGGTACGCTTTGGAACAGGTTACCACTGGGAGCAGCTGAGGCTCAATCCCATTGGGAGACTGAGACAGTAGAGAGCCAGTGGTTCTCAAAGTGTCATCCTGGATCAGCAACACCAGCATCACTGGGGGTGATGGTTCATTTCATATGTCAACTTGTCTGGGCCATAGAGTGCCCAGATATTCGGTCAAATGTTATTCTGGGTGTTTCTATGAGAGTGGTTCTAGATGAGATTAACATTTGAGTCAGTAGGCTGAATAAAGCAGATTGCTCTCCCTAAGTTGGGTGGGTCTCATCCGGTCAGAAGAAGGCATGAATAGAATAAAAAGGCTGACTTAGAGGGAATTCTCTCTCTTTGCCTATCTTTGAGCTGGGACATTGGTCTGCTGCCTTCAGACTTATACTTGGGCTGGAACTTACACCTTATACTTTCTTGGGTCACCAGCTTGCCAACTGCAGATCTCTCTCTCTCTCTCTTTCACTTTCTCTCTCTCTCTCTCTCTCTCACCATCTGTCTATATACTTATATCTATACATCTGTATCTATAGATTCCCTACTGGTTCTGTTTTTCTAGAGACCCTACATTTACACACTTGAGAACTTACTCGAAATGCAAATGCTCAGACCCACTGAATCTGGGTGGTGAGTTTTAACATGGCCCTAAGGTAATTCTGGCACATGCTAAAGTTTGAGAATCACTAGTATACAACATGCCTCAGAGTTAAAAGCTCTCAGCAAAAAGCCCTAGAAGAGTCAGTGCTAAAGGGTGTCCTTGGTCCTCCCCCAGTAATGCTGAGATTGTTAACTCTCCCATTTAGGGACCCTTCCTCCTTTCCCCAGTTGTCTTAAGTGTGGTTCCACTACAAAAGAAAAAAAAAAAAAAAAGGAAGTCAGGGGTGGTCATAAGCATGGTTCACTAATTATTTCTAGTTTCCAAGCATCGAATAGGAAAGTGCTTCCTTGCCAATTCTAAACTGAGGGGTAGCCATGTGACTTCCTTAGGCAAACAGAATGTTAGTAAAAGTGGCACATGTCACTCCTGCCTTGGAAATCATTGTGACATCTGCAAAGATGAAGTCTCAGACAGTTTGAGTCTCGGAGTGACCATCAGGACCAGAGCTCCCTGTCCAGGGGCAGCTTCATAGGCATGCGACCCATGCTAGTCCCTGCTCAGAAGGGCCTTCCAATGAGTTCAATGCTCTACTGCTACCATCTGGAAATACTTTTTTTTTTAATGTTTACTTATTTTTGAGACAGAGACAGAGTGCAAACAGGGGAGGGGCAGAGAGAGAGGAGACACAGAATCCGAAGCAGGCTGCAGGCTCTGAGCTGTCAGCACAGAGCCCAACATGGGGCTCCAATTTGTGAACCGTGAGATCACGACCTGAGCTGAAGTTGGACGCTTAACCGACTGAGCCACCCAGGCATCCTTATCATCTTGAAATTCTTAATTTTTTTTCACCTGGTACCACAAATTACATAGCCCATCCTGTTCCTGCCAAGTCAGAGTATACATGAGGCATGAGCAAGATATAAACTTTGGTGTGTTAAATCACTGGTGTTTAGGCTTATAATGACCTACCTTCACTGGTATCAAGACACTGTCCACCTTACCCCCAAATAGCCTATTAATAAGTAAAAAATTTTGTCAGATTCATAAATGCCACTTTATAATGACAGCCTTCTCTCAAAGGTCAAGAAATATTATAGACAAAAGAAAAGTTAGGAATAATCATATCATATGTGATAATTATTACCAATATTTATTAAATATTCTTTACTACTATCATTTGCAGGTTTCACTCATTACTCAGAATTGAATCACTCTTAAATACAGAGACCTGAGGATTGTTGGAAGGCTGTTGGGGGGGGGGGGGGGGGAATGGGCTAAATGGGTGATGGGCAATAAGGAGGGCACTTGTTGGGATGAGCACTGGGTGTTATATGTTAAGTGATGAATCACTAAATTCTACTCCTGAAACCATTATTATACTATGTGTTAAATAACTTGGATTTAAATAAAAGAAAAATGAATAAATAAAAATAAAAATAGAAAAAAAAAAGAATTGAATCAACTTCTCTCCATTGGACACACAGAATATAGGAAACTCAAAATTATTCAGTCTAGTCAAGTATTTGATTAAATATTCCAGTAGACCAGGGGCTTCTGGGTGGCTCAGTTTGGTTAAGCACCTGACTCTTGATTTTGGCTCAGGTCATGATCTCATGGTTTGTGAGTTCAAGCCCCACATCAGGTTCTGCATTGACAGTGCAGAGCCTGCTAGGGGTTCTCTCTCCCCCTCTTTCTGCTCCTCCCCTTCTTACACACATGTGCTCTTTCCCTCTCAAAATAAATAAATAAAGTTTAGAAAAATAAATGAATGAATGAATGAATGAATAATAAATGAATAAATAAATATTCCAGTTGACCAAAGGTCATTGTTCATAACATATAAACAATTTTTGGAATCAGAATAGACTATAATATACATATTACTCAAGCTATACTGCCTCAAATATAACTTTTCTTTGATAATTCAAGATAATTCCAAATTTTCCAATGCCTTGATCATGGTTTCAAATGTCAATGCTCTGGTTTCTCTTCAGATCGCATAAATCTTTCGCCTTTTACAAATGTCAGTCATCATTTTTCTGTTGATAAAGATATACAGATAAGAGGCGACTGGGTAGCTCAGTTGTTTGGGCATCCAACTCTTGTCCTCAGCTCAGGTCTTGATCTCATCAGGCCCGTGCTTGGCTCCATGCTGGGCATGAAGCTTACTTAAAAAAAAAAAAAAATATATATATATATATATATATATATATACATACACACATATGTGTGTGTGTGTGTATGTGTGTGTGTATATATAAAGATACACAGGTGAAAAATATTAAATAACAGAAAAATTTTATGTAGAGGAAATAATAATAATAATAATAAACATAGCAACATTAGGTGGTAGTAAGACTACCAACTACATGCTGAACATAGAACTAATTTTCTCCACAGCTATCCTAACAGGGAGACTATGATCCCTTTTATCTTTGAATGGACATTTCTAGGGACCAGCAAGCCTGCCCAGGTCACGCAGCCAGTAAAAGGCCAAGACAGGAATGTGAGCCCTGACCTGTCTCCCCCCAAGCTCTTTCATGAAAGGCTCATGAGCTTCCACAACAACATTCAACATGTACAGAACTCAAGAAAGAGAAAAAGAAATATTGTATTGATAAGCAAATAGGAAAATAGCCCATTTTACAAGAGTAAAGTCACAAGGCTAAACTATTATTTAAAAAAAAATTTTTAAGTAAAAACAGCTAAAAGAAAACCACATTATAATTGAAACGATGTAAAAAAAAAAAAGTGCTCTGTCATCTATAAGGGACCTTACAAACATAACACATTAAATAGTCTATTTTAGCTGATACAGAACTTATAACTTTATTTTTTGTTGTTAAGTTGGAGCTGAAATAATGGTAAGCACTCTTCAAGTTTATATGTCTAACCTAGTGGCTAAATTTCATTTTACAGTAACTTTTATCTCCTTATATCCAGAAGCTGATGGAAAAAAGATGAATAAAATGTGAGAAGATTAGTAGAAGTTTGAGAAAGTCAAATAAAATACCATATATGTTGTTTCTGTTTTAATTGGATAGCATCTTATAGACCTTGGTCTTTGCCAGAATGATTAATCTGTCACTTGAGTTATTTGACTATTGATTCATTTTCAGAAATGTGTTGACATAAGTCTTACTGTAAAAAGAAAATCCACTCCCCTGTCTCCTGCCACCAGGATTCTGAGGCTCATGCCTTTGCCTTTTTGCATGATTAATGTTGTTCTGAGAAACTCGAAGAATCAATAAACATTTTCTGAAGCAGAGATGTCTACATCCCCAAAGAGGGTTGCCTGTCCAGTTTCCCGCTCCATCCACAAAATGCATTACCCTTTGGAATGGAAGGGGCAGGCTTGGCTGGTTGATGAGAATCAGGAATTTTGTTCAGATTGTTTACCCTTTTCAGTATGAAAGTCCTAAGGTGGGGAGTACACCAGAGAGTCTCCCTGGTGGCCGCGAAGAATAACTACATCTACACAGGTTTATACACATCCTGAATGACCCAGCTTACTGCCGTTGATATTGTGATATTGTCTTCTTAAAAGAACAAAACAGAGAAATCTCTCATCCTCTCTCTGTCTCTGCCTCTCTCTCTCTCTCTCTTTCACACACACACACACACACACACACACACTCACACACACACACATGCACACAACATATAGGATTCTCTGGAATAGACAGCATCATCCTCCAGTGCTTAGAAACATAGTTTGTCCCTGCAAACATTATTCACTTAGACTGAGAAAAATTCTCTTCCCTACTAAGGCCATACAATTTGACTCTTCTGCCTCTTCAGTGGGGGAAAGATATGACCTCGCTGTATATAAACACAACTGTGTCCAACAGGCAAGAGCCCAGGAAAAAGAACAGAACTAACAAAGCAGTAGATGCAGAAGAGATAGGAGAAGAGATGCTTTGGAATCCTCTCTTCTTTGGTGCCATTACATGAAATTATCATGAAGATGAAGCTGTGACTTCCAATTCTTTTTGAAGCAAGGGCTCCTTTCTAAGTAAAATGAATAAAATAATTTGGAAGTGAGATTTAAACGTATAAAAGGAAAAAGGGAATTCACCACAAATGTCAAGTGCTCTTGGCTCCCCTGCCTCCCTACCCCTGCACCTACTCAGTCACACTCCCCAGTGCCCAGGAGGGTAACTGGAAGGTCCAGCCTTGAGTAATATCTGACACAGAACCCCTGTCTTGCTCCACGTCACTCCAGACCCGGGGAAGGATGAGGAAAAATGGATGACTGAATGCACGGCTGAGCCCTTTGTCTGGTGGAAATGGGATTCTTGTTGTAATTCTGGTCTCCTGAGTTGGGGCTGATTCAAAAAATAAAGCAAGACAAGGGGAACGTGATCTGATAAGCCGAGAAATGACTCTGCCAATTCACTCAGCCCAAACGAGGTCCCTGCCGGGACCTTGTCAACACATTAGATTTGAGCTCAAGAGTTGCAAGAAAAAGGCTTTTCCTGTGTGCTCAGTCCTGGGTCACCAGCTCAGAGAGGAAGAATAGGAAGACTACATTTTCTTAAAGAGGATGCTGTGGCCCTGTCTTCCGCACAGCCATGATTCCAAAATCAGCACGCTTCTCAGGCTATTTGTGTCACAAATCTTCAGAGAGAATTCTCTCTGCGCCTGGAAAGAAGAAAAATTAGCAGTCCAGCCATGTCATAGAACCAACCTGGGACATTATTTAATATATCTAATTACATGAGAATAATTTCATTAGCACCAGCTTTCATTTGAATATGCTACAAGTGCTCCCAAAAAATGTATATTTCCTTAGTGGAACACATCTGTAATGAGGTTTTTTTGTGGCTGAAGATTTACTCCATATGACAATCACAAGGTACCACATTTTGAGCTAAACGAACACATTAAGCAACCAGACGGTACTTGTTGGGTCCCTAGTTATCATTATTTATAAAGTATTCTCATAACCACTAGGCAAATGTTGTTCAAGTCCTATGTGCGGTGTTAGGGAGAGGCTCTGAGGATCTGAAGAGTCCAGGGATCATGGGTTCCTGGCTCCTTATTAGCCATCCATTTCTCCCAAGGTGGAGACAAGCCACTTCAAGGGCCAAGGAATCACTTGCTCTCTCTTATCAGGGTGCAGTGTAATGGGTTTCCTGCTCTGGACAGGGTGGGAAATGAAATGTGACTGAAGGTGGGAAAAATGAGGCTTTCCTCCTTACTTTCCTTCCTTTCTTTTTCCCTCCCTCCTTCCTTCTCCACTGTCTTCCTTCTTCCTTCTCTTTTCCATTTCTCCTTGCATCTCTCCCTTCCTTCCTTCCTTCCTTCCTTCCTTCTTTTGTTCTCCTTCTCTGCCTCTCTCTCTCTTCCTTTTTTCTTCCCCTCACTTCCATCCCAGTTGTGTTCTCCACTCTCAGCACACCAGAGAAAATAAACATTCAATAATGACACTTACTACCTCGTGATGAAAACCTTCTGATTTTAATTTTTGCGCCGTCCAAAGTCTCGAGATATTTACCCTAAGTGTTATTTACAGAGAACTTCATCATCCCACGACACCTCAAAGACTCCTCAAAAAATATGTAAAAAATACAGCTTATACCGCTGCAAATTGCGAGCTCAAAAAGTTGTCATCCACATCATTTTTCATGAACTTTCCATGACTCTGCCAAACTGTCATCTGCCTCTTCAGACAGTTACTAATACAGACTATTACCAACGACCCTCTGTGTTTTATTTTTCTTCCACACAAACTTGAAGCATGCATTTCTGTAAATTGCCACCAAGTCCCCTAATTACTTAACCGTATCCGGTACCCAGTAGCACTGAAATGCCATTCTCCTGGAATCAGCAGGAAGGGAACCTGCTGTTACAGATGAAAGCAGCCCACCAATAAAACCTCATTAATACCTGCAGCTTTAAAGAAAGAAGGCGAGCCATGGCCATGCTTCAAAAATGTCAAGAATACCAAATGACAAAGGGAGCCTCCTTCCAGCTCCCCAGGCCTACCCCCCAAGAACAGACAATGTTTTATCCAGACTAAGAGAGAAAAGGCAGCCCCGAAAGAAATCCAAAGGGGGAAAAAATGCGCTAAATTCCATTCTTTTCTCCTCTGCCTTCTGCCACCATAAGTGTGTTCATCCCGACAGAATCTCTAGCAGAAGCAAAAGAAAGAGAACTTCAGGTGAAAGGTTACCTACATTTATAATGTCAGGCACCGAGCCTGCCGAGGTAAAAGGTAAATGGTAATTTTATCATTAGCATGCCTGACCCCTTGGCCGCACCATATCTCACAGGAAACTTTAAGAACAGCTCACCTGTCAAGACACAAACGTTTAAAGGTCAATGCGCACAGAAATCTTCCGGAGCTCAGAACTGAATTGCTGACACCTTTTATTATTGCCGCTTAAATAAATGATTCAAGGGGAAAGACAAGGAAAGACTGGTTTAATGTTGAGATTTCCATGAAGGATTCTTGGATTTTTGTTTCAAACACTATCAAAAATACTTTCCCTGTGTTTTGGTATCAAGGAGCAAGCAAAACCTTGATGATTCATAAATACTCCTGGACCTGAGGGATTTTTAGGATCCCACAAAAATATACTATCCCTTGGTAATGTGGTTTTGCAAAGGAATTTCCCTTCCTGTTCCACTTTTTATTCCACATCATTATAATTTCAATATTGTTTTGCCTCCTTTTTATTAGGGGGAGGAGAGCAGATAATAAGGAAGCTTTTCACAGCACTGTGTGAATGGTACTCAATTAGAAAACCAAGAGAGACAAATAGGGATTTGAAAGATTGTGCCACTTACTTTTTCCAAATTAAAATCATAGAGAAAAATACGTTGCTTAAGGGGTGCCTGGGTGGCTCAGTTGGTTAAGCGTCCGATTTTGGCTCAAGTCCTGATCTCGCGGTTTGTGGGTTTGAGCCCCACATCGGGCTCTGTGCTGACAGCTCAGAGCCTGAAGTCTGCCTCAGATTCTGTGTCTCCCTCTCTCTCTGCCCTCCCAAGCTCACGCTCTGTCTCTCTCTCTCTGTCTCTCTCTCTCTCAAGAATAAACATTAAAAAGAAAAATTTTTTTCAAAAGTTGTTTAAAAGTAAACATGGCAGATCTCCAAATAAACATGGAGTTACCACATGGTCCACCAATATATACCACCTCTGAGTACCTTACCAAGAGAATTGAAAGCCGGGACACAAACTGATAATCATACAACCATGTTCATGGCAACATCATTCACAATAGCCGAGATGTAGAAACAATGCAAGTGTACATTGACAGATGAATGGATAAACAAAATATGGTCCAAACTTACGATGGAACATTATTCACCATTAAAAGGGCATAAAATGCTGACACATGCCACAAACTTGAACCTTGAAAACACTATGCAAAGTGAAAGAAGTCAGACACAAAAGGGCAAATATTGCATGATTCCACTTATATGAAATGTCCGGAATAGGGACATCTGCAGTAACAGAAAGTAGATTAGTGGTTACATGAGCCCAGGGATAAGGAATTTGGGAGGTGCAGAAGACCTTCTTGGGCTAACAAAAATGTTCTAAAATTGATTGTGGCCATGGATGCATAATCCTTTAAATATAACAAAAATCATGAAACTGTGTACTTAAAAATGAGTGAATTGTACCGTATGTGAGTCATATCTCAATAAAACTGTTTTTATTTAAAAAGTAAACCTATATTTAGGTCAAAATGCTAATATTACTAATGGTATGAAGTTAGTAAGATTGCCAAATAAAATACCAATTTTTTGTTTTATTTTGAGAGAGGTGGGGGGAGGGGGGACAGAGAGGGAGAGAGAGAATCTTAAGCTCGAATTCACGAGCAGGGCTCGAATTCACGAACGACGACATCATGCCCTGAGCAGAAATCAAGAGTCCAACGTTTAACCTACTGAGCCACCCAGGTGCCCCAAAATACTGATATTTATATTTGCTAAATATGACAACCCTAGATAAAAGAGCTCTGATAAGTGTTGCAGATAATACCTTGAAATTATTATTTGGTTCATTCTCCACATGGATTAGAATTTTCTTCCCTGAACTTTAGAATTTTTCCATTTATTGTTATCGGAGTATGGAGAATCCTTCTGAACCTGTGTCTTCACAACAAATCATCAACCCAATACTCGTGTAGATGGACCACAGCAATCATACACCACAGGAGCCTATTGGAGTAATGGACATTTCCAGCTTCCACCAGTACTGGGAAGTTGCAGGATCTGGTTAGGTGTTTTCCCTTGGGAAGTGGTCCTGCTAAGCCATAGAAAGTTGGCGCTTCCAGCCTTCTGAAAGTATTTGGGGGAAATTAGCTACCTTTCACTATCTCCCTACCAAGCAAGCGAGGAGAGACTTATCTGCATGATGAGCCTGGGAGGAGAGTCTGGAGCCTTTTCACTGAGCCCCTTATGGGCTCTTTCTCAATCTCCTTTGCCCAGAACACACGCTCAATGCTTCCCCGAGTAGAAAGCAGCCTGCACCTGCCAGGATGCCCATAGGTTCCCAGCTGTTCAGTATGCCACTGCCTAGGTAAGCCAATCCAACTCAAAGAGGACAAAATGGAGGACTGTTTCTTACTTCAACACTAGCCTGGATACTCCATTCCAGCTTTGCGAGCAATAAAGCTGATGGAGGGGTCCTTATCACACTCCTGTTTCTCAGTTGGTCCAGAGTCCATACTGGAAAGAGTAGCGACCACTTATTACCTCTCCTGGTCAGGAAAACTGATCATCACCCTTGAAGTAGCCACTCACCTTGTATTTAAATAAAACCATAATCTCTTTTGAACTACTTTATCACAGCTATACTGTTGGAGCCTGAGGCCATGCTAAAAAAAAAGATCACCAGAATGCCAAGCAAAAGATGGGGTCGGTCATTGAGAGGTTTATTTTTTAAGCTTCAAAGGACCATAAAAGTGGGCCCAGAGAAATAAAATATGCGGAAGGGAAATAGACAAATCATTTTACATATAAAGTTATTAAAAGTGAATTTTAAGTTCATTTATTTAAATTCAAGTTAGCATACAGTGCAATATTGGTTTCAGGAGTAGAACCCACTGATTCATAACTTACATGTAATAACCAGTGCTTATCCCAGCAAGTGCCCTCCTTAATGACCGTCACCCATCTAGCCCATCCCCCCATCCCACCACCCTCCAGCAACCCTCAGTTTGTTCTCTGTACATAAGAGTTTTTTATGGTTTGCCTCCCTCTCTGTTAAAGTTGTTAAAAATGCTGGGGCTCCTGGGTGGCTCAGTCTTGCAGTTCGTGAGTTCGAGTCTGCATCAGGCTCTGTGCTAACAAACAGCTCGGATCCTGGAGCCTGTTTCAAATTCTGTATCTCTGTCTCTCTCTCCCCCTCCCCTGCTCATGCTCTGCCTCTCTCTGTCTCTCAAAAATAAATAAATGTTAAAAAAAATCTTTTTAAATGCCTCTTAAGGATGCCAGGATTTTATACCTTCTAATTTTATCTTGAAAAACCAACTTAAAGCAAAAGGAAATGCCAACCTTAAAACTTCCATCTTAAGTACCTTTCTGCCTATTCGAAAGGAAACAACCAGCTTCCAAGGGGAACTGTTGTAACATCTACCTTCACAGACATCAGTGGCCATTTCATAATAATTACCTACATGCATTACAGTCTAGATGATTGGGGGTGGGGGGAGAAGGGTATTCATGAGTTTTTGAGGGGCAAGTGATCCCTAACAGAAGAGCATCAGATTAAGGTTTCTCAGGGATTTGCCCCCAAAAGGCCCAAAGTAGTTCTTTGCTCTAATAATTGTGTTTTACCCTCATCTATGAGACCATTCCCCAGGGTCTTACGGCTTCCTCAGGATCATCCTGGTGGCTCTGCTTTCTGTCCACACTCCTCACGTCACCTTCACAACTACACTGAAAACTCTTATGATCCCCACAATTATAAGATACAGAGAAATATTCTCTCTACTCCAAAGGCAGATGATATTCTAGGCAGGTCTCATCCTACCCCTCTCCTCTTCCTCTCTTTCTCCCTCCACTTCCTCTATCTTTCCCCCCTTCTCTCTCCCAGTCTTCTCCCCACTCCCACTAAACCATACACCCGGATTTTTGCATAAGTCATGTTGCTCTCTAATAAATATCTGTCAAGAATTTACTGGATGAAGTTGGCACTTAGGGCAAAATACTCTGACAATTAGCATTCTATCATAAATTTGTACTGCTGTTGAGGTACCCATGGCCTGTGAATAAAACGTCTTTTTCATGAACCTTCTCAAGATCATGCTTGGTTTGTTAGCTGTGGAATTGGTCATCAGGCACCAAGAAATGGGAGGCCCAATTTGTAAACAATATTGAAAAATTTGGGCTCTAGTAAAACTCTGCACAGTACTCAAGGCTGTCCTGAAGGACAGGGATGAGCTTTCTCTCAACCTTGCTCTTCTCTCCCACATCCCTGTTATCTGGGATCAGAAGGAAGGCAGGGTTAGGACTTCATTGGGGTGGTGTATACGTGAATCAGTTTGAATATTTAAAAATGTTACAGAGTGGTCTTTATTATTTAAATGTTTATTTATTTTGAGAGACAGAGAGAGCACACACTAGTAGTAGAGGGGCAGAGTGAAAGGGAGAGAGAATCCCAAGCAGGTGCCACACTCAGCATAGAGCCCGACTCAGGACTTGATCCCACGACCATGAGATTGAGACTTGAGCTGACATCAAGAGTCAGACGCTTAACTGACTGAGCCACCCAGGTGCTACTAAAAATGTTACAGAGTGGTCGTAAAGGAGTGGTCAGACAAGCCATTCACTCTCCAGTGAGTTTGGGAGTTACCAGTGGAGTCAATACAAAGAACGGCAAACTACTAACACAGTCAAATCTGAACATCATTAATCCTGAGCAAGAAACACTCCATTGTGTCCTGCTAAGGGGTAGAATATAGCCCAGTGAAACTTTGGGTTTATTGCCCAACTGTCTGCAACGGTGTCCAAATACTTAGGTGATTTCTAGGAACATAAACACAATCAATAAATTCAGCCCAATAGCATGTAGATCAGGGAAGAAAGCCAGCTCTTCTCTTTTGAATTATCAGCTTCAACAATGATTAAAGATAGTTTGGGGGCTATTTTATTTATTCTGTTTGAACGAATGAAGTAAGTTACCAGAGATGATTCCATGCCGGATGGCCTGAGAATAAATTTTCCAGCTCAAACTTTAACATCAAATCACACCATGTCCTGTGCCCCCATAATCCATTTCTGTACAACCCAATGATCAAAACCTCCTACATTTGTACATGTGATATTTATATATGTGTAAATATATGTTTGTATATAATTATTTGAACATGGAGAAAAATCTACAATCTAAGTCATGAACATTGGCTGGGTATGATATGGAAGAAAAAGATGCAGGGAGAAGAATTTGTGAGTCCAACAAAAAGGCAAAAAAATGAGATCACAAAACATGAGCATGTATGATATGGTCCCATTCATATAACTTTACAGTTTTTAAACTTTAAAATTTGTATGCAATTTTAAAATTAAACAATAATGCAAAGCACATTTTTAAAGAGAGAGACCATGGGGCACCTGGGTGGCTCAGTCGGTTAAGCATCCGACTCTTGATTTCGGCTCAGGTCATGATCTCACGGTTGGTGAGTTCAAGCCCCACATCCAGCTCTACACTGACAACACGGAGCCTGCTTGAGATTCTCTCTTTCCTCTCTCTCTGCCTCTCCCTCAACCGCATTCTCTCTCTCTCTCTTCTCTCTCTCTCTCTCAAAATAGAAATAAATAAAACTTTAAAAGAGAGAGAGAGACCACAGCCCTCTACATTTGGATAAATTTCCCAGGTTCCCCCTGCAGCCTCTATCCCTGCCACCATAGAAGTTGTAGCAATGAGTCACGATTGCTTCTGGGCTTGCTTCTAGAACTTCTCCATGTGTCAGCAAGGTGAGGGTGAAGGCTGTATTCTATTGTTCATCCACTAACATGCGCAGTTCCTAGCATGCGGTGATAGATGCTCAATAGAGTTCTTGGAGTGAATGAGTGACAAGGCATCACTTCCAATGGATGCCCTAATTTACCAGCAAGGAGGCAGGTGGATTATCCCACTTAACTGAAAAAGCACAAAAGAATGATGATGAAAAGAAGAATGTGAATTCTAAGGCTGCACTGCCAATCAGTAACATCGCAACTCGAGGAATTTTGTTTTAAGTATTATTCCCTTTTCTAACTTCAGATCCAATGGAGACATTCCTATCCTTTTTTAAGAAATAAAGTGACTTGATAATGCAGAATGAACCAAAGGTCATGTCACTTGCCTATTGGACCAGATATGCTTTCTTATTCATCTTTCCCCCCCTCACTATCTCTGTTTTTTGCTGTCAGAATTAAAAAAAGCTCAGAGGTGAACTTTCAGGAGCACTTTTCCTCTGAACATAGAATAAGGAGCTGAATTCTCCATTTCAACACACCACTGGTACCTTCACCATTCAGGACTCATGCACTAACTTTAACCTAAATGAGAAAAAACTCAGCGTAGCCATACTTGACAGTTGCTTTGAAAAGAACTGCTAAAAAAATAAAGAAATAAAAGAAATAAAAGAACTGCTGCTGGATGGTAATCATCTCTCAACATTGGTTGTGGTTGTCAATTTAATGAGAATCTCTTGATAATTTTCTAGCATGTTGCTAATTCACAAAAATTTATATCATTAAGGTCATTAAACTATTTTATTTGCTATGAGCTATTAAAGAGGATGCCGATAATTTAAACTTGCTTCCTGATCAGGCAAAAAAAAAAAAAAAAAAAAAAAAAAAAAAAAGTTGATGTTGTGTCCCGTTTCATTATATCTTCATTCTTGCCTTTTAAAAAAGCTAGAGATCCTTGTCTCCAATTAATTTTTCCAATTGTTAAATTTTTCTGTGTCAAAAGATACCATTAGGTTGGGGGAAAAAAAGCCTTCAACATAAATGAAAAAGCTTCCCAAAACATTAGTAACATTGATTTATTTCACTCTACTAATTATTTAAAAGATGATATTTACACTCATCCCCTTTGTCACCCTCCAACTGCTGGTGACTGTACGTGGCCTCATAAGCACTGTTCACAGAAGCAACTATGTTTAGCTGTGTCAGGTTCCATTGGTTTCCAGAGAGCTTCAGACAAGGAGCATAAAAAAAGGGTGACAGTTTCAGAAGCCACTAAAATTTTATACTTGGCTTTGTGACCAGGATTAACGCATTTTAACAAAACTCCATGAGAAACACGGGCTGATCTGCTATAAGTCTGTCACAGCCATCAAAACTCCCAACATGTTGGCCCTCCTCATAAACAGTAAGTATATTGTAAAACCATTTTATAGCCCCTATAAAAATATTTTGACTATTTTACCCAACTACCTGAGTAGGACACCTGGTAGCAGTTAAAGAGAGAGAGAACAAAAGAGTCCCCTTTCCAGATTCCTCTTTCCAGTCAAGCCTTTGAATTCAGGGGAGGGTAGAGAAAAGGCAAGTCACTTTTCTGTGAAAGTAATATGCAGCTAGGCACAGGCAGCACAGCTGTATAACGGCTTATCAAAACAAAGTCTCTTTTCTCATCATAGCTTCTTTTCTTTTTTTCTTGAAGTTGAAGAATACTATCAGAATACTATCTGTAGTAAGAGTTCAGGACATCCGACAATCTGTTAATTCACTGACAGTTTCCCTAGTTTTTGTCCCTACTTCCAACTTAGGACCAACCATAGAAAGCCAAATATGCTGGGTGCCTGGGTGGCTCAGTCAGTTAAGCATCCGACTCTTGGTTTCTGCTCAGGTCAGGATCTCATGGTTCATAGGTTCGAGTCCCATGTTGGGACTTCTTGGGATTTTCTATCTCCCTCTCTCTTTCCATCCCTCCCCTACTCTCTCTCTCTCTCTCTCTCTCTCTCTCTCAAAATAAACATTAAAAAAAAGTAAGCCAAATATGTACACCTACCCAATCATATGGAGGCCCCATGTCTAGTTAGCCCAACTTCAACATCCCTGAGCCAACAGCCTGCAATCAGGGAGGGCATACTTGAAACCTTCCCTTTTTCCCACGATAAAGCTTTCCCAGTCTACCCACCTCTGAGTCTGCCAAAACACAAGTAAGTGATGGTGGCTGGCTCCCTTAATACACAAGCCCTGAATAATAAATAGCCTTTGCTCATTTTTCTTGGCCTTTATTGATTTCCACAGGGCAAAAGAAATTCTCTCCCAATGACATTTCTTCAGGCATTTCTTCAAGGGCAATTCTATTGACTGACTAGACTCAGCTTACGGAAAGATGTTCTTGCATCTACTGCAAGTACAGACAGATTACTCCCAAGTCTCTTTGTGATTTTCCCAGAGGTCTATGTGAGGTGAGTAACTTGTTACCTTGTCCCATGGGTGGGGTCCCTGTCCCATGTGTGGGGTCCCTGTCCCATGGGTGTGGTCCCTGTCCCATGGGTGGGTCCCTGTCCCCTGCATGGGGGGTTCCTGTCCCATGCGTGAGGTCCCTGTCCCATGGGTGGGGTCCCTGTCCCATGCGTGGGTCCCTGTCCCATGCATGAGGTCCCTGTCCCATGGGTGGGGTCTCTGTCCCATGCATGGGTCCCTGTCCCATGGGTGGGTCCCTGTCCCATGGGTGGGGTCCTTGTCCCATGCATGGGGTCAAGAGAGGAGAATGAACGTATAGATTCTACAGCACTGGTGTCCAGGGACTTGGCCTAGTGGGACTATTCAAAATCCTCCAAGTCTCCAATACTCATGTCAACATCAATTTCCTCCAAGAAAAAAACCTCCCCAAGTTCTTCTGGAAGAGGAAGCTGAATGCCAGGACTGCCCTCCTAGCTTCACACCACCTTTAAAGTCCAGCCATCCTGGCCCTACTATGTCCCAAGTATAAAGGACACACTCATCTCTCCTAGAATGGAAGTAAATGCCCAATGTTCAAGGCCAAATGAAATGTCACTTCCTCTCTTTCTCTCCTCATTTCCCTAGGAGAAATTACTTGCTCCCTCACCTGTACCTGCAGAGCTGGACGTAAGCTTCTATAACACAGCTTGCCATAGGACATCCTAGCAATTTGCTTAGATGGCCATCTCCGTAGATGACCTGAAACTCCTCAAGGACAGGAACTAGATCACTGCCCAGCATATCTCTACATGGAGAGAAATATACAAAGGGAGGAAGGGAGGGAGGGGAAAAAAGGAGGAAAGAAGAAAGAAAGAAAAAAAAGAAAGAAAGAAAGAAAGAGAAAGAAGGAAAGAAAAGGAAAGGAAAGGAAAGGAAGGAAGGAAGGGAGGAAGGAAGTGAGGGAATGAAGGAGGGAGAAAGGAAAGGAAAGGAAAGGAAAGAAAGAAAGAAAGAAAGAAAGAAAAGATTCAAGGAGGGAAGGACAGAGGGGAGAGACAGAAGAGGGAGGGAAAGAGAAAGACAGGAGGGAGGAAAAGGGAGAATGGGGGAAGATTGACTTTAAGAATTGTTAACACATCCAGCCTTTATCACGTGCTTTGGTTTTCTATATAAACGCTTCTTTCTTTCCAGGTGTCATTTCTGTTCAGGCATCCCCAATAATGCTTCAGTCAGATTACACTGTGTATCAACTGCTCATATTGGAACAGAATATGTATACCTCCCTGAAGCCAATGAGACACCAACCCTTCTTCTTAGCCCAGTAGCAGGTCAGACAGATTTCGTCTGAATCCCGACCCTGCCCTCCACCTGTTCTGGGTTCTGCTGCCTACACTCCCTGAACCCTTGATCCTTTCATCTGTAACCTGAGAACAGTGACACCGACTCAGAGGGCCCTTTTGTACAAATAAATGAGACAAATAGGCAAAATTCCCTGCCCATATAAAAGGCAGTCCGTATATATTCATTTCTTTCTCCCCTTTGATTTGCTCCTTTTCATTCAGGCATCCAAGATCAGAATTTGGTAGCCCTGGTTGCTTCAGGCACCCTGTCACATGGGTTAGTCATAACTTTTTTCTCAAAAGGAGCCCACATTTTAAGCACTTTATTATTTTTGCTCACCATCTCCAGAACAGGAAGTTACATTTCAAGCAAATCCATCCCTGATGAAATAGGGTTACCCATCTCAGAGATGAGAGCATGCTCAGTGCTATTGTCTTAGAAACCCATTTCTCCCTCCTTCCTTCCCGCCCCTGCTCCTCTCCGTGTCAGGAGGAAGGCTACCCAGACACAGCTCGACAGATGCAAGCCTCCAAAGAACTCCGCATTCCAGGGAGCTGAACAACAAACAATAAAAACAAAAACATTGCCTGAGGTGAGGATGGCCGCAAAGGGATGCTGGGGTATAAAATAGGCTATCCCTTTGACTTCAAGAGAGCCCAGCCATGCTCTCCAAGGGCAGCTTCTGTGACCTCACCCCTCTCCCGGAATACCTGCCACCTCTCTAGTTTTATTGATAGTGATTGCTATCAAAGCAAAGGGTGAAAAATGGTTTAGGCAGGTTGAGGGGTAAGAGATGAGGAGAGTAGAAGAAAGAGAAGGGGGAGGTTAGTAACTGTTGAGAGTAAAGGAATTAAAATTGCATTCAATCAGAGAGGGGGAAACTCTACTAGGGAACTATTTAAGTGAGGGCAATGAACGCCTCCAAAGAGTAGCCTCAAGTTAGTCCGAACAGGCCAGGTTCATCCCAGTGTCCTTCCCAAACTCTCTGTTTGGGGTTCGTGTCCATGGAATTAGGTTAGCAAGGCAGAGAGACAGAGGGTTCTCAGGATGCATGAGACAAGACACTGAATGCTGGTGTCAGTCTCATCCTGGGGCAGAACTGCAAATCTGTGAGCAGCCTTCTTCAAACACTGAAGAAATGTGTGTGAAATCTATCGGCTTCCATCCTGAGGATCGCCTTAGTGCCCCAAACTAGGAATTGAGGGGAGCCTCAAGTTCAGAGCCCATCCAGTTCATGTTGACTTCATTTTCAGATTTTCCCTCGGAAGCAATGTCTGTTGGAAACCCAGGAGAAAGGAGAGCAACAGACCATTTGACTTCAGTTCCGAGCAATACTGGTCTTTTGAGTGGACGCCACATGTAAAGGGTGGAGTGATCCTGAAGTTGTCCATGCAACACAGAGCAAAGGCCAGAGACTCACTAACATTCAGAAAACCTTACCAAGACCCTGCATCAACTTTTTTTTTTTAACTTTTTTTTATTTTTGAGAGACAGAGAGAGACAGAGCATGAATGGGGAAGGAGCAGAGAGAAAGGGAGACACAGAATCCGAAGCAGGCTCCAGGCTCTGAGCTGTCAGCACAGAGCCCAACGCGGGGCTCAGACTCACAAACCGCAAGATCATGACCTGAGCCAAAGTCGGACACTCAACCAACTGAGCCACCCAGGCGCCCCTCCTACATCAACTGAATTTCCCTCTTCTGTGTTCCCTAACAGAGCTGACTTTTCCCTCTTCTGTGTTCCCTAACCACGTAATCCATACCTGAATTGTATCATAGATCATATTTTTAAAATAACCTATAGATTCGCATGTCTGTCTGCCCAACAGACCAGAAACCTCTCAAAGACAAGGATTATGCTTCGTTCAACTTTTTGCCTCTAGCTTTTAGCACTGTGCCTGGTATATTATAGATATTCAGGAAATGTTTGTGGTATAAATGGATTAAATTACACAAAATCTAAAAGAGGGAGCCTCTTCCTCATTTAGTCCCAAAAGTGATGGTGGAGTGAAGAAGTCAATAATTAATCGACTTTTATATTTCTACCTTTCAACTTTTGTTGTACTTATTAAGGACTGCCAATGTAATTTTTAAAAGTAAACTATAAATATCGACAACTTTTGTAAAACAGGTAGTAAATATTTTCACTTAAATTTATTTGCACTGCTCTGCAAAACAGCGGGACTCCCAGAATTATTTTAATGTTTATTTATTTATTTAGAGAGTAGGGGAAGGGCGGGAAGAGGGAGAGAGAGAGAATCCTAAGCAGACTCCAAACTATCAGCACAGAACTCAATGTTGGCTCAAACTCACCAACCATGATACCATGACGTGAGCCAAAGTCAAGAGTCAAACACTCAACCAACTGAGCCACCCAGGTGCCCTGGATTCCTAGAACTTTAATCAAGAATTCCAATAATGTTGTTCAAATATGGTAGTCCCTGGCAATTGCCTAAGGCTCGTCTTTAGACTCTTGGATGCCACCCCAGCCTCAGGAATTCAGGAATCCATACATTTTTAACAAGATCTCTGAGTGTTGGGATCCTATGAGCTAAGACGGTGATCTCCTTTACTAGATAGACAATTTCACACAGTCGCTTAACGAAGCTTATTCAATTGACTTATCTGTAGGGTAAGGAAAATAACGACTGCCCTACCAACTTGCAGGGTGATTGTTAGGATCAAATACAATGCTTTAAGAAAGTGACAATGTGCTGGTAAAGTGCCATTACTATAATGAACTCTACCGCAACCAAAATAATTCAATTTATTGAGAAATGCACCTTCTTCTGACCCCAAGACAGCATAATCTCTCAAAGTAGGGAATAAATGGGCATTTCAAGTGTTGAGTGATGGAATCAGGAATGCCCCCCAAATTTGCAAATGGAATGGTTTCCTGTAGTGTGAGTAACAACCCAGAAGCAAACCTACTGATGTGTGGAGTTCTAAATCTCATAAACATGGAACAAGGATAGCATAAGCAGGCAGAGGAGAGGTCCCACACTTCTTTAGAACCTTCCAAGGGATTCAAGAGCAACACCTGCCCATCTGAGAAGCAAAGGATGAACAAATGCAATGATGGTAGAAAAGGAAGCATCTGTGCACCCGCAGACGTGGGAAAAAAGGGAAAGATTCTGTCTTCTGTTTTCACGACCTGGTCATCTTTGACGCGGCTGTAACTCTGAATCACCTAATTAATTAAGTTATTTCACTTAGTCTGATTGGGGAAAATGAGAAACACAGTGTTCATGCTCCTCCCTCTTGGTTGGAATTGCACCCTGTATAAATTGTTGACATTGTGAAATTAATCTCTCAACCATTCGATTTCCCCGTGCAACTCTCCAAAGGATGTTTTTGCGGCTTGCCCCTAAATTTGTCTGCTTATGTCTAACACCCTAGTAAATTGAGTGGGTTTTTTTTTTGTCTTTTGTTTTTTGTTTTTTGTTTTTGTACTGGCACCAGGCGTTCTGGTTTTGAGAATATTGTTTCATGGAACAGTCAGAGCTGCACAGTTGGCTGGAGGGACAAAAGGCAAATCATCACAACAGCAACATCACACAGGACCAGGATGTCATAGGATGGAGTAAACATCATTTGAACACAGTGACTCTAACAAGGTTAGCATGTGAGGAATAATTTTATAGTAATCAGGGTTGCCAGATTTAGCAAATAAAAGTACAGGACATTCAGTTAAATTTGAATTTCAGATAAACGTGTAATTTTTTGGCCTAAGTATGCTGTAAGCAACATTTGGAACAGACTTATACTAAAAAAAAAAAATTGTTTGTTGGCTGTGTGAAATCACATTTAACTAGGAGTCCTGTATTTTATCTAGTATCGTGATAGTACCAATGTGCCTGCTATTTCTTTTCCTGATGACTCTCAGCCTTGGCTGCCCATTAGAATCACCCGGAGAAATAGGAAAACTCTTGATGCCCAGACCACATCCCAGGCCAACTAAATAAAATCCTTGGGGGTGGTAACAGGTGTCTGTATTGTTAAAACTTCCCATGCAATCTCAAACCTCAGCCAAAGTTGAGAACCACCATCAGATTTTTGTTTTTCAGCTAAAGAAACTGTAAGAGAGATAGACAGATGGTTGACAGTTGTATTTTCTAAGCCTTCTTTAATTGAGATAAAGTTTGAGCTTTTCTTCGAACTCTGTCTTACCATCAAAGTATGAGCTATGAACTCTTCAATAAATAAACACTGACTGAGCCCCGTTCTGAGCCTGTGCCAAGCCCCTGCATAACCAGCTTTCTTCCCCTCGAGGTTTTGCAGGTGAATTCGGGTTAAAATTGAACTCTAGGCACAAATGCGAGTTGGGTCATGTCACTTCTCTGATCCCAGAGCTCCCCAGAGCCCCCCAGGTCTTTCCCAAGCTGTACATGATCTGTGAGCCAGCATTTGCTCACCCCTCTGACCCCTCTGCAGACACACAGGACGTACCTGGGCTTTGCTTCAAACCGGCCACACAGACTCCCACTTTCTGCAATCTCTCCCTCGGACCACAAATTTTCCTCCCCCATATTCACACAGTCCACTTCCTCACCTCCCTCTGGAATTTGATCAAATGTCACCTTCTCATGGAAGCTGGCCCTCTCCACCTCATTTGGAATTGTTATTCCCGCCACTGCACCTCCCATCTCTCTTGTCGGCTTTTCTTTATTTCCTATAGTACGTATGACCCTCTACCATAGGGTATAATTTACTCTTCTAATATTTTTTGCCTGTTATCTCCTGTTACTTACTGGAAGGTAGGTCCCATGAAGGCAGGGGTTTTGTCTGTTTTGTTCGTTGTGGATCCCTCCCACTTAGAAGAGTACCTATAGTCTAGTGGGTATATAATAAATTAATGTTGCATGAACGAGTGGATGAATGGACAGATGGATGAAACAATTTACCAAATGCACCTTGAAAATAATTAAGAAAAGTAGCTACCACCAAGAAACAATACTCACACTGCGATAATACAGAGGATGAGATTGTCAACCCAGTCCCACATGAACCAGGAATTCTACTCACTATCAAGCTTTACTGGTCATTTCAAGGATTCAAGTCATCAAGAGGCACAGATGGTGTGCAGAGATGGTGCAGAGAGAGGTCTGGGACCTTCATGGTAGCTTTCCAGGTTCTTCTCAGAGCATCAGATGCTCTCTGGCTTAGATTAACACATGGTGTGTCTAAGCAATGTGTATAGTTCAAGTCACTGACTAAAGAGTTCTGCCTCCTTTATAATACATCCATTTTTACTCAGACAGTCCATGTGGTGTTTCCCGGGGAGCCATACTCCATAAATGCATACATTCCATGCCAGTTTATGATAGGCAATTCTAGGCAACCAGATACATCCTGCTAAAAACATTCCATGGATGAGGACTCTCCTGCTAGCAAATACCATTTGGTTGTTTACCAGAAAATGTCATTTCCAGGTTTACAATGAAATTGGACTCAGTTATCTGACTTTTCCTTTTTCTGGTGTCATGTCCCCATCCCCCTAACCCCAATAATGAAGGGACAGAATGGATAGAAGATCTGCTGCTTAATTCTTTTCTTCCCAGGTATAAAAGGAACACGGAATCAGAGTTGCAATGAAGCCTTTCATTCCCAGGTTATTTGAAATGAGAAAAAAAATTGGTAGGAAAAAGGCAACTAGAACAGCCTAATTATGCCACATGGGCTTCTGGTTTATTCTAGACCTAAATAAATGTCCTATCTCCTATTGCTCATCCCTGCCTGCTGCCTCCTGTGGCCTCACTGTTACAGTGTGAGGGGTCAAGGGCCACTGTTCCAAATAGTTGTGTTGAAGGAATGGGTCTGGATATCTGATTCAGGCCATAGGCTCCCAGAATCCTTCAATCTGGTCTGAAATGGCTTCCAAAGAAAAGGAAAGCAGGAATTGGTGTAAGGAAAAGAGAAGGGAAAGTAATGCCTTTCTCTGTCTCTATGAAAAAAAAAGGCATGTGCAGCTAGTCCCTGTGCATGTCAAAAAGGAAGAAAAAGGAAATACTCCTCAACCATGAAGCTGCTGCCATTTCTGGAAATGGCCTGAGCTCTTTCAGACACCGGCGTGACCCTCCGTGGATGATTGTTTCTCTGAGCTAATGTTGCCCTGAAAAAGTGCTGCTTCCAAAAGGCTCTTGCCTAACCAGGGGCCCTCATGTGGAGTATGGCCCAACGCAAGTTACATTACGATGCTCGTAGAGCCAGTCTTGAGTGCTTGTGTAGTAGCCATTCGCATGATATGATCTCAGCAGTTGTGGTCATACAAACACAAACCCCCAAATACTTCCCTGTGTCCCCATGGTTGCCTCAAATGAGGCTTCATTTCTGCAGCTTAAGGCTTTCTCCGTCCCGCTCCAGCTTAAATGCCATATTCGAGGGTAACATTTTTAGCCTAACGTTTTACCCTAAAATTAGTTTAATGTTTAGCCTGTCTTTCCCACCTAGAATCATGGAGATGAGAGTGTTCTAGAAATATCACTCAATCCCTAGTTCAACCCTTTCATTGTATAAAGGAGGATCCTGGAGCCCAAAGAGGTGACATGGTTCACCTGAAATCAACCCCAAGAAGAACTGGTAACAAAGCCAGCATCGGCCCTGTGGCTCCTTATTCCCTCCCTGAGGCTGCAAAAGTCTTGGCTTCAGTATAAATAAATTTAATGAGGTATTTCCTAAAAGCAGGGTGAGAGAAATGGCAAGAAGGTAGGTATTGGATTCCTGAAGTAGGTAGAGGTGCAGAGAGAAAATGAGTAGACCCAATTCACAAATTTTGCCTAGGGCTAGACCTTCATACGTTTAATAGATGATAATAATAATAATAGATCCACTCATTCCTTCTTTTCTTCTGAGGGACTAAATTCACCAGTTCTTTTTGATGGTCAGATAGGAATGATATTTGAGGGCAATGACATTCCATATACATTATGCCCTTGATGTCCCAGGGTGCGTCTTCCTTGAGGGTTATAATTCTTTAGCTGGCTTCTCGTCTACTCCTGGTTCTCACACCAATGACTTACACCCAAGAGTGTATATCTATTATAATTGCTACCTAAAGAGAATAAGAATTACAGATAAGTAATTTTCTTTTTCTAATCTAACCCCCTGGAGGCATTTCAGCAGCTAATACGGGTGATGACAGGCATTTCTGCTATAATTTATACAATTTCATTTTTCTTAATCATGAATTTTAGTTCTCTTACGTCACCTGCTTGAAATGGAAGCAGGGCTTTTTTTTTTTTTTTTTTTTTTGGTCACTGCTTTTACTTTTGTAGTCTCTCTTGCAAAGCGCTTACGATGTCCACACAATTATGAGAAATTTAGATTAGCCTCTTCTCTGAAATAGCTTGCCTCTAATTGCTCACAAATTCTCTTAAAACAATGTATAAAGCATGAATTCAGGTGGTTCAATAGGACACCACAGTTTCAATAATATGTGAAAAGTTATTAAGTGAATCTACCAGCCCATTTGTATATAACTATTTGCCTTGGCAGAGAAATGGTGATTAAGAATGTATATTTAAAATAATCTGTATGCTACAATATGAAAAAGAATTTAGGGAATGTCTGGGGTTGGTTTGCATACTTCATTTTTGTGGTTTCCATATCTAACACAATGGTTGATGCATGGAAAGAGGTCAGTAAATATCGGTGATTTGCATTTAACATGATGAAGAGGTTATTAAGTAATGGAGTATTCTGATCACCCCTTTAAACTCCCTGCCCACTCCTTCAAAGCCAGTTCAGGTTAGCCAGCCCTGAGGAATCCAAGGCTAGTGTTCCCCAGTCAAGAGAGTCCAGATGTTTTGATATGGCCCAGGATCATCTGAGATCTAGAACTGTTGGGGGCAACACCATTAATGGGTCATGTGATTGATTTAGTAGATCAGCAAACAGGATTCTGTTGGAGTAGCAAGCAATGATTTAGAAAGGAATGGAACAGAGTACACCTCACATGGTAAGAGAAAGTACTGTTCTGTAAAACGTTTTCATTTCCTGTAGACAGTGGAGCTAAGTTATGCTGCGAGATGTATTTCTTCCTGTGGCTCAAAAGAAGTTTGAAAGCTATTACAGTAGATTGAATAGAGGCTCCCAAAAAGATTTGTCCGCATCCTAATCCATAGAATCTGTGAATGTTAGTTTATTTGGAAAAAGGGTCTTTGCAGATGTAATTAGGTAAGGATCTCAAGATGAGGACCTCATTCTAGATTAGGTAGGTGGGCCCCAAAATCCAAAGACAAGTGTCCTTATGAGAGAAAGGAGAAGGGAGATTTGAAACAGAATACAGAGAGGAAGCAATGTGTGACTATGGAGGTAGAGATTGGAGTGACGAGACCATAAGTCAGTGCACACCTGGAGCCACCAGAAGAGAAAGGAATGGACTCTGCAGGGCCTCGGGAGGGAGCGTGGCCCTGCCAACTCACTGTTCCAGTCTTCTGGCCTCTAGAACTGTGATAGATAGATTTCTGTTGTTTTACACTACCAAGTTTGTGGTAACTTGTTACAGCAGCCACAAGGAAACTAATACAGACATTGATCTCAAAGATCCAAAGTCCTGTGTGTTTTCAAAAACTCCAGAACCAGCCTAATCCCATCCCAGTCTATACTGAAACCACAAACTTATCCAAAGAATTAAATCCATTCTTTGGTTACCCAAAGTTCACCAATATATTTTTTTTAAGCCACGGCCTTTTCTGAGAAACATAGATATTCAAGGCCCACAATCCAATACAGCTGCTAGGGAGGGAAAAAGAAACTCATACACTCACAAAAAACCACTTAAGACAACCCTCAACCTACTCTTTTCTGAAAAAGAAATTTTATTAACTTTCTGTGCAGTAGGTATTTTCTGTGCAGTAGGTATTTTTTTAATTTTCCTAATATAAATTTATAATAATAGCTGTGCATTTTCAAACTAAAGTAATGGATTAGAAAATCACTATTTTAAACTTCTCCCTTGTTACTAGAGTCAGCCAAAAAAAAAAAAAAAAGGAACTTGGCAAAAATGAGGAAAGATGGCTTATTTAATAACAATATAATTTTCAATTCTTCCTATATTTTTTCCAGGATTGGTCAAAAGAACTGTTGTTTCTAGAAATGTCCATGTAACCAATCACCACAGGGCATGCTACCCATTGCTGGTCTTACCCATAGGCCTTAGCAACCGTAAGCTATCCAATTAGAACATGACAAAATGGAATTATAAGTGTTTATAACTAATCTATTGTATGATTTGTATCAGCAGTAATTAGTGCTATGAATTGCCAAGTACCTATCATAGTTTTGAGCCACCAGCTTTCTTTGTCCTCCGGCTTTACATGAAGACTATAGTGCATGTCATTTCAAGACCAGCACCTATGTGAAAAAGCAGGCAAGACAGCCCAAATCTCTTTCATTCACTTAGTTACCATCATCTTTCCATCTTTAAAAAAAAAAAAAAATTTAATGTCTTTTTTTTTTGAGAGAGAGAGAGAGACAGAACACGAGCAGGGAAGAGGGAGACACAGAATCTGAAGCAGGCTCCAGGCTCTGAGCTCTCAGCACAGAGCTCAATGTGGGGCTCGGACTTGTGAACTACGAGATCATGACCTGAGCCAAAGTCAAATGTTCAACCTACTGAGCCACCCAGGTGCCCCATCTTTCCATCTTAAGGTAGTGACTCGGGGCACTAGTTTTAGAAAGCCTAGTAGAATGCTTTGCACATAGTAATCATTCAATAAATACATCTAAACTAATTGAATTATATACTTTGAGAACGTAGTGAAAATTAGATGGTAGAGATAATTATCAAGTGGAAAGAGGGGGATAGAAGGGGATAGAAGATGAATTGTGGCAAAAACCATCAACTAGCCCATTGTGTTTCTGAGCATGTGTGCCCCTTTCCTTTTACATCTAAAAAAAAAAAAAAATGAAGACAAACAACATTTTCAAACTGGCATAGGCCTCCTCTATTAATATGTCAGCTGAAGTTCAAACCTCTCACCAACGATAACCCCTCCAATGCCCAGGAAGCCACATCAAATGAAATTCACTAGAGGCTCTCAGGCCTGGCAAAGACAAACCACCCTTCACCAGGACACGTCGCATTGATGAATTGCCCTCTTCATACTCGACTCTGCCTGTAAAGGTGATTTGTGTACGTTAGGATGGTTGTAAGGGATGATGTGAGAGGCCCTTAGGAGTGAACCGAGACAAAGAAGAGGAGAGACAGCTGGTAACGGTCAAGGAGCTGG
Organism: Panthera uncia; assembly: GCF_023721935.1. Taxonomy (NCBI): domain Eukaryota; kingdom Metazoa; phylum Chordata; class Mammalia; order Carnivora; family Felidae; genus Panthera; species Panthera uncia. The sequence continues at coordinate 19,250,341 of NW_026057581.1, forward strand.
CAGAGTTGGTGCGGACAGGGACGTTCAGGAGGAGGTCACTTTCCCAGGTGGCAGAATTGAGCGGACACATTGTTTTAATTCACATTCTTTTGGGGCTTTAGGCAAATAGCAAGAGAGAGAATAGCACAAATTTGTAGAAACAGACAGTGCTGGCTTTGAAGATGACCTGCCCCATTTAACTCTGACCTTGAACAGGTGAATTAACAGCATGTCGGGACCTCAGTTTTCCTTTCTGTGAATTTGAGATAACACCAGACGTCAGGTGGTTATAACTATTCATTGAGCTGATGTCTGTAATGTGCTCAGCACAGTGATTGCCACTACACTCAATGAAGTTTTACATGTTTTTAAATGCATTCCTGTTCTTAGCTTCCGTGTGTTCACTTAGCCTAGTAGCATCTAGGAAAAGGTAATTGTTAACTTTTCTTCAGACACAAGTGAGCATATATCTTCTGTGAGGATAAAACTGATAAATCGTATTTGCTCCAGCCCGTCCTATGCACACTGCCACCAGCTTCATGAGCATAGAGCTCTAATGCTGTCTCTCTTCTGCTCAAAAAGTCCCCAGAGTCCCTCCCCTACCGTTTCATTAGAATTTCGTTCAAGACAGCATGGACACATGGGGGGAAATGCGTGCTTAAGAGTCCATCGGACCCGAGCTTCAATGCTCGTCTCGCCATTTAGTGACAGGTGACCTCTACTGAGTTCCTTAATTTCTCTATGCCTCAGATTCACATCCTGTGGAAAAGGAACACTAACACTGTACAAAAAGAAAAATAACACTTGTCTGGGGACAGGTGGCCTAGAGATGAAAAATTATGGCATCCTCAAAAAGATGTATCAAGCCTGGTACAAAGTAACCACTATGTAAAATTTAATATTTTCATTCTTTGGCCGCTCTATTCCAAATCTGCCATCCTTTGATCCCACAGTCCATTCAGACGGAGGGCTCCAACTCAACGCCTCGCTTGGCATTGCCTGCACACTGCGTCCTTCCCTGGGGTGCCTGCCTACCCTCAAACCTCAAGTTAAACCCCATCTTTCCCACAAAGTCTCGTCACTCCCCAGAAGAGGTAATTGCCTCTCTGAGCTTCCTGGACCGTTGTCTTTGCTCTCCTTGTAACCCTTCACATTGTGTTTATGTTCACTGGTCTAAGTTTTATCTCCCCAAAAAAGTAAACTCCCTAAGGGCACAGTGCCCATCTGCATCTTCATTCTTTCCGACCTGGCATACTTCAATAGGTCAAAACACATTTGTTGAATGAATGAATCAATAACAAATTATATGCCCTTAAAGAAAAATTTATATGAAATACCTATGCTGAATTAACAAAGAAATTTAAGGGGTGCCTGGTGGCTCAGTCGGTTAAGCATCTGACTTTGGCTCAGGTCATGATCTCATGGTTTGTGGGTTTGAGCCCCGCATCGGGCTCCATGCTGACAGCTCAGAGCTGGAGTCTGCTTTGGATTCTGTGTCTCCCTCTCTCTCTGCCTCTCCCACCTCGCCCCCACTCATGTTCTCTCTCTCTCTCTCTCTCTCAAAAATGAATAAATGTTTAAAAAATTAAAAAACAAATTTAAATGAACTATCTGCACTAAAGCAAAGACTCTGTCTTTCATTTTACATTGCATGTGTACATAAAGGAAACTACATGGGTTTACAAACAAGTCTAAGAAGATTTCCAATGCCCGTTTTCAGTATTTCATTTTTATGGCTTCCCACTTCCTATATGATGCAAATGGGGAGAGATGTCACCAAGATGGCAACAGAAGTCGGTCCTGACTTCACTCCCCATCATAGGAAGAACTAACTACTATTCAACAAGATGTCAGCAAGAGAATCCTAGAACATAGGGGTGAGCCTGAAGCATCCCCTGGACCATAGACACCAAGACAGACTGCATCAGAAGAGAAGCAATTACGCATCAACCACACTGCCCCTCCCCCAGGCCAGTGCAGCATCACGCAGAGAGGTCTCTCCTGAGCCTCTGGCTCCCCTAGTGGGAAAAGACAAGCCAGGGGAAACAACCAGAACCCTAGAATTGTGGGTCACTTTGTGGGAGCCTCTGCTGTGATCTCACACCACAGGAATTGCAGGGGAATCTGTGTGGCTCAACCACTGGGAATCTATTATAGAGAAGGGAAGAGGGGCTTGCACAACCAGCTCAGGGATCTTAGCAGAGCAAGTTGGTACCTACAGTGCCCAAGTGGTAATCCCAACCAGCAGTCTTGCTCATCAGCAGAGCCCAAGTCAGGGTTATGCTCTGGCCAGGGAACACAGCGGGGGACAGATCCACCTGATTTGGGATTTACTGGCCTGAGAGCACAATTTGCCCATGCTTGGGCAAGGAGCTAAGTCACAGCCCCACCCTCTGTGGAGAGTGTCTTCTGCTCCATCTGACCAGAAGGGCTGGAGAAAACTCCTGGAAGAAGTCAAAGCATCCTGTTATGCTTCAAAATACAAGACATCAAAATACAAGAAAGACAGCGGGATAAGAAACAAGGAATATGGATCTACAAAACAGACAGAAAACAATGAACAAAATGGCAATAGTAAATCCTTGCCTATCAATAGTTACTTTATTTTTTTTTTAGCTGTGGATCATTTTATTTATTTTTTTTGCCTTTTTATTTAATATGTAATTTATTTATTTTTTAACATAATTTATTGTCAAATTGGTTTCCATACAACACCCAGTGCTCATCCCAACAAGTGCCTTCGTCCTCAAAAGCAAACAGATTTAGGGGTGCCTGGGTGGCTCAGTTGGTTAAGCATCCAACTTGGGCTCAGGTCATGATCTCATGGTTCATGGTTTCAAGCCCCACATTGGGCTCTATGCTGTCAGCACAGAGCCCACTTCAGATCCTCTGTACCCTCTCTCTCTGCCCCTCTCCCATTGGTTCTCTCTCTCTCTCAAAAAAATAAATTTTTAAAAAAATTACCTTAAAAGAAAACAGATTTAATTATGCAATCAAAAGACATAGAATAGCTGAATGGATTAAAAAATAAATAAAAAGCCAAGAGCCAACAATATGTTGCCTATACAAGATTCACACTAGCCTTGAAGACACACATAAACTGAGAGTGATGGATGGACAAAGATACCCTAAACAAATGGTAACCAAAAAAAGCAAGAGTAGATAGCTATACCTGTTAGTAAACAAAATGTATTTTAAACTAAAAACGGTAAAAGAAGACAAAAAATTTACCATGTAATGATAAAAATGTCAACACATCAAGAAGATATAACAATCGTTAATATTTATGCACCCAGTGACAGAGCATCTAGATATATAAAGCAAAAACTAACAGAGCCAAAAGGAGAAATAAATAGTAATAAAATAATAGTTGGGGACTTTAATACTCCACTCAACAATAGATGTCTCAGAACCAGAACCAGAAGTCTTTACTGATGGACTTACAAAACATTTAAAGAATTAACACTAATACTCAACTCCTCCAAAAAACTGAAGAATAAAGAACACTCCCAAACTCATTCTATGATGTCAGCATTATCCTGATACCAAAAACACTACTAGGAAAAACAAAATTACAGGCCAATCTTTCCAATAATATGGATGCAAATTTTCCCAATAAAATACTAGCAAATTGAATTCAGCAGCATAATAAAATCATCAGTCACCATGATCAAGTGGAAGTTATCCCTGGGATGCAAGAATGGTTCAACATACACAAATCAATCAATGTGACACATCACACTAATAGAATGAAAGAACAGGATCATATGATCATCTCCAAAGGTGCAGAATAAGCAGTTGACAAAATTCAACATCCTCTCATGATAAAAAAAAAACAACTTTTAAACTAGTCATCCAAGGAACATATCTCAACATAATAAAGGCCATTTATGACAAGCCCACAGCTACATTACACTCAGTGGTAAAAGGTTTAAAGCCTTTTCTCTAAGATCAGGAGAGTGTCCACTCTCACCATTCCCACTCAACACAGTATTAGAAATGCTAGCTAGAGCAATCAGGCAAGAAAAAGAAATAAAAGATACCAGAATTGAAAGAAAAGAGTAAATTTGTCTCTATTTACAGATGACATGATTTTGTATATAGAAAATCCTGAAGACTCAACAACAAAAAAAATCTGTTGGATCTAATCAATCAATACAGTAAAGTGGCAGGATGCAAGATTAGCATACAAAAATCAGCATTTCTATACACTAACAACAAATTTTCTGAAAAAGGAAGACATCAATCCCATTTACAATGGCATCAAAAGTCATAAAATATTTAGTAAATTTAGCTAAGGAGGTAAAAGATCTCTACTCTGGAAACTATAAGACATTGATGAAATAAATTAAAGAAGATACAAAGAAATGAAAATGTATCTTGTGTACCTGGATTAGAAGAATTAATAATGTTAAAATGTCAACACTACCAAAAGCCATCTATAGATCCAGTGGCATCTCTATCCAAATTCTAATAGCACTTTTTGCAGAAGTAGAAAAAAAAACTCCTAAAATTTATATGGAACCACAAAAGAGCCCAAATAACTCCAAATAGCCCAAAATAAAAATCCTGATAAAGAAGAATAAAGCATCAGAACAATATGGTATTGGCATAAAAACAGACAAATAGATCAATTGAACAGAACTGAAGCCTATAAATAAACCCATACATATAGAGTCAACTAATATTTGACAAGGGAGCCAGGAATACTCAATGGAGAAGAGACCATCTCCTCAATAAATGGTGCTTGGATAATAATTCACATATAAAAGAATGAAAGTACACCCATATCTTATGTAATCCACAAAAATCAACTCACAAATGATTAAAGATTTAAATGGTGGGGGGGGGGGATGAGGAATAAGAGGAAGTTGGTCAAAATGTACAAACTTCCAGTTATAAGATAAACAGGTACCAGAGATATAATGTACCAGGTGATGATTACAGCTAACACTGCTATACGATATACATGAAAGTTATTAAGAGAGTAAATCCTAAGAGTTTTCATCACAAGGAGAATTTTTTACCTTTATTTTTTTTCTTCTTCTTTCATTTTAATTGTATCTGTATGGGAAGATTGACGTTAGCTGAACTTATTGCAGAAATCATTTCACAATATACACAAATCAAACCAACATGTTGCAAGTCTTAAACATATATAGTGATGGATAAATGAAACTGGGGGTGGGGGGAAGTAAATGAATTTAATTGCATTACTTTCTAGCATTTGACAGCTTTAGGACTTTGTGTAAGAGAAATCAAAGTAGTCAGATATTTCATTAATTCAACGGGGGGAAATGTCAAAATACCACCTTTGTATACACTAGTATATTAATTACATTTTTCTCTTTTCATTTGCTTAGGGGTCATATAAACACTTCAAACACAACCAAACTATTCAGTTTCCTGAAAATTCACTTCCATAAATTCTTTAAGTTGTGTGTTATTTACATTTTTAGAAGTCTTTAGCACTACTGACACATGCTACAACATGGATAAACCTTGAAGACAGTGTGCTAAGTGAAATAATCCAGACCTAAAAGGATAAGTACCATTCCCTTATTTGAGAAACCTAGAGTAATCAAATCACCGAGACAGAGAGTTGAGGGCAGTTTGTTGGAGGCTGGGGGGGAGTGGGGAGGGCGGACGGGGAGGACGTATGGGCAGTTTGCGTTAAATGGATGCAGAGATTTAGTTGGGGAAGATGAAAATATCTGTGGATGGTGGTGATAGCTGCACAACAGTTGCGAATGCCATAATGCCATTGAACTGTACGCTTGAAAATGGTTAAAGTAGAAACAATTATGAAAGGAAATTAATCAAAACTATCTGAAATCCTTTTCACATTACCAAAAATACTAACTGTGTGATACTACTGCTGAAAAAGAATCTGGGTTATAAATATTAAAATTTCCTTGGGGCACCTGGGTGTCTCAGTCAGTTGAGCGACCTACTCTTGATTTCAGCTCAGGTTATGATCTCACGGTTCGTGGGTTCGAGCCCCGTGTTGGGCTCTGTGCTAACAGTGCAGAGCCTACTTGGAATTATCTCTCTCTCCCTCTCTCTCTGCCCCCCCCCCATTTGCGCTGTCTCTCTCTAAAAATAGATAAACTTACAAAATAAAATAAAATAAAATAAAATAAAATAAAATAAAATAAAATAAAAATTCCTTAAGAGATGAATGGATATACCTTATCTTACACACAATTGTGTGTACTGTTCCCGGCCAACAGTGGTTCTGTATCTCACTCTGTTCAATGGTCAGACCTCTACCTTTCATATCTCCATACTTTCCTCCTATTTGCAAACATCTTTTATCAAACCATTGTCCTGGAGTAAAAGACTCTCCACTCAAGAGCTAGAAATCTTTGGATTTTTAAAATTGGTGTGAATGTGCAGAACTTTTAGTAAGTGGAATCATGGGAATTCAGGAAAGTAAGCCCTGAGACAATGAAAATTAGCAGACCATTTGACAAAGAAAAGACAGAATCAAGTTTTAAGGAATGTGACTGTAAAGGGGTAGCACGTGGGAGTTAGGGGGTTATGGAAATGTTTTTCATGTGCTTATGGTTGCATGAATCTCTGCTTATGGTTGTTAAAATGTATAGACCAATACAGCACTTTACAATAAGTAAAAATGTTTTTCAACAGTGTAGATCCCAGTGTTTAATTTAGTCATTTCTGTCTTTTGCATCTTGTCTTGGTCATAGAATCCACATCCTGGGCATCACCTTTGGCCATGAGAGTACACTTGTAGAGGATAAGAGAGAATAGCTAATAACCACCCTCGAGTATTAAACAAACACTCCATGATCTCTTTAAGCAATTGAAAGAAAGTTGATCCAAATTAAGCCCGTGCTATGACATTCCACTGTTGGTCTCTCCTGGTTCCACCCTTGATCTCTCTGAAGCTTCAGAAGTGTGCCCCCAATAAATATTAACCACCAGATACAGGCCAGCATCTCCCTGTTTCAGAATATGCCTCTTGTCAGCTCTCCTTAGGATGTAATCAGACCTACATTTAATATACTTGTAACAATAGCAAAGCGCCTCCGGGACATGATGTGAAAAGTAGAAGTCAGAAATCATTTTTGCTTTATTTATTATGCTGTCATTTACTGTCATGTGGTAAAGGCCGAAGAATCTAATTCCCTTCGCTACTGGGATTGTAGCAGCTTGTCTTTTCTATGCAGATTTCATATTTGAAAGATACTTAACTGGGCTGGCTTGTTACCTGATATTGCTGATCTGGTATTCCCAACTGCCTTGAGTTCTCATGTGGAGAAAAGTGAATTCAGTCGGGGTCATCTTGCAGAGTTTGGTGGACCTACAACTAGGTAAACACAAGAGATAAGCTTTGGTAATAGAATAATGACTTGCTAGCCACATGGCTTATGTCCAGGATACATTTCTTTTTCATAAGAGTGCAAATGAGGGGGCACCTGGGTGGCTCAGTCAGTTAAGCCTCCGACTTCGCCACAGGTCATGATCTCACATGAGTTCGAGCCCTGCGTCGGGATCTGTGCTGTGCTGACAGCTCAGAGCCTGGAGCTTGCTTCGGATTCTGTGTCTCCCTCTCTCTCTCTGCCCCTTCCCTGCTCATGTTCTGTCTCCATCTCTCTCTCTCAAAAATAAATAAACTTTAAAATAGATACATAAAATTTAGATATTTTGTTCGTCATGGATCTCACGTTAATTTTAATTTTTAAAAAAATGTTGCCTTAGATTGTTATTTATCTTAATTGTTCAGATTTTTGGCAGCTGAGAAGAATGCCTTGCTGACCTCACTCTGGTCCCAGACGGCAGCACAAAAAAACTTACGTGGAAAGTAATGGAATTTCCTTAAGAAAAAATGCAAAAGACTGAGCAATATAACTTAATGATTCTGCCATTCAGTATTGTATTTTACCAATTATATTCATTTCCTATGGCTGCCATTACAAAGTACCACAAACTGAGTGGCCTTAAACAACATGAATTTATTGTCTCGCAATTCTGGGAAGCTGGAAGTCTGAGATTACGGTGTCTCCAAGGTCTTGCTCCCCCTGCAGACTTTATGGAGAGAATCCCTCTTTGTCTCTTGCTGGCTTCAAGTGGAGGCTGGAAATCTTTGGCTTTCCCTGGCTTACAACTACATCTCTCCATTTTCACCACTATCATCATGTGGCCTTGTATCTCTTCTCTCTTCTCTCTTCTATCATCTTCTTATAAGGACACCAGAGGTATTAGATGAAGGTCCTACCCTCCTCCAGTATGACCTCATCTCAACTAATCACCTCTGCAACGACTTAATTTCCAAATAAGGTTACATTCTGAGGAACTGCGGGCTAGGACTTCCACATGTCTCCTTGGAGGACACAATTCAGCACATAACACCCAACAAAACAGTCAATAATTCATATGTTACTACATATTTAACCTGCCAGCACATCAGGTTGCATGTGTGGTATTTGTGTGTGATGTGGCGGTTTGTTGGTGGCAAATGAAGGTCTCATTGGCTACCTGATGGTCCCACTCTGTGCTTTCAATCACCAAATACCTTCCCTTCATGCCCCCTGCTGATCTCTTGTTCTCTTCTTCTCTGCTGCTACCTGCCGCCTGTCATTACTCACTCTGTTCTGACCTTCAATACAGCTCCCTAATCTCTTGCCACTTTCTAGTTCCACTCCCCACTCGTGTCCCAGGGCCCCCCAGGTAAAGAGCCCATACCCTAAACAGCCCATGTTCTCCACCCAGATGCTTCCTGTTCTCATTCAATTGACCTGAGTCTCCTACTCAATGCGTGTGCCTAACCTTTGCTACACCTGGGTTGTGCAGACCTCATGTGAGATGATCCTCATGCATCCTATTTTCTAACAGCTTATTTTGCTCACTGCACGGGGAGAGTCTCCCAAACTCCTCGTGTGAATCGCTATCAGACTCAAGATTCTGTGAGGGCTTGGGGGAGCAGGAAAAGAGAGAGAGCAAAGACTTAGAAATGCAACATTTGTCTATCACCCCCACGCACTGGTTTTCTATTCTTCTTGGACAGCCACCACCTAAGAGCCGTAGACCATTTGTTTAATTACTTTGCTTTTCCCCAACTGCTAGTAATGAAATGCTGCCCTCTCTAAAATAATTTCCTGACTATTTGCTAAGATTCATCTCTGACATTTCATTAAATATGATCATTTAACTGTACAAGTACAAATGCATTTTTAATTTAGCTTACTGCAGATATTACAGATGTGGGGAAATGAATTCGTATTGCTCTAGGACAAATATATCATTCACATATGCATGCGACAAAAGAACAAATTATTAAAAATTACTGAAACTTCCATGAAGATTTATATTTAACTTTTCCATTTTCAATCTCCATGTCATTGCGAAAACATATAGCATGTCACTTTGTCAGCTATGATTCTATGAAGAATGTGGGGGTGGGGGAAGGTGGATTCCATAAGAATCTTGATCAATAGCCTGCATCTCTGTCATTGACACAGTGTGGCACTAAAAGAGGTGGAGACCGAGTTTCAAGTGTGAAGTTAGGAGGTTAGCAGTCTTACCACTAAAGCAGTAGGTTTTTGCCTTCTCTACAAAAGAAAATGGCAATAGGAAGTGTGTCCTCTGTCCCATGTACTATAAATCCAACCATAATACATGCTAAAGTCTTGTTTAGTCGGAAAGGACTCAAAATGTAAACTGGGGTGCCTGGCTGAGTCGGTAGAGCATGAGACTCTTGATCTCAGGGTCATGAGTTCAAGCCCCACGTTAGGCATGGAGACTATTTAAAAAAAAAAAAATGTGAACTCACATTCTTAAATGTCTTCCTGGTGTCTATTATCCTTGGATTCAAAACTGACCAAAGGAAAGAGCAGCTTGGCTTCTTTGACTTTGAGCTACAAAACCTAGAATTTACAAGTCATGAGCTAACAATTATCATATAGGGTATCACGTATTTCCACAGAATGTACTTTTATTGTTGTGGAAAGAAATAAGCCTATTTTCAAAAATCTTTACGGTGTTTTTTTAGACTGAGGACAAAAGCAAAATAATAGAGGTTTGAGGCAGAAGAAAAAAATTCTTTCCGAAGTGGAAATTAGAAAGAAGCTTGTCATTTCCAGATATCACAAAGCTAAAATAACTCAAATATCCTTCATACTTAAGACACCAATAAAATAAAAATAGTGTCCAAGCCATCTACTAATTAGTTTCATTAGTTTTCAAATCATCTGCTAACTATAAGATTTGAAGCTTGGAAGGGACCTTTGAGATCATGTAAATTATGCCAATTTGGTTATTTTATAAAGAAGAGCAATGAGGCTCAAATAATTTGCATGGACACACAAGGAGTTGGTGGCCAAACCCAAATTAAAAGGCAGGGCACCCAATTCCAGGTCAGCATGTGATTCTCAAGGAATTACTAAAATCCACACAGAGAGAGAATGTAAGCTTCACTTTGTTTATGAGGATAAAAAACTCTATAATCAAATGACCAGTATGCAGCTGAGCAATTAGCCATCAACTGAGTGATCTGTGCCTCATCTACTCACATTGGCAGGGGTAAGAAGGGTTAAGTGATGACAGGGAGTTAGAAGAACTTGCCTCATTGGCCTAGTGAAAAACACTTACCTTCACAGACCTCCTAGCTCCCAGTTTAGTACTTTGTCAGTATGTCTTTGATGGTTAAGTTTATGTGTCAGTTTGACTTTGTGCATCAACCGTGCCATTCTGGGTGTGTCTGTGTGTTTCTGCATGCGATTAACATTTAAATAGGTAGACTATGTAAAACAAATTATTTCCCCTAATGTGGGTGGGCCTCACCCAAGCAGTTGAAGGCCTGGCTAGCGCAAAAGGGCTGACCCTCCGCAGAGTCACAGGGAATTCCTTCTGCCTGACTCCCTTGAAACAAGGACATTAGCTTTTCCTTGCCTTCGGACTCAAACTGAAACATTAGCTCTTCCTTCAGGTTCTGTACTATCAGCCCTCCTGGGTCTCCAGCTTGCCGGTTGTAGACTTTGGGATTTACCAGCCTCTATAATTATATGAGCCCATTCCTCACAATAAATCTCTTCCTCCATATATATGCATCCTATTGATTTTGTTTCTCTGGAGAACTTACTACAATATCCCTGGTCTCTTTCAATCTCACACTATTTATCATTGTTTTTCTAAATTTCCAATTCCCCGTTGAGAAGAAACTTTAACTCAGGCAAACACTGTAGAAACCCAACGCCCAAAAGAGTCTGCAGAAGTACAAAAACTTGCATACCAGAGCTCTTAGATTAGAGTTCTAAAATTGATGCCACATAAATATCACGCATAAGAACTCTCTGTGTTACAGTAGGAAGACTCATCGTCCCAGTACCTGTTTAGTGTGAAACTGACCAACCCAGTCGTCTTCTTTTGCCTACAGAGATTTTGAAATATCACACTGAGTGATCGCACTACTTTCAAAATTACTGACACTGCTTTGGTCACTCATATTTGATTTGGATTTTCTCTCTTCTAATGAACAAAATATCTTTCTCCTTTACCAAGCTGTGAAGGGGACGTTTCCAGACACAGTGTGTTAAAATTCAAGAGGAGAGAGGCAGTTGCCCCAAAGTTCTTTTACTTGTGTGTAGTAAGTGGTAAGCATAGTGGTAAGTGGTAAGCCTTGCTATGTGATGAAGCAATTAGGCCAGCCAGGAAGATCTTTAATTCATGCGCCCCAGGCTGGTACAATACCATCATTTTCAAGTGTTGTTTTCCTGCTTCTGTTACAAGTGATGGCATTGAGTGAGCCTGTGTGCCCGTGAGGACTTCGCCCATTGCCAGTGAGGGGGAACAAGGGGTATAGAAGCATCCCAAAGTGATAAAGTTGAAGTGAGATTATCATCGACAAAGATTTTTTTTAACACGGGAACAAACATGTCATTTTTCAAAAGCTGACCCACAATCTGCTAATTCAAACAGATTTTTTTCATGTCATGTGTCAAAACATTAAAAGAATAATTCTATCTCTCCGAGACTTAGCAAACAGCCGGACCCAAGATGGAAGTGAACGACTCTCCTATCATAAGTGTTTGTTTTCAAATATTTGTAGCGTGCAAGGCTGTTGTCTTTTATGAGAACAATAGCATTGTTTCCATTACTTGTAGTGTGCAGAAGGAAACTGAACCCTCTACTTGCTCAAACAGAAATTTTCTTTTTTATAAGAAGTGGTAAGGAAGGAGCATGGAGGTGGGAATAGGAGGAAATGATCCGCTCACCTGAAATAAGACGCAGCTTTGGCCTCCTACAGCACTAATCCCAGGGGAAGTACCAGTAGGTTTATCTTTTTTTTTTTTTTTTTGAGACTGGGAGAGACAGATCATGAGCAGGGGAGGGGCAGAGAGAGAGGGAGACACAGAATCTGAAGCAGGTTCCAGGCTCTAAGCTGTCAGCACAGAGCCCGATGCGGGGCTCGAACTCACAGGCGGTGAGATCATGACCTGAGCTGAAGCAGGACGCTTAACCAACTGAGCCACCCAGGCGCCTGCCCCCCCCCCCCCCCCCGTAGGTTTATCTTGACTGCATTCCCATTCTCTCTTTTCCAAAGAATTTGGAGTGCCAAGGAGCCAGGCTTTATATGAGATGCACAGACTGACTCCATCTCCAAGCCTGTTCAGCAGCACACAAGCCTTCTGTAAACGGAATGCCTGCCGTCTCCTGCCCTTGATGTAATTTGGTCCAGAACTGCCACATCTCCTATCTTGACTGTTACATACTTCTACTCATCTGTCCCCTGTGGCACCCCTCTGGTGCCCTCCCTCTGTCCCAAGATTGATGTTCAAAAGTGCTACACACACCCCCAGACTTTTGACTTCTGATCTCTTCTCTCCCTCTGTCATGAACTGATAAGACTGATGATGACCTCACTGTCTAGAATCACCTCCCCCACCTGAGTACTACACCGCTTGCAGGTAGCTCCTTTTAGAAATGAGTCACGCTTTGGACGCATGAGAGTGGTCACACAGTGGAAGGCGATGGACCATTGGAATATAGAAAGCGAGCTTCCCATCCAAGCATAAATCCACGCAAGTTTTCCCCACCCATTTAAGCAGGTCATACCAATCTGGAAAATGTACATCAGCAAAGTTCATCTCCACAGGTCCAGTCTCCCTCTTCTGTGCTCCCATTCATCCTCCAAAGCCCTGCCTCTCCCCCTCCCTCTCGCAGACATCAAGATTCTCATTGCCTTTCTGCTGATCCTTCAACTTTCTATCAGCTTCCACTTTCAAGAAAGGATATACCATCGCTTCCTCGCACCCCAGTGTGAAACCAAGTTGTGTTGCCTCTAATGACCAAACAATTATTCGGTGCCCAGTAAGTGCACTGTTCTGCCCAATAAGAGAAGCAGCAGAGTGGAGAACAGACCGTCCAGAAACATGAGCACAAGCCCAGCTACACTAACCTGCAACTTTGCCTTCAAGGACTTCAGTTTCCTCCCCTCTTAAACAACAGTACTGGACTAGGAGATATCTGAGAGACCTGTCATTCTTGTGGACTTGAATTCGCACAGTATTTTATACTCTTCAAGATATTTTCACATATTGATTCAACCTATACTATCTCATCCTTAGCTTCAAAACAGCCTGTGGGGTAGACTGGGGAAGATACTATGAGTATCTACCATACTAGAGATGGGAACTTTAAGGCTCAGATTAAATTGCCTCCACCAGGTTACGTCTCTCTGAGGGGATTCACTATGTGGTTAGAAGTCATGAAAAAAGGGGGGGAAAAAAAACAAAAAAAAGTAGCATCTGCTTTGTAAGGCAGTAAATACTCTGGGAATTCAGAACAACCACCCCACCCTTCCAAACCCCGAATGTCACCAGGGACAGCTTTAGTTAGAAAAAATACCTACCAATGGAGGGGCAACGTGGGCCAGATCAGAAGGGAAGAACAGGTTTTAGTAAATGATGGTGATCCAGAAAGGCATTTGCGGCAAGGAAAACAGCATGAACAAAGGTCTAACGAGTAATTATCATTTTCCTAGATCTATACTTGGCAATAGATCTTCCTTTCAATTCTACTGGGAAACATGTTGATTTCAGAAAGGTAAGAAGTAACTATTAAGTGCTATTTCTGGACCATAAGTGAGAGAAGTGCCCACTGAGTTCTAGAGTGAGGTGGTACTTAAGATAAATAGAAATCAGGAGGAGATCAAGTCAAATACCTTGCCATGTATCAAGAGCTACTTTTGATCACCAAATAAATGACTGTCTCCAACTTACCATTACTGCTGTCCAGGATCGGCCAAAGGAAATAATCCCATTTTCATGAAAATTACTAAGATAATTTTAATAAAGGTGTTAGTACAGCTGAAATACCCCATCAAGCGAGACAAGTTTCCCTTTTCTAAAGCAATTCCTACAATAAGGTCCCACCTTTTCCCTAAATTTCCCTCTGACAAATTGGAGGAGGGGGTAAAGACATTCTCCTGCCCCTGCTCTGGATGAAGTATACAGCAGCTATACTTTTTTTCCTCCTGCTGCTAAAAAAAAAAAAAAAAAAAAAAAAAAAAAAGGTGTTATATGTAAAGGCAATGTTTCAATTATTTCTGCAATCCAAGCTCTTGTTTATTCTTTATTCAAAATTGAATAGTTTATTGTTGGCATATGTATGGATCTTAGTCACCTTCAACTGTATGACAGAAAGGCAGGACTGTGTACATTTAATTCCATTTTCATGGCGTTCCTAGTGCTATGTCACATGCACACAAGTACCTACTGTTCATGAAAACAAGGAAAATGCTGGTGAAGATGATGTTGGTTAAGAGGATGGTGATGATGGGGGCACCTGGGTGGCTCAGTCGGTTAAGCAGCCGGCTTCGGCTCAGGTCATGATCTCGCAGTCCTTGAGTTCGAGCCCCGCGTTGGGCTCTGTGCTGACAGCTCAGAGCCTGGAGCCTGTTTCGGATTCTGTGTCTCCCTCTCTCTGACCCTCCCCCGTTCATGCTCTGTCTCAAAAATAAATAAACGTTAAAAAAAAAGAGAGGATGGTGATGATGATGACGATGACGACAAGGCTCACAAAGATTTATGACAAATTCTTCCTCATCAATACCTTCCACATCAAAGATAAGCCATGTCTCTATGGCTTTCAAATTTCTTTCCTCCTCAGCGACACCAAATTTCACTGAAAGGCTTTCATCCTTTTCTTCAGGATGAAAATGGGAACACAGTCATCTTCGGGATGATTCGACAGGGCAAAAGAAAACAAGCAGTTGCCCATAACTCAGAAGAATTGCTTCATCATACTCCACCGGAAAACATGTCAAGTGGGATAAAGGAGAAATCATAGAAGAAAAATAAATCAGAACAAGCCTCCAATGACCTTCTCTGAGGAGGAGCACTATGAAAATAAATGCAAGAAAGTTAAGTTTTGCCAATAAATGCTTGAAACTTGAGCCCGTCTGAGGAGATGCTGGAGGCAAAGATGCCGTCGGATAACAGTGCTTGGTCTCCGGAGGCAGGACGAGGCCACCTCTTCCCATCCAGCAAACCAGAGCTGATTAGCTGTGACAGGTAGCTCTGAATAATTGCTCTAATCACATCACGTCAGTGAGCTCCCTACCTCATCCCTAGCAAAGGAGTGACGCCGTAGCCAGCTTCAGAGGCCAGACGCCCCTAAACCTGACATCTCGAACAAAGATGCATTTATTTTAATGGAATCATTACTTGATGTTGTTCATCGGAAGAGGGGATTCGAAAGAGTTCATTGGAGGCCTCAAAGTTGGGCGTAGATACTAAGGGCCTCATTAAGTGACTCAGGAGTTTGTATTTGCAGGTTGACTTGATGTCATGACTGGTCAGTGAGCCCGATAATAGCAAGAGGGGCCAAAAAATGTCACCCGGAATTGGGTTGTGGCTTCAGCTCTTCCAGAGAGTAAGGGTAATTAGGGCAGTGGTGTTATCAAAACTTTTCATGTCAACTAAGGAATGCACTCTCTCTAAATAAGAAACTGTCAGATCTGCTTAAAGCTATGAGTGACAGGGACTTCTTCCCAGCCTATACCTTCTCGCTGGAAATGCCAACTTATTTTAGAAGGCTAAGTGGTGAGATGCTTCACGTGTTTCTTGGTCTCCTGTACATTTGTTTGTTTTGCTACTAAATAAAACATAAACGATAAAACATCTTAACCCTTGAGGAAATCGAGTGTCCCAGGCTTTCCCTAATACTCAAGCATTTGTGTCTTGCTCCTCAGATAATGTTTATAGAAGCCCAAATAACTTATTCTGACTATGAGCAATGAATTATCCCAACTGTACATCCAATGGCAAGGCATTTCATGGGGGGAAGAACATGGCATAAAAATCTCTGTAATGTGCTAGAGACCGCTGGAGCTCATGAAGCTTCATCTGAGTAAACCTTGTAGTATAACATCACCCATCCATTCACCAATGTGCAGACTTTTTTTATGATAGGACTTAGCAGATCTTATTAGAGGTCATTATTTTTGTGTCTATTTCCCCACATGAACTTGAGCTCCTAGAGGGCTGGAACCAGTCTGCTCATCATTTAATCCCTAGTGCCTATCCCAGCACCCAGCACTTAGTAGGTGCAGAATAAATGTGGCACCACCAATTTTTCTTTAAAACCTGAATCAATTACTTTGCTTAACACAATACCAAATGATCATTTTAGCTAAAGTTATGCTTCTAAATTAACTTCTATGTTACGTTAATACCATTCCTTTATCCTTTCTTTCTCCTCTTTTTCTTCTCTCTCTGCCGCCCTTCCTTTTTCTAGGGCTTCATTCATTCTATCTCATTCACTATGAGGTTAATGTAAGATTTTCCTTAAGGAAAAAATATGTCAGAGAAGAGAGTGAAAGGGAATGTGTATTCACTGAGTGACTGTTATGTTTGATGGAACGCTGATTTTTTTTATACATTGTCTCATTCGATATTCACAAAAAGAGAGGTGGCTAATATTATTTCAACTGAGAAACTGGGTCTCAAAAGAGAGTGAGAACTCGCCCTGTGTCTATTCTAATTCCAAATGGCATCAACTTTTCCCGTGCCAAACTGCAAGGAAGTAAAATAGGAAAGCTGGTAACTGAAATAAGGTAGAATATGTTAAAAAAAAAAAAAAGAAAGAAAGAAAGAAAGAAAGAAAGAAAGAAAGAAAGAAAAGAAAAAGAAAGAAACAAAAACAGGATGCCTGGGTGGAACAGTCAGTTAAGCGTCCAACTCTTGGTTTCAGCTCAGGTCATGATCTCCCAGTTTGTGAGTTCAAGCCCCACATTGGGCTCTGCTGACAGTGGGGGAACCCGCTTGGGATTCTCTCTTTCTTTTTCCCTCTCTCTCTCTCTGCCCTTCCTACTCTCTCTCTCTCTCAAAATAAATAGATAAACCTTTAAAAAAAAAAAAAGGTTCAAAGTCTCAATAGATTCCGTTATTATCCAGCCAAATTTTCTACACCTCTCTTCTAAAAAAACTAAATTTTGGGCCAACCAAAGTTCTTCACACATGCCTTAAGCCTTACTGACTATATAAATGTGGAAGCTCACAGGGTCTGCTACGTACAAGAATGTTTCAGAAAATATATGCATATTCACACAGCACCTCTGCCCTTCTTTCCAGAAAACCTATAAATATTCTATGTCCTTTCATAGAGGGAGGAGGGGGAAATGAACAAAGAAGTTCAATCCATCTGCAAATTAGTTCACATAGCCCTTTTAATTGTAGAAATGACTATGGCAGAGCATAACCCTAAAATTTTGTTAAAGCTGCTTTTACAAGTATAACAGGCAGAAAAAAAAAAAAAGAAGTGGGTTCTATTTCAATAATGAAGAAAAATAATCATTTTGAAAAGGAAACAAAATGTTACATTCAGAGCGTTAACCAAGGATCAGAAGGCCTCCAATGCCATGCGAGTTTACACGGGGCCTATGCGCTCAACGAGACCAGCATCACAGGATTGCTTCCCAGCTGAATGCAGCCAGGCCTCAGAACCACTGGAGCATTGGTTTAACAATCTGACAGTTAATCCAAAGAACAAGACATTAAAAAACATAACCCTGAGTGAAGTAACTACATTTTCTCTGCAGCCCAGAAAGATTACCTGAAGGCCCCCTACAACCTGGAGACACTTTGGGCTTCTATGTAATCAAGGACCTTTTTATATATATAAATACATACATATGTGAGCCTATCTGCATATACATATATATGTGATTTTATTTTTTAAGTAATCTCTACACCCAACATGGGCCTCGAACTTACAACCCCGAGATCAAGAGCGGCATGCTCTACCAACTAGCCAGATAGGCACCCCTAAACAAGAACCTTTTTATGGGCATTTTACTCCAAACAGTGCCCAGCTCTTCAACATTGACCCTGTATCACAAGGAGAAGGCACGAACTTGTAAGCCAGTCTGACTGGGATTCTGATGAACTGAGTACAAGCTAGTATGCCTTTCTTTAAAAAAAAAAAAAAAAAATTAATGTTTATTTATTTTTGAGAGAGAGACAGAGACAGAGCACAAGCAGGGGAGGAGCAGAGAGAGAGGGAGACACAGAATTTAAAACAGACTGTAGGCTCTGAGCTGTCAGAACAGAGCCCAACAGGGGGTTTGAATTCACAAACTGAGAGATCATGACCTGAGCCAAAGTCAGACACTTAACCAACTGAGCCACCCAGGTGCCCCACTATTCTGCCTTTGAAGGTAGAATCTGGTTTAATTCATCTGTGCATAACCATGGACAAATTCCACTGACATTTAAAAAAAGACATTCATGTATCTTCCGTACATACATTGAGTGGCTAAAGCTGAGTGGATCAGGCAAGAATCTGGAAAGTTAGGACTTTCACTTATAATTCTTTTTTTTTTAATTTTTTAAATGTTTTTACTTATTTTTGAGAGAGAAAGAGAGAGAGTGGGTGAGGAGCAGAGAGAGAGGGAGACACAGAATCTGAAGCAGGCTCCAGGCTCTGAGCTGTCAGCACAAAGCCTGATGAAGGCCTCAAATTCACAGACGGTGACATCATGACCTGAGCCGAAGTCAGACACTTAACCCACTGAGCCACCCAGGTGCCCCTGGACCTTCACTTATAATTCTTATGCCATGACCATATAAGAAATTTTTTCATCTATAGGCCAAATATTGATGAACTTCTTCAAATAGTTTGGGGGTGATAAATAAATAAAATATCTAAAGATCTGGCAATGGAAAACAAGATCCCTAGGAGAAAGCATGCCTCTCTGTGACATGGGAAAGACGACTGTTGGCATGCCAAGTTTCCATCTCATAAACTTCACTGGAGACTTCCCTGCAGAGAACTTAAGGAAGCCATCCAATCTCCCTTATATATCTATGTAATTATCCATAACATGTAGCAGTAAACTTCTCCCTGTAATTTTCTATTTTACTTACAGCGACTAGTGACATTTGCCAAAAAGACAACTCTTGAGCTTAAAGATTCACGACCCCCAGTCTTCTTTTCTGATGCTCTCAGCAACAAAGGTTTGGGCCTGTTTTATCCCCACCCGCACTACTTTTTGGATCAAAGTGCCAGCTGCACTTTGTAAGTAAGTTCCTAAACTTCCAACTGCCCTATCACAGGAAGTAGACCCACACCGCGGGATCAGAGCCCGTGTTTAGCCGCTGCTTCCTTCAACTCTCCCATTAGCACCCCAGAGATGACACAACACAGCACGTGGATGCATGGGAAGGAGTGAAAGGGCACAAAATAAGGACAAACATTCTATAATCCCTACTAAGAACCAACTCACTTAACATAGTAAAACCTACCACAGTGGGGAACCTTAGCAAACAGGAAACCAAACCTACTGATCCATTAAATACCCAGAATTTAAATGTTACAACTCCTTGGGGTGTCTGGGTAGCTTGGTGGGTTAAGCATCAGACTTCACCTCAGGTGATGATCTCACGGTCCATGGGTTCGAGCCCCGCATCGGGCTCTGTGCTCTAAGCTCAGAGCCTGGAGCCTGCTTCAGATTCTGTGTCTCCCTCTCTCTCTGCCCCACCCCTGCTCACTCTCTGTCTCTCAAAAGATGAATAAACTAAATAAACTTAAAAAAAAAAAAGCTTTTTTAATGTTACAACTCTTTAAATAGGACAAAAATATTGACACATTCCTATCCCCCTAGAAATTTATTTGCTTGAATTTGGCAGACTTCCACTAAACTTTCTGTTCACAATTGTGTCATTTGAGCACCATTTGAGTGGGGAACTGGATGCAGATATTGGCCTAGCATTTTGCACAGAACCTGTAAACAGATCAGCTCAAGTGGATAGGTATCTTCAAGCAAACTGCCTGGGTGCTAAATTTATGTCAATTTATTTATCGAAAGCAACAAATTCATGTATCTTCATGGGGAATGCTTCCAACCTGTCTCCCTAGGAGCTTAACAAGGATTGAGTTGGAAAGCTGGAGAAAGGAGATGGGTGGGGGAGCAGGAGCCAGATACAAGAGGAGGTCTGAGAGGGAGGTTCCCGGGCCACATTTTGGTCTAAAGAAAGCCATCTTTCCTCCTCTCCTTGCTTACCCATCACCCTCAGTTTTTGTCTTTTTTTTTTTAATGTTATTTATATTTGAGAGAGAGTGCAACCGGGGGAGAGGCAGAGAAAGAGGGAGACAGAATCCAAAGCAGGCTCCAGGCACCAAGCTGTCAGCACAGAGCCTGGCTCTGGGCTCGAACTCACCAGCCGTGAGATCATGACCTGAGCTGAAGTCCGACGCTTAATCGACAGAGCCACCCAGGCACCCCCCCACCTCAGTTTTCTTATGACTGCATCCCTGAAAGCCTGGGTAGCATCCATTTTCACACAGAAGTCACTTGGGTGTCAGCAAAACCAAATTAATCACTATTTTCAGATTTTCCATTTCCATAGGAAATTGAGATATTTTAAAATTCCATATTTTGTATAATATTATATTATAATAGTTATATTCATCAGAACAGGTTATGCTGGGGTAACAAAGTATACCCCAAATCTCAATGACTGGTGGTATCACCTGTCTCTTTTGATAATTTTATTTTTTTTTAATGTTTATTTGCTTTTGAGAGAGAGAGAGAGAGAGACAGAGAGAGAGACAGAGAACGAGTGGGAGAGGGGCAGAGAGAAAGAGGGAGACACAGAATCCAAAGCAGGCTCCAGGCTCTGAGCTGTCAGCACAGAGCCTGACACAGTGCTCGAACTCACGAACTGTGAGATCATGATCTCAGCCAAAGTCGGATGCTTAACCGACTGAGCCACCCAGGCAATATGCAGATATTGGCCCAGCATTTTGCACAGAACCTGTAAACAGATCATTTTTGATCATTTTAATTGTCCATAACATGTCACCTAAAAATGGGGAGATTATGATCCCACCAGATTTTAAATGTATGTTTTAATCTTTAAGTCATTATCCATTGAGGATTTTTGTATTATAATTAATTTTTCAGTGGAGCATGGGTGGGAAAGAAGTCATGGAATATATAGAATTTTCAGTAAGTTAAAATAATATACTTTTCTGATAAAATTTTAATGTATGTTAGTGATTTCTATTTTTCCAGGGTCAGGGTCGGGGGGACGGGGAGGGAGGAAGAAATTCTGTTAATGATGTTGGATGCCAACCCATGCCATGAAAAGGGGATTTTGCTGAGCTAGTCATATCTTTCTTCAAACAAATACCTAGACCAAATGCAATGGACCCCCTTGATCTGTACCTTGTGGTACAGCCCAGTCAATGCCCCACAGAGACAATGTGACCACATTACTCCTCTGCTTACAAACCTTCAGTGGTTTTCCAGTGCTCTTAGTGACGATGGCTCCTGTGGCTGCCACAGCCCATGTGACATAGTCCCAGCTTCCTTCTCATCTTTGGCTGCTCCCCGCCGCACCTGAACACGCCTTACCCTTACCTTTCAGCCTCTCAAACAAGCCTGCCATTGGCCCCTCACGTGCTGTTCTCTGCCTGGAAGGTGCACTCCCCCTCTCTATCCCAGCTCTCAAATCTCTGTACTTGGCCTGGCCAACTCCTTCCTGAACATCCTTCAGGTTGCACTTTGAGAGCAACTTTCATCGGAAGCCTTTCCTGGGAACCTGAGACTTGGTCCAGCACCTCTGATTTACACATCCCCTGATACTCAGTACTTCCTCTACCACAGCACTTAGTATGCTTTATGCTGGTTGCTTCTATAAGTGTTTGCCTCCTTCAATAGACTCTTAAGTGAAAGTACTAAGAGAACTAATAGCCCATGGAGGTCTGAGGTCAGTTCAAAGAGATCTCAGAGTTCAAGGACCACAGAATTCCCTAGCAGGGCACCAAAAGGATACCCAAGGCCTGTGAAGAACCTGCCATAGTCATCATATCCCTGTCAAAGTGCAAAGTGGCCAGGACGGAGTGGACGCCTCAGCCCCCAGAAGGATCCATGGCCTTTTCCCTTCATTCAGCTGCCATCTTGAGAAGAACGAGGGGCAGGAGAAGACCCTGAAAGGGAACTTAAAGTTTTTGAATTGAACCAATTTATCTGAAAAGGACTGTTTTAGGAGAAAGAGACCATTATATTTAGTTGTCAAATGTAAGTGCCTTCTAACATCAATGAGAATGGAGCTCAAGAGTAATACGTGTTTGAGTTAAAAACCATAAGGGCAACAACGTTTTTTCCTCACATCTATAGTATAGTGTCCTATTTGCACCTGTTTTATCAATGGGAAAAACATCAACTCAACACCTCTGACCAACTTACTATATTTGAACAGTACAAATGTGTGACAAGCAATTAAATTAACGCTTTTAAGAAATACTCATTATCCTTAACAGAAACTTCCTTATTGTGATCAGTTCATGTGATGTGTTTAGAATTATACACAGAATAACATTTACCTGGTGTTTTACTAGTTCTGAGTTATAAATGAGGAACTTGAGTTGGGGGGAGGGGCGAACTTACCACACAAGATCACACAGTAGCATGTGGACTTGAAGCCCATTTATGTTCAATTACAAAGCCTATGCACGTTTGACTTTTTCCAAAAGTTTGTAACAGGAGTTTCAGTC
This sequence comes from Panthera uncia, assembly GCF_023721935.1. Taxonomy (NCBI): domain Eukaryota; kingdom Metazoa; phylum Chordata; class Mammalia; order Carnivora; family Felidae; genus Panthera; species Panthera uncia. Next base: position 19,273,345 of record NW_026057581.1, read on the forward strand.
GTTAGAACATGTAGTTAAAAATATTTTTCAATCTATAATACGTGATTTGAAGTTCTATAGGTATGCAGTGTCAGCTCCATAAATAAATAGCATGATTTTCTAAAAAAAAAGAAAAAAAATTAGAAGTTTCTATTTTAGGAATCAAATGCTTGGCTCTTCTGTTGATATCTATGTGACACCTGGGACAAGTGATTTAACCATTTTGAGCCCAGTGTGTCTTCAGTGGTAAGATGAAAGGAATGATATTGACATCAAAGGAAGTGCTTAAGGTGTAGTAAACATTAAGTGAAGCTACCATTTAACTCCTCCTTTCCTTGGGGGCATTCAGAGGAAAATGAACTTTCTTTGAAGAGAATGGAGGTGGATCATGATTTGTCAATGGCTTCTCCCATCTGAATGTACTCCATTGCTCAGGTTGTTGACATTATTGGTGTTTCCACAGGAAGAGCAATCCTTGATGCCCTTCTCCTCTCCCACATCCCTCTTGAGCTGCAGGATGGACAAAGATGGGCTATTTCTCCCCACCACTGGTCTTGAAGCTTATAGAGCAAGAGGAGAGCTTGGCTAGTCGTCCCTAGAATGAACTATAAATGAGACCCTTGTACACCTGCCTCAATGTCCTCCAAAGCTAGGACTGCTGCTGTTCACCATAGACTTCTGTTCCATGAGCAACAGAATACAGGACCAGAGGACAACCTCACTAAGGCACAGAAAAGCGCAACAAATTTAATGCTGATATCTTGATTGATTAAACCTCAGTTAACAGTCTAGGGATCGTCATTGCTCATTGTTGAGAACATACCTTCCCAAAACTTCACATTAAATTAGGCTGACCTGGTGATAAAAACATGGTTGCTCAGATGATATTAACCAAACCTGGACTATAGCAAATACAGCTGACCCTTGGACAATATGGGTTCGAACTGTATGGGTCCACTTATACATGGATTTTTTTTCTATAAATACAGTACTATAAATATTTCTCTTCCTTATGATTTTTAAAAAATATTTATTTAAGAGACAGACAGAGACAGAGCATGAGCAGGGGAGGGGCAGAGAGAGGGGGAGACACAGAATCCAAAGCAGGCTCCAGGCTCCCAGCTGTCAGCAGAGAGCCTGAGGCAGGGCTCCAACTGACGAACCATGAGATCATGACCTGAGCTGAAGTCTGACATTTAACCAACTGAGTCACCCAGGCGCCCCTTCCTTATGATTTTCTTAATAACATTTTCTTTTCTCTCACTTACTTTATTGTAAAATTACAGTATGTAATACATGACATACAAAATATGTATTAATTGACTGTTGATGTGATCGGTAAGGCTTCTGGTCAATGGTAAGCTATTAGTAGTTAAGTTTTGGGGGAGTCAAAACTTATACACAGATTTTTGACTGCATGGTGGAGGAGGGGTTGGTACCCCCAATCCCGGTTCAAGGGTCCACCGTATACATTCTTCAGGATGGCAGGCACTGCCTGTTGGCTATAATCCTACCAGCTCATGGGGCACCTGGGTGGCTCAGTCAGTTAAGCACCCAACTTTGGCTCAGGTCATGATCTCACGGTTTGTGGGTTTGAGCCCCATGTCAGGCTCTGTGCTCACAGCTCAGAGCCTGGAGCCTGCTTTGGATTCTGTGTCTCCCTCTCTCTCTGCTCCTGCCCCACTCATGCTCTGTCTCTCTCTCTCTCTCAAAAATAAATAAACATTAAAAAATAATTTAAAAAATACTATCAGCTCATGTTAATAGCAAATAAAGAAAAAGTCTTTTAAACTTAAAAAAAAGCTGCTCGTGTTTAAATCAAGAAATCACAATTGTTTTAATAAAATGAATAAATAATCAGACATAAGGATAGGGAGGAATATAAGTGAAATATGTTATTTCATATCTATCATTTTCAGGGTTTTTTTTTCCCCAAGATGCAAGTCATAATCCAACGCATAGATATCACCTTGCCATCTAATACCCATTTTAAAAATGAAAATTAGAAGTAGCTCAAAGAAAGTGTAAAATAGAACTCTCCAGAGTTAGAATCAGAGCCTTTGTTGTTAAGAATTGAGGAGTAGGTTTTCCCTAAGCATACATTTGAGTTTGAGGGATGTTTGATAAATAATATATTATTTGTAATAGGAAATAAGTAGAATAACAACAACAAGAAAGTTTCCTCATAAATAGAACCAACCTTCTTAGAAAGAAAAGTAAGTGGTTGTCATTGTGATGAATTAAGTTTTCCTACATGGCCTCTGGATGGGTGGTAGAGACCAAGTTTTTTATTTAATTATTATGACCTAAAATCTATTGTAAAAAAAAATTTACTTATTTACTTCAAAGCACTGATTGCACTTAAAATACAAAGCATTTAGGAAGGGGTATACTTTAAGCTTTTATTAGCCATTTACCACTTAGTAGATGTTATCTCCTAAAAGCAAGTTTTGACAGCAAGAATGGGTAGAGGAAGTAGGGCAGGCAGAAGGATGGAGTGGAGTCTCAGAGGCCGTAGGTCCTTATAAGGTGATGTCTAGAACACTTACCAAAAAAAGGAAATTTACCCAAAATGATGCCTGACCTCCTGAAGGCCAACTTCTATTTAACATTTTTTGCCAAGGCCCAATGCAAATGCTGAAAGAACTAAATAATCCCCAAGTACTTTAGCCAGAGGCAACTAAAATCCATTTATAATGCCCATTTATTTCCTTTGAATATGGCTCAAACAAATAATGACAACAGTTCACACACTTTCTGACATATTGCACATTACTTTTCATCAGTTGGACAAAGGAAGCAGAAGGAACCAGGAAAGGTCTCCCTGGTAGATGGGAAAAAGCTGAATCAGTACCCAATGCTGTCCTCTGAAGGAGGGTACCATCTCTGCCTTCTTCAATGCTATACTCCCATCCCCAAGCACAGACCTTGGGCACGGTCCTCAGTGACTGAGCATCTGAATAAATATCAGGTGATCATCATTAGAACCCTACAAAACATGCAGGGCAGGTATGATTTGGCCAACAAGGAAACTGAGGCTGAAAGAAGTCAAGAGATTTCCCCAAAGTTACCCAGGGCAAAAATAAAGGTGCTCCTGAATCCTCTTTCAAACCAGTTCTACCCAACGGGGTGCCTTTCTTAATGGATTGAATGTTTGCTTCCTCCCAAAGTTCATATGTTGAAGTTCTAAGCCCCAATGTATTGGTACTTATAGGTGGGGCCTTTGGAAGATACTTAGGTTTAGATGAGGGTAGAGTCTTCAGGATAGAATTAATGACCAGAGCTCCCTCTCTCTTTCCAGACACAGCAAATAGGGACCTTTTGCAAGCCAGGAAGAGGGCTCTCCTGATCAGGGACCAAATCCAAATCTGCAGGTATCTTGATCTAGACTTCCAGCCTCCAGGACTGTGAGAAAACAATGTCTATTATTTAAGCCACCCAGTATGTGGTATTTTGTTATCGCAGCCTGAGCTAACTAATACAGCCTCCAAGTTTACCTTGAGTTTATTAGAGTCACTTATTAATCTGATACAGCACCATATTTCATAGAATCTAAAACAGTATTGAGACCCATTCCAGTATTTTATGTATACCACTAAGAGAAAAACTACCTCCATTTCCAGTAAGGAACAATGCTTCCTTATCTCACATAAAATTATGTTAAGCTCATTAAGAGAGCTTTTCTAAATCTATTTAGGCATAGATTTTTATCAGGTATCTCTTTTGCACACACGTTCAGAGAAAATGATATAAATTAAGATATTCCTAAAACTTTTTCATAGAGTCCAACTTTTTGAATCATTTTTTAACCCAGAACCATCCTTTGTTTGTTTTTTTAAGTTTTTATTTAAAACCCAGGCACCCAGAGTCTCAGGGCAGCTGAGCAACCAACTCTTGATTTAGGCTCAGGTCATAATCCTGCAGTTTTTGGGTTCGAGCCCCATGAATTACCACGCTGTCAGTGTGGAGTGTGCTTGGGATTCTGTCTCTCTCCTTCTCTCTCTGCCCCTCCTGCACTCTTTCTCTCACGATAAGATAAACTTTAAAAAAAATAAATACATAATAAAAATAAAACCCAGACTCATGTTTATGTTTTGCCATGCAATGTCATTTTTGGTGCCTTAAAAATCTTTGGTCATAAATCCATAAGTGACCTTAAACTCACCAGAGTTGGGCTCCTGCTCAGCTTTGTATCACGTGGTGTTGGGTCGATTTCAGAGCCCCTCTTCCATGAGGCTGCTACGTTGCTCTGATTTGTCACTATCTCAACTCCCACCCATGACCATCCATCCACATAGGTTAAAAGACTGATTCTTATTGTCCTAGAATTTTCTTCCAAGCTCTTGACACTCACTGTGAAGTATTTGGTATCACAAGTTACAGGCAGTGACGAGTACAAACCAGTGGTGACTGTAAGATGTATCTCAGTATCAAAGATGTTTTAAAAATTCTATGCTTTTGCAATCAATGAAATTCACTTTTATGGATTTTCTATTTGCTCTGTGTCTCTTCACTAGAATCTGAGATCAGGGATTTTTCCTATTTATTTACAGCAATGTCTCCAGCCCCTAAAACAGTCCCGGGAGTGGTCAGTGCTCAATATACATTTGATGAAAACATGATTGAATTAATTTATTCATAAATTATATTACATTACCAATTTAGGAGAAGTTTCCTCGTTTTCAGTTAAGATTTGTTCTATGATAGAAAGCAGTATTTATAGTATGATATGTTCAGAGGGAAATAAAAAAAAAGATAAATAACCCAAGAGTTGTAGCTAACTGACTTTTCCTTTTATTTATCTATACTTTCTAAATTTTCTAACATGGCATCATCATGTTACTAATTTTAACATAAAAGTGTAACAACTGCACATTATTTTAACTCACAGTCCTTTAATTTTATTTAATAAAAGGCTAAAGCCATCTTTACTTACAAAGCAAAGGTACCATCTCAATTCAATTATTTTTGCATTAACTCTATTTTCAATAATTTAAGTTTTAGAGCATTTTGGTATTGGCTTCCTTAAAATTGCGTGTCTATAGCCTCAGGATAAATGGAAGGAGAGCAAGTTAAGGTACTTTGGGATCAGTCAAAATCTCATTAGGAACCCCAGGCTTGGGCCTTATTTCCTACTGGCTTGAGCAGATACCTGTTCCCCCAGGTTCTGTGATCTTCAGGAGGGATCCCTGGACATCTGGAAGTTCTCTGCGATCTGATGGTTCTGAAGAAGAGAACTGCAGGTTATTGGCAAGTCTATTCTCTGCTACTCAAAAAGACGTAAAGAGCTAAGGAAATTGGGAAAGATATTTCTGTCGAAAAATCAGCCTCTGAGACTGGTCAACTTCAAAGGGAGTGGAAAGGGGGGGCGCCTGGGTGGCGCAGTCGGTTAAGCCTCCGACTTCAGCCAGGTCACGATCTCGCGGTCCATGAGTTCGAGCCCCGCGTCAGGCTCTGGGCTGATGGCTCCGAGCCTGGAGCCTGTTTCCGATTCTGTGTCTCCCTCTCTCTCTGCCCCTCCCCCGTTCATGCTCTGTCTCTCTCTGTACCAAAAATAAATAAAAAACGTTCAAAAAAAAAAAAAAGGGAGTGGAAAGGGGATTATGGGCTGAACTGTTTTCTTCCCTCAAATTCATATGTTGAAACCCTAACTCCCAGGACCTCAGAATGTGACCGCATTTGGAGACAGGGCCTTTAAAGAGGTGATTCAAGGGGAGCCTGGGTGGCTCAGTCAGTTAAGTGTCAGACTTCAGCTCAGGTCATGATCTCACCATTTGTGAGTTCGAGCCCTGTGCCGGGCCCTGTGCTGGCAGCTTAAGAGCCTGAAGCCTGCTTCGGATTCTGTGTCTCCCTCTCTCTCTGCCCTTTCCCCATTCGTACTCTGTGTGTCTCTCTCTCCCCAAAATAAATAAACAGAAAAAATACTAAAGAGGTAATTCAATTAAAATGAGGCCATTAAAGTGGTCCTAATCCAGTCTGATTAGTGTCCTTGTACAGGGAAAAAATTAGGACATACAAGAGAGGCCCCAAGGATGCTCAATTGCACAGAGGGGTGGCCATGTGAGGACACAAGCTGAGAAGAGGAGCCTCAAAAGGAGTCAATCCTCCCAGCACCTTGATCCCAGACTTGTGACAAAATAAATTTGTGTTGTTGGAGGCACCCAGTCTGTGATACTCGGTTATGGCAACCCTAGCAAAGGAATGCAGGGTGTGTGCAGTTAGTGACCCTGAGTTTTCTAGTACAACTTAAAAAAAAACTTTTTTAATGTTTATTTTTTGAGAGAGACAGACAGAACATGAGCAGGGGAGGGCAGAGAGAGAGAGGGAGACACAGAATCCGAAGCAGGCTCCAGGCTCTGCGCTGTCAGCACAGAGACCGATGTGCGGTTCAAACCCATGACCTGATCAGATCATGACCTGAGCTGAAGTTGGACGCTTAACCGACTGAGCCACCCAGGCAGTACATTAGTACAACTTTAAACTCAAACTTAGAGTGATCCCCTGTGGCCTCTGAGAACCTGTACATGATTTGTTGCACTGATAGGAAATGGTGGCATAAATGCCTTCTGCCTACAGGTAATTCCAAAACTCTTATTAGCCTTTCCTCTCAACCTTCCCCCATACCAAATCTCCATGGTTTCTAGAACTTTATGGCTGAGGTGTATCACCTGGGTGGCTCATTCAGTTAAGTGGCCAACTCTTGGTTTCAGCTCAGGTCATGATCTCATGGATTTGTGAGATCAAGTCCCATGTTGGGTTCTGCACTGACAGCACAAAGCCTGCTTGGGATTCTCTTTCTCCCCCTCTCTCTCTCTCTGCCCCTACCCCCTCCCCAAATAAATAAATAAATAAATAAATAAATAAATAAATAAATCTTTGTGGCCAAGAGACCGGTTTGAAGTCCCAAGTCCACCTGGGATTCTGAGATAGCACAAGCAGATCAAGGGCAGGCACAAAAAAGGATACAGGAAGTAAGAAGTCTAGAAAATACACCATCCAGTTAATCAGCCCCTTTACAGATAGTTCTAAGTTAGTTGCACCTAACGATGGAAATGAAAGCTTATAGTGTAGAAAAAAGAAACTGACAGATTATTAGCCTGACACTCTCCATTTGCTAAACAGAGATAATAGATTCATTATCTCAGCCCCCCTCTCCTTAACAGTATGGGTTTGATTGCCCTCTTGCCTACAGGTAATTCTCCATCAAAATTAAATCCGTCAGCTAGTTCTCAATTTTATAAACTATGCAGGCAGGGGGAGAGAGGAGGTCGGGCGGAGGCTGACGCTGGGTGGGAGGGAGGTTATCTTTCCCGGGGCTGCTAAGACACCAATCCAGAGTTTCTCTGAACCGAGGACCTTGAAATATGCCTGCATTCACGGTCCCATAGTGACATCAGCTGGTCAGATCCCAAACAACAGCCTAGCTAGGGAGGAAAAGGTTCAGGAAACAGATTAAAAAGTTAACTATAGCCAGGAATCACTGGGTAAACATATTTTTTTCCAGCCCTGGCACATAAGCTAGATTTTCATATTTCTTCCAAATACATATAGGCATACCTCATGTTATCGCACCTCGCTTTGTGTTTTGCAGATATTGCTTTTTTTTTCTTTAATAAATTGAAGGTTTGTGGCAACTTGGTGTCAAGCAAGTCTATCAGTGAGATTTTTCCAACAGCATTTGCCCATTTTGTGTCTCTGTGTCACATTTTAGTAATTCTCACAGTAGTTTAAATTTTTTCATCATTATATTTGTTATGATGATCTGTGATCAGTAATTAGGATTCACTGAAAGCTCAGATGATAGTATTTTTTTAGCAGTAAAGTATTTTTTTTTAATTTTTATATGATTTTTCAATGTTTATTTTTGAAAGAGAGCATGGGGGAGGGGCAGAGAGAGAGGGAGACAGGATTAGAAGCAGGTCCCATGCTGACAGCGCAGAGCCCAGTGCAGGGTTCAAACTCACAAACCGTGAGGTCATGACCTGAGCCCAAGTCTGACACTTAACCTCTTCACCGACTGAGCCAGCCAGGCGCTCCAGCAATAAAGTATTTTTAAATTTAGATGCATTGTACATTGTTCTTTTAGACATAATGCCATTGCACTCTTAACAGACTATACAGCAGGGTGTAAACATAACTTTTGTATGTACTGGGAAACCAAAAAAGTCATTTGACATGCTTTATTGCCATATTCGCTTTATTGCAATATTCGCTCTATTACTGGGAATAGAACCCAGTATCTCCTGGGCATGTCTGTAATGTTATAGCTGGCGGTAAGTTAGAAGCAAGCTCCTAGAAATGGGACTTTAAAACCTTCCAGTGACAACAGGATGATAATAAGGCCAAGGTAGCTACATGAATTTTATAGATCAGGAATGAATTTTAATTTGAGAATTTAGAGTGACAAGTGAGCGCAGAGTGAGATCCCAACTGACACTGAACTGATAGAGTTTCTGACAATATTAAGACATAAAGTGACTCCTTTTGGAGAGTTTTGAAGCTCTGCCAGTTAGCCCAGGCCCAGTGTAAAATACAAGAAAATAAATGATTCAGAGGGGTGGTTATAAGAAAATATAGCCACGGGGCATGTGGGCAACTCAGCTGGTTGGATGCCCGACTCTTGATCTAGACTGCCATCATGATCTCACAGTTTGTGGGTTCCAGCCCCAAATCACAGTCTGTGCTGACAGTGCAGAGCCTGCTTGGGATTCTGTCTCTCCCTCTCTCTCTGCCCCTTCTCGGCTCTCCCTCTCCCACCCTCCCTTTCTCTCTCTCTCTTTCTCTCAACAATAAATAAACATTGAAAAATCTGAAAGAAAGAAAGAAAGAAAGAAAGAAAGAAAGAAAGAAAGAAAGAA